>NC_041393.1:66619389-66673595 GCF_002162155.2 Triticum dicoccoides
CGCAATAGACCTAGCTCATGATGCCACTGTTGGGGAACGTAGCAGAAATTCAAAATTTTCCTACGCGTCACCAAGATCTATCTATGGAGAAACCAGCTACGAGTAGAAGGAGAGTGCATCTACATACCCTTGTAGATCGCTAAGCGGAAGCGTTCAAGTGAACGGGGTTGATGGAGTCGTACTCGTCGTGATTCAGATCACCGATGATCAAGTGCCGAACGCACGACACCTCCGCGTTCAACACACGTACAGCCCGGTGACGTCTCCCACGCCTTGATCCAGCAAGGAGAGAGGGAGAGGTTGAGGAAGACTCCATCCAGCAGCAGCACAATGGCGTGGTGGTGGTGGAGGAGCGTGGCAATCCCGCAGGGCTTCGCCAAGCACCTTGGGAGAGGAGGAGGAGGGAGAGGGGCAGGGCTGCACCAACGAGAGATCAAATCGCGTGTTATGGGCAGCCCCTAGGCCTCATATATATAGGGGAAGGGGAGGGCTGCGCCCCCTTTAGGGTTTCCCACCCCAAGGGGCGGCGGCCAGCCTCCAGATGGCATCTGGTGCGGCGGCCAAGAGGGGGGGAGGAGTCCATCCTCCCCAAGTCACCTCGGAGGTGCCTTCCCCCTTGAGGACTCTTCCCTCTAGGGTTCCCTAGGCGCATGGGCCTCTTGGGGCTGGTGCCCTTGGCCCATGTAGGCCAAGGCGCACCCCCTACAGCCCATGTGCCCCCCCGGGGCAGGTGGCCCCACCTGGTGGGCCCCCGGGACCCTTCCGGTGGTCCCGGTACAATACCGATAAACCCCGAAACTCTTCCGGTGTCCAAAACAGGACTTCCCATATATAAATCTTTACCTCCGAACCATTCCGGAACTCCTCGTGACGTCCGGGATCTCATCCAGGACTCCGAACAACATTCTGTAACCACATACAAGCATCCTTTATAACCCTAGCGTCATCGAACCTTAAGTGTGTAGACCCTACGGGTTCGGGAGACATGCAGACATGACCGAGACGTTCTCCAGTCAATAACCAACAGCGGGATCTGGATACCCATGTTGGCTCCCACATGTTCCACGATGATCTCATCGGATGAACCACGATGTCAAGGACTCAATCGATCCCGTATTCAATTCCCTTTGTCTATCGGTATGTTACTTGCCCGAGATTCGATCGTCGGTATACCGATACCTTGTTCAATCTCGTTACCGGCAAGTCACTTTACTCGTTCCGTAACACATCATCCCGTGATCAACTCCTTGGTCACATTGCGCATATGATGATGTCCTACCGAGTGGGCCCAGAGATACCTCTCCGTTTACACGGAGTGACAAATCCCAGTCTCGATCCGCATAAAACAATAGATACTTTCGGAGATACCTGTAGTGCACCTTTATAGTCACCCAGTTACGTTGTGACGTTTGATACACCCAAAGCACTCCTACGGTATCCAGGAGTTACACGATCTCATGGTCGAAGGAAGAGATACTTGACATTGGCAAAGCTCTAGCAAACGAACTACACAATCTTTGTGCTATGCTTAGGATTGGGTCTTGTCCATCACATCATTCTCCTAATGATGTGATCCCGTTATCAACGACATCCAATGTCCATAGCCAGGAAATCATGACTATCTGTTGATCACAACGAGCTAGTCAACTAGAGGCTCACTAGGGACATATTGTGGTCTATGTATTCACACGTGTATTACGATTTCCGGATAATACAGTTATAGCATGAATAAAAGACAATTATCATGAACAAGGAAATATAATAATAATACTTTTATTATTGCCTCTAGGGCATATTTCCAACAGTCTCCCACTTGCACTAGAGTCAATAATCTAGTTCACATCGCCATGTGATTAACACTCACAGGTCACATCGCCATGTGACTAATACCCAAGAGTTTACTAGAGTCAGTAGTCTAGTTCACATCACTATGTGATTAACACTCAATGAGTTTTATGTTTGATCATGTTGCTTGTGAGAGAGGTTTTAGTCAACGGGTCTGAACCTTTCAGATCCGTGTGTGCTTTACAAATCTCTATGTCATCTCCTAGATATAGCTACCACGCTCTATTTGGAGCTATTCCAAACAACTGTTCTACTTGGAGCTATTCTAAATTATTGCTCCATTATATGTATCCGGTCTCTCTACTCAGAGCTATCCGGATAGGTGTCAAGCTTGCATCGTCGTAACCTTTACGACGAACTCTTTTACCACCTCCATAATCGAGAAAATTCCTTAGTCCACTAGTTACTAAGGATAACTTTGACCGCTGTCCTGTGAGCCATTCTTGGATCACTTTTGTACCCCTTGACTGACTCATGGCAAGGCACACTTTCGGTGCGGTACACAGCATAGCATACTGTAGAGCCTACGTCTAAAGCATAGGGGACGACCTTCGTCCTTTCTCTCTATTCTGCCATGGTCGAGCTTTAAGTCTTAACTTCGTACCTTATAATTCAGGCAAGAACTTCTTCTTTGACTGATCCATCTTGAATACCTTCAAGATCATGTCAAGGTATGTGCTCATTTGAAAGTACCATTAAGCGTTTTGATCTATCCTTATAGATCTTGATGCTCAATGTTCAAGCAGCTTAATCCAGGCTTTCCATTGAAATTCTACGTCATTTCTGATCAACAATATGTCAACAACATATACTCATCAGAAATTCTATAGTGCTCCCACTCACTTCTTTGGAAATACAAGTTTCTTATAAACTTTGTATAAATCCAAAATCTTTGATCATCTCATCAAAGCGTACATTCCAACTCCGAGATGCTTACTCCAGTCCTTAAAAGGATCGCTGGTGCTAGTATACCTTTTAGCATCCTTAGGATCGACAAAACCTTTCTAATTGTATTGCATACAACCTTTCCATACGAAAACCAGTAAGGAAACTTGTTTTGACATCCATCTGCCAGATTTCATAAATACAGCTAATGCTAACATGAATCTGACGGACTTTAAGCATCGCTACGGATGAGAAAATCTCATCGTAGTCAACTCCTTGAACTTGTGAAAAAACTCTTCGCCACAAGTCGAGCTTCATGGACGGTGACATTACCGTCCACGTTCGTCTTCTTCTTAAAGATCCATTTATCTCAATGGCTTGCCGATCATCGGGCAAGTCCACCAAAGTCCATGGATCCGTTCTCGGATTTTATGGCCTCGAGCCATTTATCGGAATCCGGGCCCACCATCGCTTCTCCATAGCTCGTAGGTTCATTGTTGTCCAGCAACATGACTTCCAAGACAGGATCACCTTACCACTCCGAAGTAGTACGTGTCCTTGTCGTCCTACGAGGTTTGGTAGTGACTTGATCCGAAGTTTCATGATCAATATCATAAGCTTCCACTTCAATTGGTGTAGGTGCCACAGGAACAACTTCCTGTGCCCTGCCACACACTAGTTGAAGAGACGGTTTCAATAACCTCATCAAGTTTCCACCATCCTCCCACTCAATTCTTTCGAGAGAAACTTTTCCTCGAGAAAGGACCCGATTCTAGAAACAATCCATATTGCTTTTGGATCTGAATTAGGAGGTATACCCAACTGTTTTGGGTTTCCTATGAAGATGCATTTTATCCGCTTTGGGTTCGAGCTTATCAACCTGAAACTTTTTCATATAAGCGTCGCAGCCCCAAACTTTTAAGAAACGACAACTTAGGTTTCTCTAAACCATAATTCATACGGTGTCATCTCATCGGAATTACGTGGTGCCCTATTTAAAGTGAATGTGGTTGTCTCTAATGCCTAACCCATGAACGATAGTGGTAATTCGATAAGAGACATCATGGTATGCACCATATCCAATAGGGTGCAACTATGATGTTCGGACACACCATCACATTATGGTGTTCCAGGCGGTATTAATTGCGAAACAATTTCCACAATGTCTTAATTGTGTGCCAAAACTCGTAACTCAGATATTCATCTCTATGATCATATCATAGACATTTTATCCTCTTGTCACAATGATCTGCTACTTCACTCTGAAATTACTTGAACCATTCAATAATTCAGACTTGTGTTTCATCAAGTAAATATACTCAACATTTACTCGAATCATCTGTGAAGTAAGAACATAATGATATTCACTTCATGCCTCAGCACTCATTCGACTGCACACATCAAAATGTGTTACTTCCAACAAGTTGCTATCTTGTTCCATCTTACTGAAAATGAGGCTTTTCAGTCATCTTGCCCATGTGGTATGATTTGCATATCTCAAGTGATTCAAAATCAAGTGAGTCCGAACGATCCATTTGCATGGAGTTTCTTCATGCATATACACCAATAGACATGGTTCGCATGTCTCAAACTTTTCAAAAACGAGTGAGTCCAAAGATCCATCAACATGGAGCTTCTTCATGCGTTTTATACCATTATGACTTACATGGCAGTGCCACAAGTAAGTGGTACTATCATTACTATCTTATATCTTTTGGCATGAAAATGTGTATCACTACGACCGAGATTCAATAAACCATTCCTTTAGGTGCAAGACCATTGAAGGTATTATTCAAAATATAGAGTAACCATTATTCTCCTTAAATGAACAACCGTATTGCGAT
Source organism: Triticum dicoccoides (assembly GCF_002162155.2). Classification (NCBI taxonomy): domain Eukaryota; kingdom Viridiplantae; phylum Streptophyta; class Magnoliopsida; order Poales; family Poaceae; genus Triticum; species Triticum dicoccoides. The sequence continues at coordinate 66,623,964 of NC_041393.1, forward strand.
AGACATAATCCAATCATGTCTATGCTCAACGCAAACACCAATCTCGGTGGTAGAGGGAGCGTGCGATGCTTGATCATATCAACCTTGGAAACACTTCCAACATATATCGTCAGCTCACCTTTAGCTAGTCTCCGTTTATTCCGTAGCTTTTATTTCGAGTTACTAACACTTAGCAACCGAACCGGTATCCAATACCCTAGTGCTACTAGGAGTACTAGTAAAGTACACATTAACATAATGTATATCCAATATACTTCTATCGACCTTGCCAGCCTTCTCATCTACCAAGTATCTAGGGTAATCCTGCTCCAGTGGTTATTCCCCTTATTACAGAAGCACTTAGTCTCGGGTTTGGGTTCAACCTCGGGTTTCTTCATTGGTGCAGCAGCTGATTTGCCGTTTCATGAAGTATCCCTTCTTTCCCTTGCCCTTCTTGAAACTAGTGGTTTCATCAACCATCAACAATTGATGCTCCTTCTTGATTTCTACTTTCGCGATGTCAAACAACGCGAATACCTCAAGGATCATCATCTCTATCCTTGATATGTTATAGTTCATCACGAAGCTCTAGTAGCTTGGTGGCAATGACTTTGGGGAAACATCACTATCTCATCTGGAAGATCAACTCCCACTCGATTCAAGTGATTGTTGTACTCAGACAATCTGAGCACAAGCTCAACAATTGAGCTTCTCTCCTTAGTTTGCAGGCTAAGAAAATCGTCGGAGGTCTCAAACCTCTTGACGTGGGCACGAGCCTGAAATCCTAATTTCAGCCCTCGAAACATCTCATATGTTCCGCGATGTTTCGAAAACGTCTTTGGTGCCTCTACTTAAACCATTTAACTGAACTATCACGTAGTTATCAAAACGTGTATGTTCGATGTTCGAAACATCCACAAACGACGTTTGGGGTTCAGCACACTGAGCAGTGCATTAAGGACATAAGCTTTCTACTGTTCGCATAATCGCTACTATCAACTTTCAACTATATTTTCTCTAGGAACATAACTAAAACAGTAGAACTATAGCGTGAACTACGACATAATTTGCAAAAGGTCTTTTGACTATGTTCAGGATAATTAAGTTCATCTTATGAACTCCCACTCAGATAGACATCCCTCTGGTCATCTAAGTGATCACATGATCCGAGTCAACTAGGCCGTGTCCGATCATCACGTGAGACGGACTAGTCATCATCGGTGAACATCTTCATGTTGATCGTATCTACTATACGACTCATGCTCGACCTTTCGGTCTCCGTGTTCCGAGGCCATGTCTGCACATGCTAGGCTCGTCAAGTTAACCCTAAGTGTTTTCGCTGTGTAAAACTGTCTTACACCCGTTGTATGTGAACGTAAGAATCCATCACACCCGATCATCACGTGGTGCTTAGAAGCGACGAACTGTAGCAACGATGCACAGTTAGGGGAGAACACTTCTTGAAATTTTTGTAAGGGATCATCTTATTTACTACCGTCGTTCTAAGCAAACAAGATGCATAAACATGATAAACATCACATGCAATCAAATAGAGTAGTGACATGATATGGCCAATATCATATAGCTCCTTGATCTTCATCTTCGGGGCTCCATGATCATCTTGTCACCGGCATGACACCATGATCTCCATCATCATGATCTCCATCATCGTGTCTTCATGAAGTTGTCACGCCAACGACTACTTCTACTTCTATGACTAACACGTTTAGCAATAAAGTAAAGTAGTTTACATGGCGTTCTTCAATGACACGCAGGTCATACAATAAATAAAGACAACTCCTATGGCTCCTGCCGGTTGTCATACTCATCGACATGCAAGTCGTGAATCCTATTACAAGAACATGATCAATCTCATACATCACATATATCATTCATCACATCCTTTTGGCCATATCACATCACATAGCATACCCTGCAAAAACAAGTTAGACGTCCTCTAATTGTTGTTTGCATGTTTTACGTGGCTGCTATGGGTTGCTATTTACCCTTCATAAGGACCCTTTTCATCGAATCCGTTCCGACTAAAGTGGGAGAGACTGGCACCCGCTAGCCACCTTATGCACCAAGTGCATGTCAATCGGTGGAACCTGTCTCACGTAAGAGTACGTGTAAGGTCGGTCTGGGCCGCTTCATCCCACAATACCGTCGAAACAAGATTGGACTAGTAACGGTAAGCATATTGAACAACATCAACGCCCACAACTACTTTGTGTTCTACTCGTGCAAAGGATCTACGCAATAGACCTAGCTCATGATGCCACTGTTGGGGAACGTAGCAGAAATTCAAAATTTTCCTACGCGTCACCAAGATCTATCTATGGAGAAACCAGCTACGAGTAGAAGGAGAGTGCATCTACATACCCTTGTAGATCGCTAAGCGGAAGCGTTCAAGTGAACGGGGTTGATGGAGTCGTACTCGTCGTGATTCAGATCACCGATGATCAAGTGCCGAACGCACGGCACCTCCGCGTTCAACACACGTACAGCCCGGTGACGTCTCCCACGCCTTGATCCAGCAAGGAGAGAGGGAGAGGTTGAGGAAGACTCCATCCAGCAGCAGCACAACGGCGTGGTGGTGGTGGAGGAGCGTGGCAATCCCGCAGGGCTTCGCCAAGCACCTTGGGAGAGGAGGAGGAGGGAGAGGGGCAGGGTTGCACCAACGAGAGATCAAATCGCGTGTTATGGGCAGCCCCTAGGCCTCATATATATAGGGGAAGGGGAGGGCTGCGCCCCCTTTAGGGTTTCCCACCCCAAGGGGCGGCGGCCAGCCTCCAGATGGCATCTGGTGCGGCGGCCAAGAGGGGGGGAGGAGTCCATCCTCCCCAAGGCACCTCGGAGGTGCCTTCCCCCTTGAGGACTCTTCCCTCTAGGGTTCTCTAGGCGCATGGGCCTCTTGGGGCTGGTGCCCTTGGCCCATGTAGGCCAAGGCGCACCCCCTACAGCCCATGTGGACCCCGGGGCAGGTGGCCCCACCCGGTGGGCCCCCGGGACCCTTCCGGTGGTCCCGGTACAATACCGATAAACCCCGAAACTCTTCCGGTGTCCAAAACAGGACTTCCCATATATAAATCTTTACCTCCGGACCATTCCGGAACTCCTCGTGACGTCCGGGATCTCATCCGGGACTCCGAACAACATTTGGTAACCACATACAAGCTTCCTTTATAACCCTAGCGTCATCGAACCTTAAGTGTGTAGACCCTACGGGTTCGGGAGACATGCAGACATGACCGAGACGTTCTCTAGTCAATAACCAACAGCGGGATCTGGATACCCATGTTGGCTCCCACATGTTCCACGATGATCTCATCGGATGAACCACGATGTCAAGGACTCAATCGATCCCGTATTCAATTCCCTTTGTCTATCGGTATGTTACTTGCCCGAGATTCGATCGTCGGTATACCGATACCTTGTTCAATCTCGTTACCGGCAAGTCACTTTACTCGTTCCGTAACACATCATCCTGTGATCAACTCCTTGGTCACATTGCGCATATGATGATGTCCTACAGAGTGGGCCCAGAGATACCTCTCCGTTTACACGGAGTGACAAATCCCAGTCTCGATCCGCATAAAACAATAGATACTTTCGGAGATACCTGTAGTGCACCTTTATAGTCACCCAGTTACGTTGTGACGTTTGATACACCCAAAGCACTCCTACGGTATCCAGGAGTTACACGATCTCATGGTCGAAGGAAGAGATACTTGACATTGGCAAAGCTCTAGCAAACGAACTATACGATCTTTGTGCTATGCTTAGGATTGGGTCTTGTCCATCACATCATTCTCCTAATGATGTGATCCCGTTATCAACGACATCCAATGTCCATAGCCAGGAAATCATGACTATCTGTTGATCACAACGAGATAGTCAACTAGAGGCTCACTAGGGACATATTGTGGTCTATGTATTCACACATGTATTACGATTTCCGGATAATACAGTTATAGCATGAATAAAAGACAATTATCATGAACAAGGAAATATAATAATAATACTTTTATTATTGCCTCTAGGGCATATTTCCAACACCCCCAGCCGCCGCCAGGAGCCCCGCCACCCCACCGGAGCCGCCGGACCTCGCCGGAGCCCCGCCGAGGTAGCCGCCGTTCGCCGCCGGTTTTTTTAGAGAAAACCGATTCGTTTTTTAGAAAACCCTAGGTTTTATTTTTTTATTTTTCTGGTTTAGTTATTTTGCGGACGTTCGTTCGTACATTCATTTTAATGAACGGTTTTCGTTGTTTAGCCGCAGACAGCGAACGTTCGTTCGTTAGCCTGTTCATCCATTTTTCTTTTTTCTCGGATTTTCCGCGATTATTCCAGATCGTGATTTCTGATCCGATTTTCGTTTTAGTTTAACTTTTTGTTCGTTTATCGGAATCAGGTGATTCAAACGCCTAGAGTTTCGTCTCAAAACCCTCTTTCCGTTTAATAAACTCAAACAAGTTTTTGTTACTATAAAATTTGACTTAGGTCTAGATTAGTAAACGAAGCCTGTTTCTTTCGTCGTTTGACTTTCATTGCTTCGTTTGATTTGATTCTTCTTGCAAACCGGAGTTCTTAAGTTGAACTTTCTGGTTAGATCTCTTATTTGAGTTTTACCTGTGCATTAGATGAGTACTTATTGTATGCTTGTTTGTTTACGATAGAGTACTCGGAGTGCGCCACTTGTTACTTCGAATCCCTAGGTTTCACGGATCATCAGCAAGGCAAGTAACACTTTGATCATACCTCTTTACTACCCAGTTTTATTGCATTAGGTCAATCCTCAAACAATTGCATGATTAGGATCTGATTAATATGTGGGTTTTGGGAAGTAGATGAGGTAGTACCTATTACCTGTTTTATTATGTAACCTTTTGGAGTTACTTCTATGTTTGCTTTTATTTCTATGCTATGCTAGTAGACGTGGATTGGGTGAGTGAATCCATGACAGATGTGAGATTGTTATTTAATGGTTTATTTAAGGTGGAAACTTTAATACACATCTGGGTGGATTGAGGCACCTGGGTATTCCAGCGATTGCCTGTTTCTTTTTGGACTGCCACCCAGGCTCAAAGGGATCATGAGATTATTCATGCTAGAAACTTCCGTGTGCAGCCACAAGCTACTATGGGCTCTAGCATAGTTGATTAAGTCGTGCGAACTCTTAGAGTGGTAGACTAGCAGATGTAGGGGAAAGTAGGTGTAACTGTCTACCCGATTGTAAGGTGCTAGCTCTTCTGAAAGACTATGTCTCGACCATCCATTTTTCAAACACCTTGTAGTGCAAGAAAACCAACGGAGGAGATCGAGTCTTGTGGTGAAAAGTGCGCAAACCTCTGCAGAGTGTATAAACTAATCATGGTTAGCCGTGTCCCCAGTTATGGACGTTTTGAGTATCTAGTACTTGGATTATCATGTGAATCTCACCATGTTACTTTACTTTAATTTGTTGGGTTTAATGATGATGCTTAATTGGGATTGAGAGGATGTCTACCTTCTCAATGTTTAACAACCACCATGATAGTTAAATAAAATTTATTCCTTTGTTGTAGGGAAAAATTGGCTTTATGCAAAACTATAACCATAGAGCTTTCCACCAGCCATATATGCATGTAGTGATAGCATTATTCTGTTCATTACTCTTTATGTGTTACATTTGAAAGAACATGCAGTGCCCCCATGTTTGGTTTTGGTAATTGATGACAATCTCTATGGACTAACGGTTGCCTTGAGTTATGTTTGAAGGTTTTGTCCTTAGGCCTTTCTTGAAGTCCATGTGTTGGTTTCAAGGAGTTTATGAGTTGACCAAGGTGTTATTAAGGAATTATCCAAAGATTGGTCATGTGAGTGTTGAGATTATTGCAAGCATGTCTTGAAGAATAAGATTGTGTGATCATTCATGTCCACCTTCAAGACATCATCCAAATGAAGAGAGTTGGAAAGTTTCAACACACAGAGCGCACAAGATGTACCGAGGGATCAAGTGATCCCATGGTATGGTAAGCATTGTCCATTACGCTTTGTGTGCTAACCCATGGTCTTCGTGAGAGTTCTTTGTGGGGTTAGGTTACGGTGTGCAAGTTCAAGTGATGTATCATGAAGAGATCAAGTGCTTGAAGCTTTCCATCCATTGTGGTGACAATGGACTTGTGAAGATGAGCGGAAGAGTGGCTCACCCATAGTGGAGTATGGGGGAGCAATCAACTAGTCTTCATCGAGCCAACGCAATCAAGAAAGGTGGTCCATCTTGAGGAGGAGTAGATCGTCATCATCTAGCTCAAGTGGATTTTGTGCAAGGCAAAGGTTTTCCCTTGATAGGTTTTCTATTTTACCGGTCTCATGGTAGTTGTGGGAGACCGATTTATAGGATCGATTGCCGTACTATCAAGGGGGGCTCTCGATGAGTTGCTTGATCGTATCGTTCGTAGAGAGCTCAAACCATTGCATCCTTGCATCATCTTTATTGGTTCTTGTTTGGTTCTTCTCCTTGTGAGGTTTGGAGCTTTTGGTCATTTTCATGACAAGCTCGAGTTCATAGAAAACGGAGTTCACATGCATCTTCTATGATGTTTTCGATGTTGGAGGTTCTGCCGGTTCTTCTCTATTGGAGGTTTCTCTCCTCTCTTGTTAGGCATACCTTCTCTGTTGGAGCTCAAACTCTCTTTCTCTGTTTTGATGCTACTCATTGTCTTGTATCCAACAAGCTTGAGTTTGCTCAATTCAGAGCTCTTTTGCAGAAGTTATGGCAGTTCTGGTTTTATTGTTACCCTCTGTTGTCTTCTCTGCAAAATGAAGGACTCCTAGTGTTGCTGATCTGGGGCATGCGGTAGTACTGCTCTCTGGAGTGGTAGTACCACAGGCCCTTGCGGTAGTACCACTCTGTTGGAGCGGTAGTACCGTGGCCTCCGGCCAGGCGCAGCTGCTCGAGCGGTAGTAGGGGCGGATGTAATTTTTTACATCCGCGCCCTACGCGGTAGTACCGCGCCGCGAGCGCGGTAGTGCCGTGGGCTCTGGCCAGGCTTAGCAGCATGAGCGGAAGTAGGGGTGAATGTAATTTTTTACATCAGCGCCCTACGCGATAGTACCGCTCTTCGTGTGCGGTAGTACCGTGCCGGAGTTTTGCGCAGGTCCTCCCTCAGCGGAAGTAGGTACGGAAGTAATTTTTTACGTCCGTGCTTTCTCTGTGCCTAGTGTTGCCGTGCCTTATGGTAGTACCGTAGGGGCGCGCGGTAGTACCGCTCCGGCGGTTCTACCGCTCGTTGCCCTGTGCAACGGGCCTTCATCTGGCCCGAGCTGCACATGCGGTAGTACCGCAACCTGCAGCGGTAGTACCACAGCCAACCGCGGTAGTACCGTAGCTCCCTACGGTAGTACCGCGTCGTGCGGGCTGAGTGAGGGGATAACGGTTGGTTTTTCTCCCCACCTATAAAAGGGGGTCTTCTTCCCCATTGAGATCAATCCTTTGAGCTCGTGTTCTTCCCCCATTGTTGACCTTCTTCGAGCTTGCTAACTCTCAATCCCTCCATGGATTCTTGCTAGTTTTTGAGGGAAAAGAGAGAGGAGATCTAGATCCACGTTTCCACCAATCGATTTCTCCTCTAAGTGAGGGGAACCCCTTGGATCTAGGTCTTGGAGTTCTTCGCGTTCTTCTTTCGTTCTTCCTCTCATTTTCCTCCCTAGCGTTAGTTGCTTTTGTGGGATTTGGAAGAGAAGGACTTGGGCACTCCGTGTGCCCTTGCCATTGCATTTGGTGCTTCGGTTTGAGTTCTCCACGGTGATACGTGGAAGTGAAGTTTGAGAAGCTTATTACTCTTGGGTGTTTGGGCACCCTAGAGCTTGTTCCTCTTGGGTGCCTTGGTGCCCTAGACGGTTGGTGGTGTTCGGAGCTCAATCATTGTGGTGTAAAGCTCCGGGCAAGCGTCAGGGTCTCCAATTAGGTTGTGGAGATCGCCCCGAGCAATTTGACGGGTACCGGTGACCGCCCCCAAGGGTTGCCAAAGTGTACGGGTTCGGTGACCGCCCCCAAGGGTCGCCATTTGTACGGGTTCGGTGACCGCCCTCAAGGGTCCCTTAGTGGAATCACGGCATCTTGCATTGTGCGAGGGCATGAGGAGATTACGGTGGCCCTAGTGGCTTCTTGGGGAGCATTGTGCCTCCACACCGCTCCAAACGGAGATTAGCATCCGCAAGGGTGTGAACTTCGGGATACATCGTCGTCTGTGCGTGCCTCGGTTATCTCTTACCCGAGCCTCTTTACTTATGCACTTTACTTTGTGATAGCCATATTGTTCTTTGTCATATATCTTGCTATCACATAGTTGCTTATCTTGCTTAGCATAAGTTGTTGGTGCACATAGGTGAGCCTAGTTGTTGTAGGTTTTGTGCTTGACAAATTAACCGCTAGGTTTATTCCGCATTTGTTCAAGCCTAAACCGTAATTATTTTAAAGCGCATATTCACCCCCCTCTAGGCGACATCCTTGATCTTTCAACATTGCCAGCATATTCCATGTGCTGACCCGTTTTCGGGCTGCAACGTTCATATTGCAGACTTTTCAGACGACGAGTAAGATGCCTTAGGATCGTGGTCTTATACTCAGTGATGCCGTTGGAGTTGATGGACTCACTTATCTTCCAAGCTTTCTGCTGTTATCTTTATTAGATGGCCTTAAGCCATATTTATTGTAATAAGCTCTCTTTTGAGACTTTCGATGTAATAAGTGTGTGATTGCTACTCTATTATAAATCCTTCAAGTACTGTGCGTGTCAGCATTACTGATCCAGGGATGACATTGAAGCACAGAGATCAGACTGTTTGAGGTCTGGTTGCTACAGCATGCCCTCCACCCTCGTGGCCGCCTCGACTGCTTCTTGACTTGCACTCCAAGTCCTTTGGATCACGTTCGTTCCAAAAATCACGCTCCCGAAGGTTTCATTGCATTTGGACTCCGTTTGATATTCCTTTTCTTCGAAATACTGAAATAGGCAAAAAAACAACAATACGCGTTGGGCCTCCGGTTAGTAGGTTAGTCCTAAAAATGATATAAATGTGTAAAGTAAAGCCCATAAACATCCAAAACGGGTAATATAATAGCATGGAACAATAAAAAATTATAGATACATTGGAGACGTATCAATCACACAACCATGTTAAGAGAGACTAACAAAAATTAATTGACATCGAACTAGGCGAACTAGGTTGTACCCAACCATCTGATAAACCCACTTCTCTACGGTGACAATATACTAACAGTTTTGGGGAAATAAACTAACTGAATCCCAAATCTACAGCATGGAGCATAGTTTAGTATATAGCCATCTTTGTGTGCCTAAGTGGGTAAAGTCTTCAGAGAGTTAGGAGTAACTTGAACATCCATATACGAACCCCATATTGAATAAGTTCGTGATAGATATGAAGTATAGATTTTTCAGTCCTTCCAGTTGGTGTTAATAACTTCACTACAAAGAATTTTATTAGTACCTGCTAGCAGTGGCGAATCTTGGAAGAAAATCGAGGACGGGCTCAAAGTTAACGGTGTGGAAAAAAAGCCACTAACTCCTAATTATTTTGCCCAAGGTAGGTAAAATTTGCTAGAACTTTTTGAAATATGAAATTGTGAACCAAAAATTTGTTATGTTTAGCAAAATAGCCAATATCTCAAAATCTTGTAGACCAAATTAGCTCAGAATTTTCCAGAATACTGCTGGGAACATATTGTATTTACTGATTTTTTTGAATTATTTGAAAAATATCAAATATTAGAGTTTTCTAGCAAAATAGCAATCAGTTCGAACTAATTTAGTAACATGTTCGACCATACCACAAAGATTCATATTCGAAAGCAATACAATTTACACACCAATACAGAAGAACTAGAGAAGCAACAACAATGATAGTAATCTTTCTTACTAATGGTATTGCAGAACAACTAGAAACCAATATATAGAAATAGATGCCCAATTATCCAACCGCAAGCCATCTGTCCAAATTAGTATAAGTATTAGCAATATAAAGGTACACCAATATAAAGCATCAATAAGTGACTACTAACACTAGTAAAACTGAGATATACCTCTAAGAAATCACATAGTACTCACGAGGCAAGTGTCCATTGTGATCTTTCATTTTCTGGAATCATATCATAATTTGATCATCGGGGATACTTTTGAATATCCTTTTATCGCAATAGCACACCATTAAATCATTGAGCCAATCATCTGATATCTTATTGTGCAAATCAGTTTTAATGATCTTCATTGCTGAAAATATTCGCTCGACCAAAGATGTTGCCACTGGAAGAATCAATGTCAACTCGATGAGGCGATATACCAATTGGAAAGTTCTGTGTTTTGTTGTTTGAACTATCAACCGAGCAAGGCTTGTGTAAAATCCTCAGCGTAAATTTCAGCAAGTCGAATAAGTTTTTCAACATTAAACTTTGAGAAGTTGTTTGTTGGTGTAAGGCAAGACATGCATTCCACTAACTCGGTGTTAATTAACTTCATTGAATCGGTGATTCATCTTGGTGAGAGTTGCATCAAGAGCAACATTGAATATGCTAACCTTGAAATAATGATGTCAAGTCACCTTATTCTTGCTGCGAACAGATTGCCCCATAGCTCTAACAAGATCATCCATATTTGGCACCTCAATGCCATGTTCCCCACAGAAGTTGTTTGCTTGGTCACATAATGACTCATACCCATTGTCCTTCATATTTTGCAAAGCTTCTTTCACATCCAAGATCAAACACATGGCTTCAACAACATCTTGTTTCTTTCTTTGCGAAGCTTGTGATAGCAAATTAGCGATGCTCAACAAGTTTATTAAGAATAGCATGATGAACACAAACTGGAAGCATTCCATCGGTATGATCAAACCTGAAGCTCCACCTTGAGAAGTGTGTTCCCGGGCATCATTGACCACAATTGCAAGCACATCCACCACTGCATTCCACATTGTGTACATACGAAGCAAGGTTCTAAGATGTGAGCCCCAACAAGTAGCTCCTGGTCTAGCTAGGTTAGTTTCTTGATGTAACCCAGTTCCAGATGATATCTTACAATTTTCCATCATTTCTATCAAGTTGTCTTGATTCTTTGCAAGTAATGCATCCTTCCTTTTGCAAGATGAACCCACCTGAGTCACTATCAAGGGAAGGTAGTTGAAAAAATCAGCAACAACTGGACAACACTGAGCCATTGTGACAACCACTAGCTGCAACTGATGGGCAAAGCAGTGAACAAAGAAAGCATATGGACTCTCATCATGAATTAGCTTTTGCAAACCGTTGAATTCTCCTCTCATATTTGAAGCCCCATCGTAACCCTGTCCACGTAGCCTATTAACAGGCAGGCCATGGTACTCCAACACATGAACTAGTGCTTCTTTAATTCTAGCAGATGTACAATCTGTGATGTGCTTAATAGCAAGAAATCTCTCTTGAAGCTCTCCGTGATCATCTAAAAATCTGCAAATTTTGGAAGATACAAGTTAAAAGATAGAAATGAACAAGGACTATGCAAGTTTGGGAAGCTACAAGTTAAAGACATAAATTCATATGCATTACCTCAAAATTATTGCCATTTGTTCCTTTATTGAGCAATCTCTAGCCTCATCAATAAGTATCGAGAAATTCTTATCTCCAAGCTCATCCTTGATGACTTTGGTTACCTCCAATGCACAACATGTAGCAAGGTCCTTTTGAATATCTGGACATATCATAAGTGCATTCCCTTGCACCTTATCAAATGCATCTTTCACATCCTTATTCTTGTCCTTATACCAGTCCAAGAACTCCCTGAAATTGCCTTTGTTGGTGGAATTGGAAGATTCATCATGTCCACGAAAAGCTTCCCCTTGAGCTATGAGATACCTTGCACAATCCAATGATGCAGTCAAGATTTATATTTTATATCAGCCTCTTCATTGTAAACTCGCATTTTGGTAGCCACATTGGCCCTTTGATTGTTGAAATCAACACATAAGCCCACAACAATGTTGTGGTAACTAGATGGACCACCAACATGTTTCTTAAAATGTCCCAAAGCAGTTTTCCAACGCTTGTAACAATCTACTATAAATACATCATTGCCAAATCTAGCTGCTTGTGATGGATTCTTGAAGAGAAAACAAGGGAAACAAAAGGCAGCCTCCTTTTTCACACTATATTCCAACCAATCAAACTTATCTAGCCATTGTGGTTGAGAGGATCTCCAAATTTTACTGTCCAATCCCACTTCAAATTTATGCCCGATAGCTTTATTTCTTTGTTTCAACAAATAAGCTCTTCTCACTTCACTTCGAATTTCAGGGGCATAATCTTCTATTGGTATTCGATCAGCCGGATCACCAAAAATCTGACTTGGATGGAATTCCGGTATATGATGCTTTGGTGGTTGGTTTGTGCTCTCATTAGTTGGGGGATTGGTACTCTCATTTGCATGGGGAATAGTTCTCTCATCGACATTGGTTGAGGGATTAGTGCTCTCATTTGTTGGAGTAGGATGAATTATGTTCTCAATAGGGGCTGGTTGAACAACAACATCATCTGCAGGAGCATTGGGTTCGGAAAAAACAAGGGGAGCATTTGAATTGCTTGCAAACCAGTTGTGGAAAGTTCTTTTTCTCTTCATTTCTACAAACAAGAATGATGATTAGTACTGGGTTAATCTTATATACACAGCTAGCTATATTGGTTCTCTTCTCTAGTACTTGAACAGTTTAACTAACCACTGTTAACAGCTAGCTACCATTAGTTCATTAGCATAAATTAGTAGCCAAATAGGAACCCAAATAGCTAGTTGTAAATAGCTACAGAGTACAAAACTACAGACTACAGAAGTACAGAATACAACCTTCAGGTTCAGCCGTTCAGGAGCTATTCGAGTAGAGCAGCAAGCAAGAACCGGATGGCACAGCAGCTCGGATGGACCAGGCGCCCAGCAACCAACTAAGCCCCCCTCCTCTATTCCACGGCCACGCTGGGGAGGGCACGAGTCAGATGGAGATGCAGTCTGGCGCCGTTTTGGGGAGGGGAAAGTGACCAGATCAGGGGAGAGCAGTCCAGGCACCGATTTGGGGAGGTGGGCCCGCAGCGGTGGCGCGAAGGAGAGGTCCGGCGACCGGCGGTGGTCCGAAGGAGGGGTCGGGCGACCGGCGGTGGCTAGGGCACCTGCACAAGAGCAGCTCGGGTGGGACAAGCGAGCGACTGCAGATGGTGGAAGGAGCGTGCGCACGTTTCTCTGCTCTGGGAATTGATGGGCTGGAAAGGTCTATTGAGTGGCTGGGCTGGGCCTTGAAGTTTGAAACTAGTAGTAAAAAAATTGGCATCGCTGGAGGGCAGGCTCGAGCCTGTTGAAGCCCGCCCAGGAGATTCGCCACTGCCTGCTAGAGTTATTGTTGACACTCGAAATTGGTACAGTCATAAAATTAGCTTAGGTTATATGAAGACTAATTGAAACTTATGATTGGAAGTCACCTTGGAATGTCTCTCTTTGAGAAGATCAAGATGGATATGAAGATGGTCCAAAACGGAGCTCGGCTGCAAAAGTTATGACAAGTTCAGAGATGCTCATATTGACATCAGATTATGAAATGGCTAGAAACTCAATTAATATGGCCTCGGATGGAAAATGTATCAACACAAAAGTTATGCGTCTCGTCGAAACGGTTGATTTTTATATAAAAATCATCTTAATTCGAGATCGTATGCAACCTGTGGAAGCAAAACAAGGTCATAAACAGAAGTTGCAGAGTCATTCCGGACCGACCGAGTTGATTTGATCGGTGAGACCGAGTTGGTCCGGAAAATTACCAAAGAGTTCGCAACATTCACTCGGTGGGACCAAAACAAACCAATCGGTGGGACCGAGTTGATCCGGGAAATTATCAAAGATTCTTGTCCGAGTTACATTAGGGTTTTTGATGTTTTGGATGGAATTTTTATTCCTTTTCTTGTACGGGAAGTCCAGCCGCCTCATAAATAGATGAGAGGTGACGGCCGATTGAACAACACACAATCAAACAAATCATCTACCACTTTTTACCTTTACTTCTATCTCTCTCCCTTGTTCTTCTTCTTCCTCGTTCTTCGTTCATTCTTCTTATTGCAGGGCGGCGAACCTCGAGGCCCTAGAGCCAGTCAGGCCGACCTAGGGCAGCCCATAGCCGCCGCGCGCCCTGACGGGGTTCCTCCCAGGTGTGTGGGGTTTTGGGTCTACAAAAGCACCCGCCGGATTGCCTGCGTACCGCGCTTCCGGCCGGGTCTCCTTCGACGTGAGCTGCGGTGCATCACCCCCGGCGTCGAGGGTACACGGTGACGTGTTCATGTGCAAACAATTATATTATTGATAGCTTTTGGCCTTCTACATTCTAGCCTTTTAACTTTCTCTTATACTTGTATATGATGGCTTTGGCCTCTCAATAATATTAAGCTGCTTTCCCCTTTTTAGGAAAGGAGGTTAAACCTTCGGGTATCTGCATCAATCGATGCATACAACCATCTTTATTAATTTTTTCACGAAGGTCTGACAAGAACATACATCAAGCCACCCGAAGCCTCCCCGCTCACACTTACAAACTTGATAATGTGGAGTGCTATCACTCCCTATATCTAAAACCAATGTCGTCGCCAATCCATCCATATAACATATCGAAACCAACAACCAGTGCAGTAGACCTAGAGCGTACACCACATGCACACGTTTTAGAAGCATCCATCATCATCAAACCGTTGTCCCATCTTTAGAAGAGAGATCTGCATCATCCTTGTCAGTCCGGCCATCCGTTAACGCCGCCACGGCCGCCAACTATGCGGCCGCGCTGCGATCGTCCATCCGACGCAGAGACTCTAGAAGATCGGTCGTGCGTAGCACCTGCCGAACAGGCATGACACAGCGTAGCACCTGTCGGCTAGGCATGACTTGACATCTCCACCTAAGCTTTGTTCAAGATGAAGACGCTCCACCTCCTGCCTCTGTCTTCCAGCGCTGCTCCACAAATGATGCTCCCAAGAGAGAAACGACACAGATGTGACGCCATTGTCCGATATAGAAAACCAGATCCTAGGGTTTCTCCCGGAGCAGCATGAGTGGATCAATAGTATTTACACAATAATGTCTTCTTCAAGGTAACGACACAGAATACCGCCATCGCCTTCCTTCCGCTCAGTTTTCACCGGCAACAATGTCTCCCTGACTCACAGCCGGGACTAGATGACGGATCTCAAGATCCGACCACCCAGCCTCATGCCGACCACCTCCGCCGGAGGAGATGTCCACCACTGCTGGTTGTATCGGCCAGAACAGATCTGACCGGAGGTGCCGCTGAGCAGTCTACCAGGCCCTCCACGCCATCGTCGATCCGTAGCCAGATGGCACGCCGTCGCAGCATAGCCAGCCGCCGTTGTCGACCACCTCCAGCGGAGGAGATGACCCCCACCGCCGGCTGCGCCGACTAGAACAGATCTAATCGGAGGTGCCGTCGAGCACTCCACTAGGCCCTCCATGCCGTCGTCGATCAGAAGCCAGATGGCGCGCCGCTGTCGACCGACTCACGCCATCGCCCAAACTAGTACAGCCGCCGCATGCCACCGCCCGTGACCAGGCTGCCCGACGTGCCTGCAGCCGCCGTCGCCCGAGGCAGGGCCGGCCACCATCATCGCTGCCTCACCTATCACCACACTCTGCAGGATCGGACGCACCTCCACATGTGTAGGGGCCCCGCACCACCCCTGAGACACGAAAGGGGAGTCCCCTGCCATCGCCGTCGGCCCCCGGGTGTAGCCCAGCGGCGACGGAGGGAGGGGAGGTGGGAGTGCTCACCATTGTTCCTCTACTTCGTCTACGTTCGTGTCACCTTCGTCATCACCATGTCCACCACCATCGAAGCCGACTGATTCGCTGACGAGAAGCCCGCTGCTGTCAAGAAGGTCGCTGAGGAGACCCCTGCCGCCGCGGCTTCTGGCAGGCACA
Source organism: Triticum dicoccoides (assembly GCF_002162155.2). Lineage (NCBI taxonomy): Eukaryota > Viridiplantae > Streptophyta > Magnoliopsida > Poales > Poaceae > Triticum > Triticum dicoccoides. The sequence continues at coordinate 66,639,929 of NC_041393.1, forward strand.
TTGGAGTAACTCGTTTATCCCGATCCTGTTTATTTTCGTGTGGGTGCAGTACTAGCTATTTGCATGAATATTTCTACTATCTTCCTAGTACATGATTATCTGGTTAGAAATCAGTACTATGCTCATGATTTATATGTGGATTAATTTAATAAAAAATCCGCTCATATGCTCAACATGTACAGGACGTGAGTCAGGATCAAGATATTGTGGCTCCTTGTGGGTCAGGGTCATCAAGATACATCGATCACAATAACGATGTACAAGTGAGTCAGGATCAAGATATAGTGATGTATACTTCCCATAAAAATTATGCGTCAAATATATTGGCAAAATGACACTAGTTAATGTTACACGCATGCATGTTGATGCATTGCACATCATATGCATGGGTGGTTGACCAATCGAATAAGGATGTTGCATGCTCAAACAAGTACTGCAGAGATAATACGGTCGTGCATTTTAATTTAAAAGAACATCATCAAGGAGGCTATGGTGCTAAAGCTGCAACTTTAGCCGGCAACGACCACCAGATTAGTGGACACGCAAGTGGGACAAGTTTTCAACCTGGACAAGCATGTCTCTCCCTCGCAAAAAAGAAAGAAAAAGCATGTCTCTGCAGGAGATTGGATAGGGCCCACCAGAGGAGACGTACGACCAATCAAATTGATAAATACTAGCAAAAAGACCCGTGCGTTGCAACGGAAGAGACGATTGTATCTGCAAAATGCATTTGCAGTCAAGCTGAATTTAATCTTTATCGAGATATGTGGGAACAAAGATTGCATATCTTTAATATGAACTAAAATTCTAAGTGAGTGACAAAAATAGGTTGAAAAATCAAGAGTTACACTAATAGAACTTTAAGAAAATAAACTCAAATCTGCAGTAGAGAAGTGCACTCGGGCAATAACTTTTTCTCTTGAGGATTGCAATAAACATAGAACTTTTTTATATTTGATAGTACAAACGGAAAACTTCATATTTTGTGGTTGCAAGGTTGCATGATTTTTTTTTCTGGATAAATCATGGTTCGCGAGTTCAGCTACGGAAATAAAGAAATTCTTTTCTGACTTGAGATGACTTTTAGTTGAAGTGCGGCACATAGAAAACATGTCCTGGCACCATGGGTGTAGTAACTGGTAAAAAAACTTTGTACATGAGCTCCCACATTAAAAGGCCAAGGATACATAATGACTGGAAAACATGTCCTGGCACCATGGGTGTAGTAACTGGTAAAGAAAACTTTGTACATGAGCTCCCACATTAAAAGGCCAAGGATACATAATGACTGGCAAAAAGGGAACACGTTTACCTCATATAGAGGTCTTGTACTCCTTGTGGTTTCTCTTAATTTCTAAAACTAAATTAAACAAAAAAGGAAATTAAAATTGAGCTCCCACATTAAAAGGCCAAGGATACATAATGACTGGAAAACATGTCCTGGCACCATGGGTGTAGTAACTGGTAAAGAAAACTTTGTACATGAGCTCCCACATTAAAAGGCCAAGGATACATAATGACTGGCAAAAAGGGAACGTGTTTACCTCATATAGAGGTCTTGTACTCCTTGTGGTTTCTCTTAATTTCTAAAACTAAATTAAACAAAAAAGGGTGACGAGTGGATTCGAAACCGCACCTCCTAGGTAGATGTGTGGACCTCTAGCCACCACACTACTACATCTTTGTTGATGTTAAGGGAGGTTCGCTGGCTGATAAACCAAATTTAGCGCAGCGACCTGGGATGGAAAAAATGAAACGTCTTTTCTGACTCATAGGTGACATACTCGGTAATTTGTAGCAACTTTGGGGGTAAATTATATGACGTACGGGCAGAAGCAATAGCCCTTTTATTTTTATTTTTATTTTTATTTTTATTTATTATTATTATTATTAGGGTAGACTAGGACTAGGAAAAAAATGTCAAGATATAGAAGGCAAGTTTTGCAAACCAAGGAGAAAGTTGTGTTCGGTCAATTTATTAGGCATGTTTGAGTCAGCTAGCTATACTAGTATCAAACACAATATGGCCGAATGCAAGGGCACCCTCTCACTATGTTCACATTGGCAGAGGCGCATTATGCGGTGCAGCGAATGGCGAGAGAGGTACATTGTGTGTGCAGTGAACATGTATCTTTGTGTGTGTGTGTGTGTGTGTCTGCGTGTGTGTGTGAGAGAGAGAGAGAGAGAGAGAGAGAGAGAGATAGAGAGAGAGAGAGAGAATTCACGTGTTTTGTCCTTCCTGATTGGCCAGCCCCTCAGTGTTCTACCCACGCACGTAACCTCGTCTCTTTCCGCACGCCAACATAGCCGATCTCAGCGTCGGCAGATCTGGTGAGCGTTGGGAGGAAAAGAACAAGCCTGCGAGGCGACGATCGTGGGGGAATCAACCAGATCCGCCACGTGCCCGTCTGCAGGAAGGGAACACAGTGACGGGGGCTGGTTCGCTGCGCATCTCCGCCACCGAGCCTTGCATCGCCGGCCACCATCCCCTCCTCTCACACGCCGCCACTATCAAGGTATATCGGTGCGCCCCTCCTCACTGTCAAGCCGCAGGTCAGGTTCTTCCGTAGAAACCCCCTCCCCACGCTCGCTCTTTCCAGCCCACGCAGCCTCTCCGACTCCTTCCTCCTTCCTCGCCACCGCTCCCTCTCTTCACCTGCAGCTTTGGCTTCTCACCATAGCCGCTGCCCCCTCCCCCCTCCTGTGTCAATCTTGGCCGTACCCATCGCCGGGAAGAGCGAGGGGTCGCTCCTGCAACTGCTCAACCCTGAGAAGCTCGCCGTCGTAATCACCAAACCGTCTTCCTCGCATCGTCCAGGCTATTCTTGTATAGCCAGAAATTGCTCTGACCCAACGATGCCCTCCCCCTTGCTATTTTTTGAAATCTTATTGGCTGATGGTGTTCATATTAAGAGAGGAGACACACCATATGTGCTCAATCAATCAAAAGAAATATTCATCCTTTCCATAAATTAGTTTCAGATGCGTAGGTGGTGTTTAGGCCAAGGTTTTCATGTAATCCATTCACTCTGCTTTAACTTGAAGAACTCATTGTTGTATCAGGCGACGCGTGGTAATCCTTCACTTAAGATCCGTGCTTTGGAAGGCAAAAATATTGAAATGTCTGAAGAGTCAGGTCAGATAAACCTACCCAAGCCTGCTTATTTTTCATATATTGGTAACTGATCTTCCCAAGTTCTTACTCTATGTGTTTCAAAATTTTCTTTGAAGGTGCCACAAGTAAGTACAATGATGATGGCCAGATAGATGATTCGCTGAAAACAATTCAGAAAATACGGGATGAAATTGTATGTTATATGTCTTTTCTCTTATTTCAGGAAAAAATTATGCTTGCTTTCTATAATTTCTTCTAGTTGAGAATTTGATGCGAACTCTCCTATTCTCTCTTCATTTCAGCTTCGCAAGGAAAGCATACTTCAAGAATGAAGTGCTCGGTGTGATATGGACATCCAGACACTCTTGAGTGGTATTCTACCCATGTCACATTTTAAACATGGTTACATTTACAATCACATTGTAGAACTGTTACAATTTTGCGGTCAACGCTGTCGGCAAGTTTTCCTCTGAGCCATATGTTTTCAAAAGTTCTGCGCTAAACTGTGTTGTATCACACTTTTCATTGTGGACAAATCGTCCACCGCACTTTGTGATGTACAAATTGTCCGTCAGAACTGTGGCCAATTTTGGCAAGATGTATTTTTTGGATTTTTTTAATGTTTTGGCAAGAAGTTACTTCTATATTAGTTCCAAATTTCTTGTACTCATCATGTTTTAAAACTTATGAAGAAGGAAAGATGACACCTAAAGCTGTATCAATAATAAGCAAATACAAGGAAACTTGCTCAAATATGACAGAAGTTACCAATTCATCTTGCTTTGGAGATGGTGACCAATCGATCACTAATAGGAAGAAATTGAGGGAGGCACTCCTCCGACAATGCAAGGTAAGAAACCTCAAGCTTAATCTATGTATTACAATTTTAAATGCCACTGGTACCCTGACACTTGTCTATGCAGGAGCTTGATCTGATCTGTCATGGGGCCGATTGGATACTCCCAAGATACACAGTATTACCTTCAGTTTCAGATGGTATGTACAAATGTTTACTTTTATCTCCTAGATATTCTAGATAGGCAAGTATTAGGTCCTTGGACCATGTAGGCATAACAATTAGGAATATCATATGAATGTATCCTATGCCATGTACTTCCTGATTCTCATTTATCGAATTCAATCCCTATAGGTCCTGGTTCGTTTTTTGAATTGAGATGATAACATACATAGTGTGCTACGCTAACCATGCTTAGACGAAAAGAGTTTTCAAGGTGTCAGATCAATAGGCATGATTTGCTCTCTTGATGTCAAAGTAGCAATACAAATAAGCCGCTTGCTTATTTTTCACATGTTATGCTCTGTTCAAGTGTTAGATTTTTTAACATTCGATCAGTGGTTATCTTAGACCAGACTGATTAGGTCCCCACTTAGCAATAACCAGAATTGATGTTTGATTGACTATCATCTTTGTATGTGTGTGTGTGTGTTTTGACTTTTGAGCACTTCTTAAACGGTCCTTTTCCTATCTTTTCAGGAATGTACCACGCCAGTGTACGTTTGAGATGCCCAGATTTTGAGATGAGCCTCACTGGTGGTCTTCGTCCTACCCCATACGAGGCGAAGTGCTCGGCAGCTGCCAATATGATACTGGAGCTTCACAAGAAGGCGGAAGAGCAAGAAGAGTAGGGTACCTGATGCAAAATCACCTTGTTAAACTCCTGAAGCCGGGAATCTGCAGGTGGCTGGAACCAGTTGTTTAGTCATTACAACTTTGAATAAGACTTCTTGAGAAACCTAATTGTGTTGGTACCTTGTTGATAGCTCTTTTACCTTCCGGAGGTTGACTCCTTGTGTTGTTGTTGGTATTATGTCTATTTATTAAGGTCATGATAAACCCTAGACTATTATTTCAAAACTCTATGATGTTTCAGTTGCGCTTACTATTTTATAATGGGACCCGCACTGATGTGTACCGCAGGGCCATCGAGGCTTGCGTGTGCTTGACGTCAGCGGCGGCTTTATGGCAAGCGGTGGTGTTGGAACCCTAGCTCCTCCCCTAGCTCTACCTCTCTCTCTCTCTCCTCTATAACATTGGTCTAGCGCGAACCAGAAGAAGGAGGACGAAGAAGCAAACACAGAGCACATAGTGGACACAACAAGGTTTCCCGGGGCACGAACGCCACCGTCGCCCGAACGACATTTTTCTCTTTTACTTGAGCACGAACTCAGCCCACACTTGTTAAAACGCATATGGGAGGGTTCTTTATACCCTGGGCCACATTAGGGCACGTACCCCACATCCCAGTCCACGCCGAGCGCTTGGTCCAGCCCGCTCTGGCCGCGCTCGCGACATGCACGCACACGTCTGGGTCATGGCGAGCCTGCCTTGGACCAACTCCTCGCACCCCCTAATCTCACCAACAGAATGCACCTACAGTCACGCGCACGGTGTACTCCTACACGGTCACCCCCGTGCACCACACACACGTGCACACGCACACGTACACCATAGACCTGACGCATCCGACACGCCCAGCACGCGCCCACACATGCGCCCGACGCGTCCGAGCCATGGCCACGACTTATTTGCCCAATGATACGTCTCCAACGTATCTATAATTTTTGATTGTTCCATGCTATTATATTACCTGTTTTGGATGTTTATGGGCTTTACTTTACACTTTTATATCATTTTTGGGACTAACCTACTAACCGGAGGCCCAGCCCGAATTGCTATTTTTTTGCCTATTTCAGTGTTTCGAAGAAAAGGAATATCAAACGGAGTCCAAACGGAATGAAACCTTTGGGAGCGATATTTTTAGAACAAATGCAATCCAGGAGACTTGGAGTGGACATCAAGAAGCAGCCTAGGCATCCACGAGGCAGGAGGGCGTGCCCTAGGAGGGTGGGCGCACCCCCACCCTTGTGGGCCCCTCGTGGCTCCCCTGACCTACCTCCTTCGCCTATTTATATCCACATGCCCTGAAAACATCTAGGAGTACCACGAAAACTATTTCCACCGCCGCAACCTTCTGTATCCGCAAGATCCCATCTTGGAGCCTTTGCTGGCGCTCCGCCGGAAGGGGAATCGACCACAGAGGGCCTCTACATAATCTCCAAGGCCTCTTCCATGAGTTGTGAGTAGTTTACCACAGACCTTCGGGTCCATAGTTATTAGCTAGATGGCTTCTTCTCTCTCTTTGTATCTCAATACAAAGTTCTCCTCGATCTTCTTGGAGATCTATTTGATGTAACTCTTTTTGCGGTGCGTTTGTCGAGATCTGATGAATTGTGGGTTTATGATCAAGTTTATCTATGAGAAATAATTGAATCTTCTCAGAATTATTTTATGTGTGATTGGTTATCTTTGCAAGTCTCTTCGAATTATCAGTTTGGTTTGGCCTACTAGATTGATCTTTCTTGCAATGGGAGAAGTGCTTAGCTCTGGGTTCAATCTTGCGGTGTCCTTTCCCAGTGACAGCAGGGGCAACAACGCACGTATTGTATTGTTGCCATCGAGGATAAAAAGATGGGGTTTATATCATATTCAATGAGTTTATCCCTCTACATCATGTCATCTTGCTTAATGCATTACTATGTTCTTATGAACTTAATACTCTAGATGCAGGCAGGAGTCGGTCAATGTGTGGAGTAATAGTAGTAGATGCAGAATCATTTCGATCTACTTGTTGCGGATGTGATGCCTATATACATGATCATGCCTAGATAATCTCATAACTATGCACTTTTCTATCTATTGCTCGACAGTAATTTGTTCACCCAGCGTAATACTTATGCTATCTTGAGTGAAGCCACTAGTGAAACCTATGGCCCCCGGGTCTATCTTTTATCATATAAGTTTTCCATCTACTTTTATCAGCATCTTTTACTTTCCAATCTTTATCATAAAAATATCAAAAATATTTATCTTATCTTATTATCTCTATCATATCTCACTTTAGCAAGTTTCCGTGAAGGGATTGACAACCCCTTTATCATGTTGGTTGCGAGGTTCTTGTTTGTTTATGTAGGTGCGTGGGACTTTTGAGGAGCCTCCTACTGGATTGATACCTTGGTTCTCAAAAACTGAGGGAAATACTTACGCTACTTTGCTGCATCACCCTTTCCTCTTCGAGGGAAAACCAACGCAGTGCTTAAGAGGTAGCAAGAAGGATTTCTGGCGCCGTTGCTGGGGAGGTCTTCGCTCAAGTCAAGACATACCAAGTACCCATCACAAACTCATCTCCCTCGCATTACATTATTTGCCATTTGCCTCTCGTTTTGCTCTCCCCCACTTCACCCTTGCCGTTATATTTGCCCTCTCTTTCCCAATCTCCTCTCTCTTTCGCTTGCCTTCTTGTGTGCTTGTGTGCTGGATTGTTTGGCACGATGTCTCAAGATAATACCAAATTGTGTGACTTTTCCAATAACAATAATTATGATTTCCTTAGCACTCCGATTGCTTCTCTTAATGATGCTGAATCTTGTGAAATCAATGCTTCTTTGTTCAATCTTGTTATGAAAGATCAATTCTCCGGCCTTCCTAGTGAAGATGTCTTTACTCATCTAAACAACTTTGTTGATTTGTGTGATATGCTAAATAAGAAAGATACAGATAATGATATTGTTAAATTGAAGTTATTTCCGTTTTCGCTTAGAGATCATGCTAAAACTTGGTTTTCATCTTTTCCTTAGAATAGTATTGATTCATGGAATAAGGGCAAAGATGCTTTTATCTGTAAGTATTTTCCTCCCGCTAAGATCATCTCTCTTAGAAACGACATTATGAATTTTAAACAACTTGATCATGAGCATGTTGCCCATTAGAGAAGAAGCCATCTAGCTAATAACTATGGACCCTAAGGTCTGTGGTAAACTACTCACAACTCATCGGAGGGGCTATGGTGTTGATGTGGAAGCCCTCTGTGGTCGATTCCCCCTCCGGCGGAGCACCGACGAAGGCTCCAAGATGGGATCTCGCGAATACATAAGGTTACGGCGGTGGAAATTCTTTTTCGTTGGCTCCCTGGATGTTTTTGGGGTACGTAGGTATATATAGGAGGAAGAAGTACGTCGGTGGCCGCTCGTGGGGCCCAGGAGACAGGGGCGTGCCCTCCTATCTCCTGGCCGCCTCGATTGCTTCTTGACTTGCACTCCAAGTCCTCTGGATCACGTTCATTCCAAAAATCACGCTCCCGAAGGTTTCATTCCGTTTGAACTCTGTTTGATATTCCTTTTCTTCGAAATACTGAAATAGGCAAAAAAACAGCAATACGGGCTAGGCCTCCGGTTAGTAGGTTAGTCCCAAAAAATGATATAAATATGTAAAATAAAGCCCATAAACATCCAAAAGGGGTAATATAATAGCATGGAACAATCAAAAATTATAGATACGTTGGAGACGTATCACCAGACCCCTCCCAATGAACAGGATCCCGTTTCGAACATGGCCGGTCGAACACAAGGCCGTTTCCTCCGTTCTGCGGTACGCCAGGCCTCATTTCCATCGCCTATTCTGTCCAAGCCCTCCCGATGAACACAACGACGCATTCCGTTCCGACCCAGCCGATTGGCTCCCCATGAACACGACGGCGACGTTGTTTCTCTGATCCGACCCAGCCATGTACACGAGCCCTGGCCGTACGTATGTGCGAGTAGGCGTTTGAGACCCCACCCGTATGTACACATACGTCGCCGTATTTTCTTTCTTGCACACTAGCCGTTGTACGTACGTGTACATGCTACATGCGCGCCTCTACTACGACATGTGCGTGCCTCTACATCGACCAGTATATATGTACGTACACGTTCGCGACCAGAATGACAACGCTACATACGCTTCGACCAGGTGGGTCCCGACAGTCAGGCACTTCCTTGCATGCAAAGATGTAGCTGGTGGGTCCCAGCAGTCATGGGGGTGAATCGTTTTTTTTTCGGACGCACTTCCTTGTGTGTGAAGATGTAGCTGGTGGGTCCCAGCAGTCAGGAGGGCGAATCTTTTTTTGGATGCACTTCCTTGCGTGCGAAGATGTAGCTCGTAAGTCCCAGCAGTCAGGGGGAGAATCGTTTTTTTCGGACGCACATTCTTGAGTGCGAAGATGTAGCTGGTGGGTCCCAGCAGTCAGGGGGCGAATCATTTTTTTTGTGAAATACGGTGGCCCGTCCAATGGGTCCCCGCTGTCAGGTGGAGGAATAATTATTTTGCGCGTAATAAGGAGGCACTTCCTTGCGGCTGCCGTGGACCCAGCTGTCAGCCTCTCCACGCACAGTACTCTTCCAATGGAAGTCAGTCCTTGACCACATTGACCACGCCGCGCCGAGAGCACCATGACGGTGGACAGCGGCGAGACCTAGGTAGGGGACAACGCGGAGCCGGGGAGGACGCAGCAGTGGATGCCCACGCGAAGAGGAGTACAAGGGTTCACCAGTTCGGCTGCGGTGTGAGGCTGCCGTCGCCGCAGAATAACAGGGGGTGTGGGTGAGTAGAGGGATGGCCTGGCCAGCGGTGGGAGTAGTAGGGGGCGGTGAGGCCTCCGCGGCATCATAGCCGGCCATGGGAGGTAGGAGCATGCGGCACGACTGAGGGAGTCCTGGATAAGGGGGTATCCGGACAGCCGGACTATGTGCTTTGGCCGGACTGTTGGACCATGAAGATACAAGATAGAAGACTTCGTCCCGTGTCCGGATGGGACTCTCCTTGGCGTGGAAGGCAAGCTTGGCGATTCGTATGTAGATCTCCTCCTATACAAACCGACTCTGTGTAACCCTAGCCCCCTCGGGTGTCTATATAAACCGGAGGGTTTAGTCCGTAGGACTCATCACAATCATCTTCATCATCAACAATCATACCATAGGCTATCTTCTGGGGTTTAGCCTCTCTGATCTCGTGGTAGATCCACTCTTGTAACACTTATATCATCAAGATCAATCAAGCAAGAAGTAGGGTATTACCTCCATCGAGAGGGCCCGAACCTGGGTAAACATCATGTCCCCAGCCTCCTGTTACCATTAGCCTTAGACACACAGTTCGGGACCCCCTACCCGAGATCCGCCGGTTTTGACACCGACATTGGTGCTTTCATTGAGAGTTCCTCTGTGTCGTCACTTCAAGGTTAGATGGCTTCTCCAACCTTCAACTACACTGTCCTAGACGAGACTTTTCTCCCCGGACAGATCTTCGTGTTCGGCGGATTCACACTGTAGGCCAATTCGCTTGGCCATTCGAAGCAGATCGATAGCTACGCCCCCGACCGTCAGGTCAGGTTTGGAAACCTAAACTACACCGCCGACCTCCGCGGAGACTTGATCTTCGGCGGATTCAGGCCCGTGTCAGGAGCGCCGAACAATCGCGACGTGCACGACCTAGATCAGCTGTCGGACAGTATTCGGAACATCACACCTGCTACCGCTCCGGACTTCGCTCTAGAGCGAGTCGCGCCTTCCAAGGACGGGTGGATGGACCCCGCCCTGGAGGCCTGTCACACCCAATATGCGACCCTATCCAAAAGGAACTCAAAGGTCCCACCAAGGATAGACCCGCATATTGAAATGCTTTTGCAAGGTGGATATCATTACATCAACATTACATAATAGACGGGGATACATACATAAGGCATACAATGCCACACGAATACCTCATCACAATACATAAGAGCATCATCCGACTACGGATGAAACACAAACAGAAACTCAAACGACATCCACCCTGCTAGCCCAGACTGCCGACCTGGAACCTATCCCCTGATCGAAGAAGCAGAAGAAGAACTCAACGCAAGCAAGCATCGCTCTCGCGTCATGATCATCGCATAAACCTGTACCTACAATTGTTGTTGTAGTAAACTGTGAGCCACGAGGACTCAGCAATCCCATTACCATGGGTATCAAGACTAGCAAAGCTTAAAGGGAAAGTAAGGGGTAAAGTGGTGAGGTTGCAGCAGCGACTAAGCATGATATTGTGGCTAACATACACAAATAAGAGCGAGAAGAGAGCAAGCGGAACGGTCATGAAGCTAGCACTGATCAAGAGGTGATCCTAAACTCCTACTTACGTCAAACATAACCCAAAAACCGTGTTCACTTCCCGGACTCCGCCGAGAAGAGATCATCATGGCTACACATGCGGTTGATGCGTTTTAATTCGGATCTGGTGTCAAGTTATCTACAACCGAAGATTAACAAATTCCCATTTGCCTATAACCGCAGGCACGACTTTCGAAAGATTAAATACCCTGCAGGGGTGTCCCAACTTAGCCCATGATAAGCTCTCGCGATCAACGAAGGATATACCTTCTCCCAGGAAGACCCGATCAGACTCAGAATCCCGGTTTACAAGACATTTCGACAATGGTAAAACAAGACCAGCAAAGCCGCCCGATGCGCCGACAATCCTGATAGGAGCTGCACATATCTCGTTCTCAGGGCAACACCGGATAAGTCAAGCTACGAGTAAAACAAGACCTCAAGTTGCCCCGAGGTGGCCCCGCAGGCTGCTCGGTTTGGACCAACACATAGACAAGCTCTGGCCCGGGGGGGGGGGGCTAAAATAAAGATGACCCTCGAAAGAGCGACTCCCAAGGGAAAAGTAGGTGGTGGTGAGGCAAATGGTAAAACCAATGTTGGGCCTTGCTGGAGGAGTTTTATTCAAAGCGAACTGTCAAGGGGGTCCCATAAATCACCCAACCGCGTTAGGAACGCAAAATCCGGGAACATAACACCGGTATGACGGAAACTAGGGCGGCAAGAGTGGAACAAAACACCAGGCATAAGGCCGAGCTTTCCACCCTTTACCAAGTATATAGATGCATTAATTAAATAAGAGATATTGTGATATCCCAACATAATCCTGTCCATCATGGAGCAATCTTCAACTTCACCTGCAACTAACAACGCTATAAGAGGGGCTGAGCAAAAGCGGTAACATAGCCAAGCAATGGTTTGCTAGGAAGTGTGAAAAAGGTTAGAGGCTGACACGGCAAACTGGGAGGCTTGACGAGCAAGAGATAGGTAGCGCAGCAAAGCGATAGAACGAAGCAGTCTAGCATAGCGATGATAGTAATGAGATCCAAGGTGACGGTCATCTTGCCTGAAATCCTGCAAGGAAGAAGAACGAGACCATGAAGTAGACGAACCAACGTAGTCGAACGAATCCTCAGGAACGCAACATTACCGGAACTAAGAAGCAACACCGGAAAGAAGCAAGCAACATAGTGAACACACAAGCATAATCATGGCATGATGCACAATCAAGTATGATGCATGTCTGGTTTAATGAGGCATGGCATGGCAAGTGCAACAAACAATACTACAAGTTAAGTGGAGATCAATATGCAACGAGTTGCATATTGACGAAACACCACATCAATTATTTAGTTCCCTCTCGGTTTTGTACCCAACAATATTAAACGTTATTAAACATGGCAAGGGGTGAAGCATATGAAAAACTACCTATCTAGACACGTTTAAATGAGGCCGGAATAACAAACAACAATTCCGGAAAATCCCCATATGCATATTTTAGATTCGGTACTGTTATGCCCTAAACACAATTTTAGAGTTGTTAAACAGTAAAATAAAGTGCACCATGTTGAACTAGGCATTTTTCCACCCCATTTACATATAAAGAACATTTAAAACTGAGCTACGATTATTTAGTTATGAAATAAATCATTTTAACATGGCATTTGTGCAAAATATCACAAACAACAATTTTAAACATTTTTAACAGGGATGAAAGTGGCAAAATATTAAACTAGATGAAATTCTAAGAATTTTACATATTTAAGACATTTTAATCCGATGCACTGTTTGTGAATAATTAAATGCATGAACTAGGAGGGTTTTTCTGTAAATCTATACAACCTGGAATAATTAGCAAATCGCAGCAGTAGGAAAAAATACACAGCGGGCCAAATCAAGATGGCCCAACAGGAGGGAAAATGGAGGAGGGGCGCTAGGCTGCTCACCTAGGTGGGCTCGGCCCAGATCGGTGGAGGAGGGAGCTGGCCGGCTGACTTGAGGCCGAGCGGCCCGGATGGAGAGGCTGGCGCGCTGGGCCTTGAGGCGTTGCGGCCTAGCCGGATCGGTCAACGGGCGAGGGGCGGACGAGATGCTCAGCTCGTTACTGAAGAACCAGCAACAGAAGCAGCGGCAGGTTCACGGCGATGCAGAAGACGGCGCCGGGAAGGTTCTGGCATCGTGGTCGGCGGGAACCAGCGAGTAGGCGCCGGAGATGGCCGGATCTGGAGGCAATTCGGGCCAAAACAAGGCATGGCGGCGCCGGCGCACTGTGTAAGAGGGCCGGCAGCGGGGATGTACTCCTGTGAACATGTACAGGTTGCGGGAGAGTTTCAGAGAGGAGTGGGCACAGGGAAGGAGAAGAAAGAGAGCAGGGGAACAACGGCCTGGACCTTGGGGCGACGAGGACGGCCTGCTGGATCGGGTAAGGGATGGAGCATCTCCGGCGGTGGCGCAAGTTCTGGGGCAGAGGCAAGGTCTAGGTGACGGCGCTGGTCGGGGACGGCGACGAGGAAGGTCGGGCGAGGAAGCTTGAGCTCGACGGCTGGGCTCGTTCTGCTAGTGCTCGATGATGAAGGGACGACGTAGCTTCGGCGGTGGAGCTCACCGGCGCGGTGCTGGAGACGTCAGAGGAAAGGGCAAGGGAGGAGCACGGGCTTGAGGATGCGTGCCTCCATGGGTGCTTTCGCGGCTGCGGGAACTAGGAGGCGTCGGGGTGCGCTGCTCGGGAAGGAGCACGGGCGACGGGAGAGAGCCTCGATCCCGACGAGATCAAGCAGGGATGTGGCTGGAATCGAGGAGAGGTGGGGATCGATGGATTTGGAAGTTTCGGTGATGGCTGGTTGGAGAGAAGGGGATCTAGGAGGATCCCGAGGGGGGATTTGGTGGGGAGTGCGACGGCAGGTGAAGGGACAAAGTCCCTAGATTTTAGGGTTAGGACTATTTATATAGTAGGTGGTAGGTACGGGTGGCATTTGGACCATCGGATCATGATTGGATGATCGAGAATAAAAGGTTAGGGGAGTCCAATGGAGAAACACAGATACTTTACGAATGCTTGGGGTGATCTGAATCCATCGGTCATGACCTTGCGGTTCGGGTTCGGGACAATTTTCGGACATGCACGAGAGGGGTCTATGCACTGTGGAGAAAGAATAAGTGGCCAGACAAGAGGGACTCGAAAAATCCGGTTGGTCTCGGAACGGTCAACGAAGGCAAGGGATTTGATGATCTCAGAAAAGAGAGAGAAGAGAGCAGTCCGGTTGATCTGAGAGAAGGTCAACCGAGACACGGAAGAAGCGGCAACTACGAGCGGATGCAAGTTTATGAAAACATGCAGATGCAATGCGCGTGATGCTATGAGAAGAAAAGCAAGACATGAACAAAATGCAAAACAAAGGCAAAAACCCAACCACGAAGGAAATATCATATCGCATCTCTGTAAAGGGCAAGAGTTGGAGTTACGAATATGGAAAGTTGTATCCGGGGCGTTACAACACTCCACCACTACGAGAGGATCTCGTCCCGAGATCTAGGATGGCACCGGAGGGAAAAGAAAGAGGAAGATAAGAGGTAAAATTAAGTTGCTTCTTTGACGAACGAGTGAAACCACGAATCTTGAGAGGTTGAGCAATTTAAAAGAAAGAGTACAACAGAGATGAACGAGATTGCAAACAATCCGTTGGAAGAGAGGAACAAGGAACATTATGAGAACTTGAAGGTTGCAAAGACATGAATCAAGAGTTTAATGGACAAGTTGGAATTCGAAACCACTTCGGTTAAAACAAGATGAGAGAGGAAATAAGATTGATATAATTTGGGCAGCACTCCCGACCTATAGAAGAAGGAAAACTTGATAAGATGAAAAGAACTTGAAGAGAAGACACAACACTCCGGTTAAATGGATAAGCACGAAAAGAACACGATCCTCACAATTCGAGATGACAAGTGAAAAGAGCAACATCACAATGCCTCCGTAAGAAAGAATAGAAGATAGATCATTGGAATAACAGAATAAAGAAGAAAATGCCAACTTCTGCCACAAATGAGCTAGGAAAGCACCCTTCCAAGAAGGTTATAACGGAGTTGTTGGAAAACCAACAACGAAACGAATAGGCTTGTAGTGGGATTATGGCAAACATCTCAAAATTATGAGGTGACAACTGGCCACCGATGGAAACAGTTAATTGGATTGAGATCAGCAAGGAGATGAAAACTCCTTTTAATGAGAGAATAGGAGGAAACTTGGATTATCGATAGGCACCACAATTAGAAACATTCCTTAGGGAAGGCTTTAGGTGTAACCTAAACAAAGATAACTCCAATGGAGGGATTATTGGATTTAAAATACCTCATTCTTGACAACTTGTGAATCGCGAAACATGAATGGAAATTGCCAAGAATGATATAACACCATCTCAAAAGATAAGGTAGAAAGAATTGCACTTCGGAATGCAAGATGAAGAATGCTTGAACTCCTCAAAACAAAACATGTGTTGAGCACCATGTTTATTTTGAAGTATGGCTTGACGGGTCTTAACTTCGAGAGAAATCTTGAAGAACAAATGAAGAATGAAAAGAATCCTTGATGAACCACCATGTAGAGCCTCCATGAAGAACTCCAGTAATAAAAGGATGATAGAAAGAAAGAGAAGTTGAAAACACAAGGTGAATCCTTGCAATGATTTAGATGGAGCTTCGCGATGATATAACCGAGAGAACTTGGAACTCCGGAAAGAAAAGATGAACACTAGAACCGAGAATTACTTCATCACGAACAATCTCCGGAAGAAAAGAATTGAATCACCTCAAGGAAATAAGAATACGATTTATTGTATGCTTATCCTTCATCAAATTAAATTGATGACAAGCAATGGATTTGGCATACTACTTATTCCCGTAGAAAGGATTAAAAGAGATATAGCACGAACTTGAGAAGTTATTGATGGAGCCACCGGTGGGATTTGGAAACAACTAATTAATAAATGAATTGATACGATAACGAAGGAAGAGAAATCTTGAACGAACCACCGTAAAAATTGCAAAAGAGAGTAGCAAGGGCACAATTCACCGGAAAGAATTTGAAAACGAATGAAGATATTTGAAGGGATTTAGATACATGAGAATGAAAAGGCCATGAACTGGTTAGAGGTTATTTGAACGATGCACCAGTAAGATTTGGAGAATGCTAGCTACACGCTGAGAATGAAGAATTATGACCTGATGGCCTTCGGAGGAAAGAAATGGAAACAACTCATGAAATGCTCCGGATGGTAAGAAAGGAATTGTCACAATCAAAAACAATTATGAGTATGGCATCAAGCTAGAACCATGAATCTCTGGAAGAATGGGTAAGGATTTAAGATGAACTCTTCTTCGGTCTTCAAAATCCGAGAATGACAAGGAGAAACACCACAAAATTGTTGAGGCACTCCGGAAGGATTAAAAGAGGAAAGATTGAGTGAAAGATGAAAATAATTTGAAAGCGATCTTGGATAAGGAATATGACTGATGAAAATTCATTCTTACAGCAAACTTTGAATAGAATTTTAGAAGCTCTGGGAAAATTAGAAGAGTCAGGTAAGATCCTGGAAAAAGACCTGTGGGTTAGGGCCCACTCAAAAGAAACATCTTTGAAGGATAGCTTGAAATAGAGGTTACACCGGTATAATTAAAGCTTGAATGAGAGAAAAACCTCGAAGTAACTTGAACGGATTAAGAATGGAAACATGATTCTTTTGAGATATCTTCAGCACTCCGGATACGAATAGAGAGAGGTGAACGATTAAGAGGTCCACCAGCATACGAAAACACATGAAACAAGGAAGGGAATATGATCAACACCGAAAACTTGACTTGAATCCACCGGAGAAGAAAAAAGAACGAAGAATGATGAACTTGAAACTCCGTTAGTATCTTCGTGAGAACCACCGGATAAGAACATTGGTTGAAAAAAATGAAGAGACGTCACATGAATAAAAGGATATATGATTAAGGAATCTGAGTCCTTGAAGAAAAAAGGGTGGGAGGGCGGGAAAACAAAGGCAACTTGGGGCAGATGGAATGGATACCATTGAGAAAAACTTAGAATTGATCTTGCGGACGGGGAGAATGATGGGATCATCTCGAAGAGAAGCACGCCGGTTGGAAAAGAATTAACATGACAACCTCAATGATCAAAAGGATTAGTATTCACATAGCAATATGAGAACACCGTTCAGGAAAGGTATGGAATCAACACTTGACTTTGAAGCAACTCGAATACCACAAATAAAACAAAACAAAGGATTTGGCTTGCAGAATAAGCCGGAACAAACATATGATAGATCCCATATCGTATCATGTGTCTGTTGGAAAGATACCCTATGAGCTACTTGAATTCCCACCTATAAACTCCCGAAACTTTCTGGTTATGCAATCTGGTGTTGGGGATATAGGGGAAGCAATATATCTCACCCAAACTAACAATCCCAACATCCAGCTGTATCCATCCGTCAACACATAACCAAGAAAACTCCGGAAATCGGGTACCTCATCCTTCGAAAAGCATCTGTTATACGAGCTATGGCAATACTCCCGAACTCCCGCCCCAGTACTGGGTGGTGTCGAGGTTATCTCACCACCAACTGCATAAAAGAGATTTTCGATGTCGGCAAAACTCAGGTATTCCAGAACTGCAACGATAAAATTGTGACGACAACACCTCGGAGCTCAACTCCTCGGGTCACTGCCACATAAAAGACAAGAGGCACCAAAAACAATGTTCTCGTCACAAAACCATCGGAACAATTCCAAGATACCCGCGTGATCCTAAAAAAATTTAGTGAAATTTGAGGAAAGGAAAGTCAAAACATCTACATCAGGAGACCTCACCAGAGTGACGAAGGGGTTGAGGAGTAAAAAGAATCCTACTCTCCGATATATATAATCCTAAGACTCAAAACATTTTTTTTCTAGACTCAACAACGGCCAACAATCAAGGGGGCTCCTATGGTCGGTCGAGGCTCTTATACCAACTTGTCACGCCCAATATGCGACCCTATCCAAAAGGAACTCGAAGGTCCCACCAAGGATAAACCCGCATATTGAAACGCTTTTGCAAGGTGGATATCATTACATAAACATTACATAATAGATGGGGATACATACATAAGGCATACAATGCCACACAAATACCTCATCACAATACATAAGAGCATCATCCGACTACGGATGAAACACAAACAGAAACTCGAGCGACATCCACCCTGCTAGCCCAGGCTGCCGACCTGGAACCTATCCCCTGATCGAAGAAGCAGAAGAAGAACTCAACGCAAGCAAGCATCGCTCTCGCGTCATGATCATCGCATAAACCTGTACCTGCAACTGTTGTTGTAGTAAATTGTGAGCCACGAGGACTTAGAAATCCCATTACCATGGGTATCAAGACTAGCAAAGCTTAAAGGGAAAGGCAGGGGTAAAGTGGTGAGGTTGCAGCAGCGACTAAGCATGATATGGTGGCTAACATACGTAGATAAGAGCGAGAAGAGAGCAAGCGGAACGGTCGTGAAGCTAGCACTGATCAAGAGGTGATCCTGAACTCCTACTTACGTGAAACATAACGCAAAAACCGTGTTCACTTCCCGGACTCCGCCGAGAAGAGACCTTCACGGCTACACACGCGGTTGATGCGTTTTAATTCGGATCTGGTGTCAAGTTATCTACAATCGGACATTAACAAATTCCCATCTGCCTATAACCGCAGGCACGACTTTCGAAAGAATAAATACCCTTCAGGGGTGTCCCAACTTAGCCCATGATAAGCTCTCGCGATCAACGAAGGATATACCTTCTCCCAGGAAGACCCTATCAGACTCGGAATCCCGGTTTACAAGACATTTCGACAATGGTAAAACAAGACCAGCAAAGCCGCCCGATGCGCCGACAATCCCGATAGGAGCTGCACATATCTCGTTCTCAGGGCAACACCGGATAAGTCAAGCTATGAGTAAAACCAGACCTCGAGTTGCCCCAAGGTGGCCCCGCAGGCTGCTCGATTTGGACCAACACTTAGACAAGCACTGGCCCGGGGGGGGGCTAAAATAAAGATGACCCTCGAGAGAGCGACTCCCAAGGGAAAAGTAGGTGGTGGTGAGGCAAATGGTAAAACCAATGTTGGGCCTTGCTGGAGGAGTTTTATTCAAAGCGAACTGTCAAGGGGGTCCCATAAATCACCCAACCGCATTAGGAACACAAAATCCGAGAACATAACACCGGTATGACGGAAACTAGGGCGGCAAGAGTTGAACAAAACACTAGGCATAAGGCCGAGCCTTCCACCCTTTACCAAGTATATAGATGCATTAAATAAATAAGAGATATTGTGATATCCCAACATAATCCTGTCCATCATGGAGCAATCTTCAACTTCACCTGCAACTAACAACGGTATAAGAGGGGCTGAGCAAAAGTGGTAACATAGCCAAGCAATGGTTTGCTAGGAAGGGTGAAAAAGGTTAGAGGCTAACATGGCAAACTGGGAGGCTTGACGAGCAAGAGATAGGTAGCGCAGCAAAGCGGTAGAACGAAGCAATCTAGCATAGCAATGATAGTAATGAGATCCAAGGTGACGATCATCTTGCCTGAAATCCCGCAAGGAAGAAGAACGAGACCATGAAGTAGACGAACCAACGTAGTCGAACGAATCCTCACGAATGCAACATTACCGGAACTAAGAAGCAACACCGGAAAGAAGCAAGCTAAATAGTGAACACACAAGCATAATCATGGCATGATGCACAATCAAGTATGATGCATGTCCGGTTTAATGAGGCAATGCATGGCAAGTGCAACAAACAATACTACAAGTTAAGTGGAGATCAATATGCAACGAGTTGCATATTGACGAAACACCACATTAATTATTTAGTTCCCTCTCGGTTTTGTACCCAACAATATTAAACGTTATTAAACATGGCAAGGGGTGAAGCATATGAAAAACTACCTATCTAGACAAGTTTAAATGAGGCCGGAATAACAAACAACAATTCCGGAAAATCCCCATATGCATATTTTAGATTCGGTACTGTTATGCCCTAAACACAATTTTAGAGTTGTTAAATAGTAAAATAAAGTGCACCATGTTAAACTAGGCATTTTTCCACCCCATTTACATATAAAGAACATTTAAAACCGAGCTACGGTTATTTAGTTATGAAATAAATCATTTTAACTTGGAATTTGTGCAAAATATTACAAAAAAATTTTTTAAACATTTTTAACAGGGATGAAAGTGGCAAAATATTAAACTAGATGAAATTCTAAGCATTTTACATATTTAAGACATTTTAATCCGATGCACTGTTTGTGAATAATTAAATGCATGAACTAGGAGGGTTTTTCTGTAAATCTGTAAAACCTGGAATAATTAGCAAATCGCAGCAGCAGGAAAAAAATACACAGCGGGCCAAATCAAGATGGCCCAACAGGAGGGAAAATAGAGGAGGGGCGCTGGGCTGCTCACCTAGGTGGGCTCGGCCCAGATCGGTGGAGGAGGGAGCTGGCCGGCTGACTTGAGGCCGAGCGGCCCGGATGGAGAGGCTGGCGCGCTGGGCCTTGAGGCATTGCGGCCTAGCCGGATCGGTCAACGGGCGAGGGGCGGACGAGATGCTCGGCTCGTTACTGAAGAACCAGCAATAGAAGTAGTGGCAGGTTCACGGCGATGCAGAAGACGGCGCCGGGGAGGTCCTGGCGACGGGGTCGGCGGGAACCAGCGAGTAGGCGCCGGAGATGGCCGGATCTGGAGGCAATTCGGGCCAAAATGAGGCATGGCAGCGCCGGCGCGCTGTGGAAGAGGGCCGGCAGCGGGGATGTACTCCTGTGAACATGTACAGGTTGCGGGAGAGTTTCAGAGAGGAGAGGGCACAGGGAAGGAGAAGAAAGAGAGCAGGGGAACGACGGCCTGGACCTTGGGGCGACGAGGACGGCCTGCTGGATCGGGCAAGTGATGGAGCATCTCTGGCGGTGGCGCGAGTTCCGAGGCGGAGGCAAGGTCTTGGTGACGTCGCTGGTCGGGGACTGCGACGAGGAAGGTCGGGCGAGGCAGCTTGAGCTCGACGGCTGGGCTCATTCTGCTAGTGCTCGATGACGAAGGGACGACGCAGCTTCGGCGGTGGCACTCGCCGGCACGGTGCTTGCGCGGCTGCGGGAACTAGGAGGCGTCGGGGTGCGCTGCTCGAGAAGGAGCACGGGCGACGGGAGAGAGCCTCGATCCCGACGAGATTGAGCAGGGATGTGGCTGGAAACAAGGAGAGGTGGGGATCGTTGGATTTCGAAGTTTCGGTGATGGCTGGTTGGAGCGAAGGGGATCTGGGAGGATCCCGAGGGGGGATTTGGTGGGGAGTGCGGCGGCGGGTGAAGGGACAAAGTCCCTAGATTTTAGGGTTAGGACTATTTATATAGTAGGTGGTAGGTACGGGTGGCATTTGGACCATCGAATCGCGATCGGATGATCGAGAATAAAAGGTTAGGGGAGTCTAATGGAGAAACGCAGATACTTTACGAATTCTTGGGGGTGATCTGAATCCATCGGTCATGACCTTGCGGTTCGGGTTCGGGACAATTTTCAGACACGCACAAGAGGGGTCTATGCACGGTGGAGAAAGAATAAGTGGCCAGACAAGAGGGACTCGAAAAACCCGGTTGGTCTCGGAACGGTCAATGAAGGCAAGGGATTTGATGATCTCAGAAAAGAGAGAGAAGAGAGCGGTCCGGTTGATCTGAGAGAAGGTCAACCGAGACACGGAAGAAGCGGCAACTACGAGCGGATGCAAGTTTATGAAAACATGCAGATGCAATGCGTGTGATGCTATGAGAAGAAAAGCAAGACATGAACAAAATGTAAAACAAAAGACAAAAACCCAACCACGAAGGAAATATCATATCGCATCTCCGAAAAAGGCAAGAGTTGGAGTTACAAATATGGAAAGTTGTATCCGGGGCGTTACAAGGCCACACACTCCTCGGCGTTGGGGCCGAACATAGACTTCCCTCCTAATGGAATATGTGTCTCCAGACCCCCGGACTCGTTTCCGGCTGTGTGTTCCGGACCACGCGCATCCGTGCCCATCAAATCTAACTGGGCTCCGGTCATGGAGTTCACCGCCGCGGATATCTTTCAGCACTCACCCTTCGGAGACATGCTAAATTCGTTAAAGTCTCTCTCTCTGTCAGAAGACTCCTGGCCGAACTATGTCTGGCCCGTGTGGCATACGGAGGACGAAGAAAATCGCGACGCGCCCACCACCCACTTTATAGCCACTGATGATGACCTAACAGACATGCTTGACATCGCCCCCAATAACATCGACGGTATGTACATTGATGCTGGGGAAGATCCGGAACCACCGCCAACGCGGCACTGGGCTGCCACTTCATCATACGACGTCTACATGGTGGACACCCCCAAAGAAGACAATAGTGACAAAAAGGACACAGCGGAGGATAAACCCCCCGGGCAAAAGCAAAAACGACAGCGTAAGCACCGCCTTAGGTCCAGTCACAGCAAAAATAGCGATAACAACCCAAAACAGGATGACACTCCGGTTGATTTTGAAGGCAACAACGACCATAGGGACCCAGCCATGGAGCAGGATAAACCAGGTCAGGCCGAACACAGCCCGAAGCAGACGCCCGTTCACAATTCAGAGGGCCGAACTCATCATGCTACCTCCAAAGAAGATAACATTCCGGTTGACAATGCGTTCACCATCCCGGAAGAACATTCAAAACAACACAAGCTCCGCCAAAAACTCCTGGCCACAGCGCGGAGCCTGAAGAAGTAGAAGCAAAGGTTTAAGGCCGCGCAGGATACGCTCAACCGACGATGGAATAAGGTGCTGGACACTAAAGGAAAACATGGTGATAATCGCCACACAAATAGCTACCCAAAGCTTAAACTGCTACCCGAATTTGACAATGAAGCCGCAGCACCCGTCCGGCCCAAAAACAATATGGCTACCCAGCCGGACCAACCAACCCATGGCGGCGATAGAGCAGCCACTGATACTGCACACGATTTACGAGAGCTCCTGGACAAAAAGGCCAGTGCGGCCAAGTTAATCTATGGGTCCAGAGGACAGGCTCCGAAGCGGGATCATGGTCACCATAACGATCATGCTGATCGAATACCAGTCCAGAATTAACACCTGGAGCAACAACAGCTGGCCGCAGGCCATGACATGGGCAGATATAGAGGGGCTGCACACCCCCTATGCTTCACGGATGAGGTGCTGGATCATGAATTTCCACAGGGATTCAAACCCGTGAGTATAGAGTCATACGACGGAACGACGGACCCCGGGGTCAGGATTGAGGACCTTATCCTTGACATACACATGGCTCGTGGGGATGACCTCCACGCCATCAAATACCTACCCCTCAAGTTAAAAGGACCAGCTCGTCATTGGCTGAAAAGCCTCCCTGAAAACTCAATCGAAAGTTGGGAGGAACTTGAGGATGCCTTCAGGGCCAACTTTCAAGGGACCTATGTCCGGCCTCCAGATGCTGACGATTTAAGTCACATAATACAGAAGCCCGGAGAGTCTGCCTGCAAGCTTTGGAACAGATTCCTCACTAAGAAGAATCAAATTGTTGACTGTCCGGACGCCGAAGCCTTAGCGGCCTTCAAACACAATATCCGAGACGAATGGCTTGCCAGACACCTCGGCCAAGAAAAGCTGAGAATAATGGCAGCCTTAACAAGCCTCATGACCCGATTTTGTGCGGGCGAGGACAGCTAGCTGGCCCGTAAAGGCACCAGCGACCCAGGCACGTCCGAAATCCGAGACGGCAACGGGAAGCCACCACACACTAAGAACAAACGTCGGAATAACGATAGTCCGGACAGCACAGCGATCAACGCCGGATTCAGGGGCCCTCGACCTAGTCAAGGGAAAAAGCCATTTAACGGCAGTAAAGATGAACCATCCGGCCTGAACAAAGTCCTGGACAAATTTTGCCAAATCCATGGCACTTTCGACAAACCTGCAATTCATATCCACAGAGAATGTTGGGTTTTCAAGCAGGCCGACAAGTTAAACGCCGAACATAAGGGAAGGGAAACACCAAGCGAAGACGAGGATGAGCCTCGCGAGCCGAACACTAGGGGCCAGAAACAATTCCCACTGGAAGTCAAAACGGTAAACATGGTACACGCAACTCACGCTGAGTTCGTAACCCCCCAATTTAATCCCTGGGCAACATGCCTGATCACTTTTGATCACAGGGACTACCCGGCCAGTATCCGGCACGGAGAATCGGCTGCCTTGGTGCTCGACCCAATAATTGACGGATACCGTCTTAAGCGTCCTAATGGACGGTGGTAGTAGTATTAATTTGATATATCAAGACACCATCCGCAGGATGGGGATAGACCCATCCAGAATAAATCAAAATAATGCCACCTTCAATGGAGTAATTCCAGGCGTCGAGGCCCATTGTTGGGGCTCCCTCATGTTAGAGGTAACATTCGGTTCTCCCGACAATTTCAGACGCGAGAACTTACTATTCAACATCGCTCCCTTCAGCAGCGACTATCATGCATTGCTTGGAAGACCGGCCTTCACTTGCTTTAACGCAATACCAAACTACACCTGCCCTAAACTCAAAATGCCCGGTCCATGCGGCGTCATCACGGTTAGCGGAAATACAGAACAGTACGTGGCAGTTCCCACTGCCGGACTCTAGGCGGCCTCTCCCACCGGAATGCATGACTGGTCGTCAAGACCACGGACACGGTTAGACGAGTCCAATACACCATTGTTCACAATGGCTCGGATAAACCCGAGCTAGGGGCTACACATGTGCCCCCACAAAAATATGGGGGGCTGCAAACATGTAACACAATCCCACAATTCGGCTTGCCTCGTTAAGCAGGTCGGATCTCGAACATTTTTCGAGCATAACTAATTGTTCGCACATTTTCTTTTTCTCTCATTCTTACAGACACTACCAGTGCGACACCCTTCCAAGATACAGCACAACGGAGACACATGCGCAGACGTGCAGCAGGGCCCCGCCCATAGGTTTCTCTTTAGATTAAGCCCCTGTGTAAACCTTCTTTACTGTCTCTTGTTGCTCAAACGTCCCATAGGTACTTCATAAGGGACACTGGCGTTTTAGGCTTTTTGCCACAACAGATCAGCGCGTACCTAGAATCACAGGGTCAAGGGCATTATTCAGCCCAATATATATTATAAAAGTCCGAATACCTTCGGGAGTGTTCGGCGTCATGAGTTTGGCCTTATATGCATCAACTCCGAATCATGTCTTTGGTCAAATGTTGGGTTAGCTCGGCTCCTGGGTTTGTTGCCTTATGTTCCGTTCTATCGGCTAAGGCGGCCAAAGGAGAACTACTGCGATTGTGCCCTGGTTATTCCGGATGAGCACCTCAGTAGAGAAAGCCGAAAACTGATTGTTATGATATAAGCGAGAGACTGATCAACCACTCGAGGACTCATCGGAATCTATAGGATTCCTGCGCATTAGCGAAGGACCAGCCTACCGGTCAAGTACGCGCACCGTATCCGGATGCACGCGGAAGTACCAGGGGCTATATAGTGGCCCCACCTTTCAATTCCTATGGCTAAGCGAAAGTGTTACATCTATATAGTCCGGTTGCCTGGTTCGACGTGCGCTCACCTCCTTAATGGACCAAGACGTTGGATCAAGTGTGTTCACACATCTTTTCTTGAACACCCCCGCATTATGTGCGTGGGCGGCTGAAGCCAACGACTGCTAACTTTCACGATTATATGCATATATAAACAGCCGCACAGGAGACACTATAATACTTTCAAGCAAAAGTATACAAAAAAGCAGCCTCCATAATCAAACACATAGTTGTTTACAATTTCATCACTCAAATATGACATTCTTGGAGCACTGGGCCTCTATTCTACGAGCACCTTCTATAACCTGCTCAAAATAGTGCTCGGCTGGGTCTTGGCTTCCTGCCTTACCCCGGGTTGCAATACCGGTGGCCTCCATATCCACCGGCCCAATACGTTTTCACACGGGCAAAAGCCATCCGCGCACCCTCTATGCATGCCGATCTCTTCATGGCATCAATCTGCGCTCTAGCGCCCAATAATCGTTGCACCAAACCAAAGTAACTGTCCATCTTCGGCTCCTTTGGCCATAGATGATCGATTACATACCTCATTGCAAGGCCGGACAGCCTATGGAGCTCGGCTATGGCGGCCATTTTCTCGCTCAAGGGCAAGGAGCGCGCTGGAGCATCAAATTGCGACCAGAACAACCTCTCCATTTTGTTATCCTCATGATCCTTGAAAAGCTTGTTCGCATCAGCCGCACTCTTCGCCAAGTCCGCATACTCATCTACGGTGCTCCATAGCTTATCCAACGGAGCGTACTTTGGATCTAAAAACTTCATCCGCAACGCATAAGGACTTCCGGCGGCGATTTCTCTGGCTTGTCGAAGTTCCTCCCGTGCGGCTCTAATCTAAGAGCGCATCTCTTTAGCCGAATCCATCGCCTTCTTCATGTCGGCCGCCTTTGTTTGATCCTCCTTTTCGAGAAGCTCATACCAGCCAGCGGCGTCCCTCAGCTCCAAAGCCATCTGGGCTATCTTCTCCTCACTTTGGAGACGAGCAGCCTGTTCGGCCTTTAATTCTTTGGCTGCCTTTTGAGTAGCCGCATTGCTAATCCGAGCTTGTTCCTTGGTTAGAGCAAGCTCCGCCCTCAGGGCCTTAATGGCAGCAGCTCCACCTGCAACTACATAATATCACATTAATATTTTAACCTTCTTGCAAAAATAGATGTGGATATAGGAAAGCATACTCTGCGACTCCTCGAATCGCTTGTTCACAAGCGTGACGTCGGCCTCCACAACGTCAATCTGCCGCCTCAATTCGGCGCATTCAGCGGCCTGGTCTATTGCTGAACCCTTAGCAACCTGCACATCAATGCAAGTGTGACCATTAACTAAGAGTTTGATCCTCCGGTTGCCACGATGGGCTGGCATCCATAGTCTCAGGGGCTACTATCTACACAGAGTGCATGTATCGCATGCGGCTCAACTAAAAATTACGGCTTACTTCAAAGCCTTTGAGCAGGCTCCTAAAAGCTTCGTTCAAAACACTTGTTGCAGAGGAAATTTTCTCCGACACTGTACCTGTTAGGGTACGATGATCCTCCAAAAGATCAGCTGACTCTAGGAGGCCCGTCAGCGTGTTCGGCCGGACACCGGACTCTCCCGAACCCTTCCCATTGTCCGCCGCAGGAGCCGAACGCGCCGGGCTCGGGGCGGCTGAAGTGTCAGCTTCTGGCCCCTTTGGATACGGACTCCTCCATGATGATACCTCAGGATCGCCCGCCTCACGAGGCGGAGAAGCAGGTGGGGTTTCACTCTCCATCATCTCCGGAAGAAGATCCCCCGAAGACAAACCCTGTTGAAATGAACTGCTGGCCGGACTACAAAAAACAGGTCCCGGTTATTACTCTCAGAGGAAAAAGCAATAAGATCCTGGCTTAATTAAACTTACAGCTCGGTGGAGGGTTGGCCCGTTTGCGGGCACTGTGCGGTGAGGACACCCTTCGGGGCAGGGCCCTTTGGCGAAGTTCCTTTCCTTTGTTTAGGCGCCCTCGTCTCCAAATCTTCGGAGGCGGCCCTCTTCTTCCGCGAGAGGAGGAAACCTCAGAGTCACTTCCCCGATTCTCCTCCTCCATGGAGGCATTGATTCCCCCGGTTCGGATGTGCAATGTGTGAGGCCCACTATTGGCCTCCCCGCTCTCCCCTTCCGCTCTCTCTGGTGGCACCTGATTTAGTGTCCGTTCAAGGATCCTGGCCATTGCTGGGCCGGGCGAACCTTCGGGAAGAGGGCCCGGACACCTGATCCTCTCCGCCTTACTAAGCCAATCCTGGTTGCGGATAGTGTTCAGATCAATGCTATGACAAATATAAGCAAGGTGTTCGGTTATAGGGTTACTTACTTGGGTATCGAGGCGATTACAGCTCAGGCCCGCATCCTCGATGGTGTCTGGACACTTTATTCGTGGTCCGAAGAACAACTTATACATCCCTTCGGGCGTCACGCCGAGGAAGTGTTGAATGGTCCGTGGACCTTCTGTATTGAATTCCCACATCCGGAGAGGCCGGCGTTTGCACGACAGGATTCGCCGGACTAGCATTACTTGGATTATTTTGACGAGACTAATGTCCCTCTCGAGGAGCTCCCGAATGCGACTTTGTAGCATTGGTACATCGTTCGCAGGCCCATAGTTTAGTCCCACGTTGGCCCACGATGCCAGTTGAGGTGGAGGGCCCAAGCGGAAGGCAGGCGCGGCCGCCCACTTTGAGCCTCAGGGAGCTGTGACATAGAACCACCTCCGTTGCCATAAATCAGATACCTCCGGGAAGGAGCCTTCGGTCCATGGGGCATCAGCATTCCTGCTTATTATGGCACCTCCGCACTCTGCGTGTCGCTCCTCAACTATCTTCGGCTTCACATTAAAAGTCTTGAGCCATAAGCCGAAGTGGGGGGCAATGTGAAGGAAGGCTTCACACACAATGATAAATGACGAGATGTGGAGGATGGAATCCGGAGCTAGATCTTGGAAATATAGCCCATAGTAGTGCACGAGCCCCCTCACAAAGGGATCAAGAGTAAGACCTAAGCCCCTTAGGAAGTTGGATACAAATACGACGCTCTCGTTGGACCCAGGGGTGGGGATAACCTGTTCGGGAGCAGGAAGCCTGTGCTTCACATCGGCGGACAAATACCCAGCCTCCCTAAGCTTCGCAATATCCTCCTCTATGACAGAGGAAGCCATCCATCGGCCTTGATGACCAGATCCGAACATGATCGAAGATCCGGCGTGCTTAAGCTCGGGCATTAGGTGCTGAGATTCAGGGTGCGAGATGTGCGCGTGTGGAGACAGAGGGATAGGCCTCGGCTCCTTTATAAAGGGGAAGAATATCAAGCGTCCGTGAATGTGGTTGTTCAGGACTTGCCTAAAAACATGGGGTCATGCCAACAGGCACGGTTGGATTACCCATACCCGTATTGATGAGAATCCTGCAATAAGGGGAACACGATCTCTGATCTGACAGGACGTGCCAAGGAAACTGCCTCGTGGTGTGTGTGGTAGCAAGTCGTAAGAATGGTTCAAATAAAAACCGGACCGTGGCGTGATGTCACTATTCAAAGGATTGTCATCAGATTGGATTCGTGGATTATTATTATTCTCTCTACGGTGATATATGGAATGCTATCTTGCAGAGCCGGGCACGGTCCTTGTGTTCGGAATTTATCTTGGAGTATTCAGAGATGGAACCCGCCTCGCAATGCCGAAGACAATCTACGCGCGAGACTCATCGTCATTGAAGCCTGGTTCAGGGGCTACTGAGGGAGTCCTGGATAAGGGGGTATCCGGACAGCCGGACTATGTGCTTTGGCCGGACTGTTGGACCATGAAGATACAAGATACAAGACTTCGTCCCATGTCCGGATGGGACCCTCCTTGGCGTGGAAGGCAAGCTTGGCGATCCCGATGTAGATCTCCTCCTTTGTAAACCGGCCCTGTGTAACCCTAGCCCCCTCCGGTGTCTATATAAACTGGAGGGTTTATCCGTAGGACTCATCACAATCATCTTCATCATCAACAATCATACCATAGGCTAGCTTCTAGGGTTTGGCCTGTCTGATCTCGTGGTAGATCCACTCTTGTAACACTTATATCATCAAGATCAATCAAGCAGGAAGTAGGGTATTACCTCCATCGAGAGGGCCCGAACCTGGGTAAACATCGTGTCCCCAGCCTCCTGTTACCAATAGCCTTAGACGCACAGTTCAGGACCCCCTACCCGAGATCCACCGGTTTTGACACCGACAACGACCAGCGCTACTTTGGGCGGCTAGAGCACGAAGACCAGAGGTTTAAGAAGCACTACGGCCCTTGGGTGGACATTGTACGGTCACTGGAGCTAGAATCGTTCATATTGACTAAGTTGACAAAGCCCTCCGTCCCCGTCAACTTAGTTCGCCCACAAGTCAGCCTCCCACCAATGTGAGTCCCAGCTAGCAGGGGGAGTATTCATTTTTTTGTGCGTAATAAGGAGCCATTTCCGGTGGGTCCGAGCTGACAGCGGGGGGAACATTTTTTCGCGAAATACGGAGGCCCTTCCGGTGGGTCCCAGCTATCAGGTGGAGGAATCATTATTTTGCGCGTAATAAGGAGGCATTTCCCTGTGTGGGCCCCTACTGTCAGCCTCTTCCGATGGCTGATGTTTGTTGACCATGTTGACCTCGCCGCGTCGAGAGCACAAACGCGGTGGACGAGGGCGAGGCCCAGGAAGAGAACCACCCGGAGCCGGCGAAGCCACCGCAGTAGATGCCCATGCTGAGGGGAGTACGAGCGCTGACTGGTCGGCTGCGGGGTGAGGCTGACGTCGCCGGAAAATAACAGGATGTGTGGGTGGTTAGAGGGATGGCCTAGCGGCAGCACAGCCAGCCATGGGAGGAGGGAGCAGGCAGTCCCGCCGGCGCTGGTTTGGGCAGGTGGAGCAGGAAGATCAGAGATTGAAGAAGCACGGCGGCAGTTGGATGGATATCCAACAGTCACTGCTGTGTGTTGACTAAGTTGACAAAGCCTTGCGTACGCGTCAAAAAAAATTTAGGATAGCGTCATCGTCAACCTAGTAGGCCCAGAAGTCAGCCTCCAAATCTGTGGAAAACAGCATACAGCCCATTAGCCATTATTTTCAATAAATTACAACCCATTTGGTAATTCTTAAGGATATTTGAAGCCCATATTCTTTTTATTAGCATTACAGACCATATATTCTGGGCACTGCTAAAAAATTCAACGAAATTTTGCATATTTCGGTGGGGTCCGAACTCTTTTAATCACGAAATTTCGAGTCACGTTAAAAATATTTTTCAAAAAATTATATCAAAATAAAATTCAAAAAACAATTCTACGCAAAAAAATGAATGAAATTTAGAATCTTAACTAGCAAGATGCTCGTTCGTTGCACGGAACATGAAGATGCATTTTGTATGAGTAGTTTATCTTGTGGGAGAAAAGATGATATTTTAATGTAATTGCAGTTGGCTTTGGTTTTTATAAGAGTAGAGAGTAGAGAAATCCTGAAAAAAATGATTTTTTAATGCAATTGCAGGTTGGCTTTGGTTTAAAAATTTACAACCCATTTCTTACAACTTATAGCCCGTTTTCTGGGGAAGCCTATTTCTTACTACTTACATCCCTCCTCATCTTGAAAGATTTGCAGCCCAGCAGGGCTGAGAAAAGCAGGTAGGCCTCTGTTTTGGTATTCTCCAAAAAAAAGAACTGGGCTAGCCAATTTCAGAAAGAAAAAATATATCAACTGGGCTCATCATGTGCTTAATAAAAGCGTAAGCTACATGGGCTAGACGGGCCAGAGCCCCCGGACAACGCGCAGTTGAGCTCCATCTCTGAAACGGAAAAACAACTAGGCGAGCTACTGGGTCCCTAGTGTTATCCGCTCATTGTGTAATTTTCTCGTTTATTGACTACATTGACAATGGCGTGGGTCCTAGTTGTCAAACAATTAGGAGGAAGTATTTTTTTGGCTTGTAATAACGAGGCACCTACTTGCGAAATTCAATGACCCTGGTGGGTCCCCACTGTCAGCCTCTCCACGTACAGTCATCTCCTGATTCCTCTTGGTTGTTGACCATGTTGACAATGCCAGACGGCGGCGGGCACAACGAGCGAACCAAGGCGGAGAACGACGGCAAGGCCTTGGACGGGAACGAACAGCAGCCATGGAAGATGCGGCAGTGTAGTGGCAGGTGGAGGGGAGTACGAGGGCAACAACATGCAAGTCAAGCATACAAATGGTATAAAAAGCCCAAGGATTAATTGTTCATCAAATTTTTAGAAAAAACCCTGATTGAACATGATAGTAACATCTAACCCAACCACTCTTTTTTGCAGTCACAAACAAATGGATCGATCTGATCCGTAAAATCAACATCCTATGCAAAACAATATATTTCAGGATGTCTACAACTTGTTGTAAATAGAAGCCGAGCACGTTTAGAAGCCCATTTGTCCACCTGAAACTTCTTTTTTTGCTGTTCAACATGTTCATCCGTGAGAAATCTCTTGCTGTAAAAGTTAAGCCTCATGGACAATAGTAACCTCACATTCAACAGGAAGAATATGGCAAAGCTTCTATTTGCCTGGTTGGATGCATATCGTCCCATCATTATTGTCCTCAAACGAATGTCATGAGAACTAAGAAAATCCTTGTGCTTATTACGCCACCAATTGGTTATATGTTTTCCCCATGTGGTTCTGCCTAAGTAGACATGAAGATTGAAAAGAGTTAAGGTCTGAAAAAAGAGTATGTCGAAAGAACGACAACTGAACAGTTAATTCTAGTACAATATATACGGGCTTTCAATGTGCGTGAAATCATCACCTCTATGTATAAATTCTCCAGAGATCGAAAGCATCGCATCAAGCCAATAATTATGTCCAGATCAAAACTATACATTCTGGTATATATGATCTTGACAGAATCCAGCAGCATTGATAGGCTATCAATGGACGAACTCTTCATTGAGCATATAACATAATATTAGTACCCAAAGTGTACTCCAAGATGATATAAGACTTATGCGCACAAATGAAAAATGCAGCATATGATTACAAATGTGTAGATGATAATATATGGTACCTGAAAAAGTGAGGAGCCAAACACCAACTCCTTGTGATTATTAAACGGATCACGAATTACACCCAAGGTCTCCAGTTTGGGCACAGAGATGACAGTTATTTCTGAAGGTGTATAATAATTATGAAGGAGCAACCTTTCAAGTGAAGGGGCATCTTCGATGAAGAGCTGTTGTTCTTTAAAACAAATTCCAATGCTTTTAAGGTGAGGCGACTTTATTTGGAGACAACTGATACCGATTTCTATTCCCAAAACAATCAGCAAGCGTTCCAGGGCAGGGCAACTGGAGTGGATGATGCTATGTAGTGAGGCCTCTGACAGATAAACCACCACAAGCGAAAGTTTTTTTAGCAGTGGGAGTCAAAGCATTTGTACTAGATCGTCTGGTAGATGGCAGCGGGAGAAGGTGGCGGTGTGGAGAGAGGAGGAAAACTGCGAGATGGACAAGGTGGTGTGGGCACGAATTCTTGGTGTGTTCATGGTATGAAACTTTTGTGGTAATGGTACAACTCAAACTGCTGGAGTTTTCTGAATTCAGGGGATGTCAGCCAAGCGTCCACCTTTCCGGGTATGGATAGCAGGTAGTGTGTCGGGATGCAGAGGCATTGAACGGGGCCCTGCTGGTGAGAAGAGACGATGGCTCTAAGGAGATCAAATTCAGGAAGGACAGATATGTGACGACAGTCGAGATTGAGGGGCGCGGTGCGCCATAGAGGGTGCCACCGAGTTGAGAGGACTTGTGTGCGGCAGCAATCCTTGGTGGGGAGAAGTGAGATGATCTCCTCAAGGTTGACGCCCGGGAGATCACTGAAGCGGTCCTCCGGAGATTCTACCGGTTCCTCAGATCCGAC
>NC_041393.1:66673948-66708791 GCF_002162155.2 Triticum dicoccoides
CCAGAGACGAGCCTAGTGGCAGTGCGAGTGGGGAAGAAGGAGGGCTGGGGATTTCTGTAGGAGTGGAAGAAGAGGACCAGACGTTTTCTGTATGAGTGGGTAAGAAGGTGAGCGGGGTTTTCTGGAGAGTGAGGAAGATTAGGGAGCTGGGGGAATTGGGGGGGGGGGGAGATGGAAGCGGGAGAGCGAGTTGTTCGTGTTTATAAGGCCCGCTGCACTTACTACTCGCTTTTCCCAAGAACCACTCTCTTCTTTTGTGTTGCTGCATTGGAGCTGGTGCATGGACTTGGCTGACTGGCCATGCATGCAGGATGCATGTGCCCGCCGGCCCACTGCATGCGCCTGGTTTGTTAGTAGGCCTATTTAATAGGGTGGTTATGGAGTAAATTAAGGAGATTTATTTTCTCTGTGTGCATCCACCAAATTAGAGGATGCGGTACTGGATGCAGACACTCACATTAAACTAACATTCAGAAGAACAAAAGTTCAGCATGTCTATGCATCTCAAGATTCACCATACTATAACTAATACAAAGTTGTGAGAAGGTGTGGAAATAAAGAAAATCGGTCGATGCTTCTCTGAGCAAAGGGCCTCCCTGCGCACGCATTAATTTCGTGGGCATGCTTGTTTCTTCTCAATGTTGCAAGCACTTTGAGCATGTTGGCAACTCCACATCTAACTAGCTGCCTCATCTTGCAATCGATGCTGACACATTTGCAGCAAACACATGAGGCAATAGAGATGACTCAACATGGGTCCATATTGTGCAGTTCCCCTGAAGTCATATTCATTGTCCTGAATCTGAAAAGATAGGAAAACAGTAGCTATACTTAAATGGTGTTGCAAAACAGTAGCACATATCAATAGCTCGACATGACAAAACAAGATCATCTGGACGAAGGGGATATTGACCTGCCTGAGGAAGATTATATATAATTTCATAAGTCCTTGGTTGATTTCCACCTTTGGCTGCACTGCTTGTTTGCTCCTCCACACATGACATGATCGTTCCGCACTGCATTCAGCAAGTCAACGTACAAATAAGCTAATTTCATCTTGCGGTGGTCATTGTACCTAGTTACGAATGTAGGAATACCTGGAGCACCATGAGGTTAGCTGACAGCAGGTAGATGCAGCCATATAAATTTTGTGCGGTGCTACCAAAATTGAGGTTTGTATCCCTTCCCGTTATGAGAATTCTTCTTGAAGTTGGTAGAATGTGAAGGCTTGTTCTTTGCATCAAACTTGCCTTTCCCCTGAGATTTGTTCTTGTTGTTTTGGGGCTGGTTGGGCTGGAAGTTCTTCTCGTGTACCATGTGGGCACTAGAAGCTCCCTCAGCGACCCGAGCACGTGTGTGTTTTGCTCTCGCCTTCTCCTCAAAATCAAGAGTGCTAATGAGATCCGAAACGGAAAACTCATGTCTCTTGTTTTTCAAAGAAGTAGCAAAATCGTTCCACGAAGGTGGAAGCTTGGCAATGATGGTCCCATCAACAAATTTCTCCGGCAACACACACTTAAAGTACTCAAGTTCCTTAGAGAGTGACTGTATCTCATGAGTCTGTTGAACAACAGAGCGCTCATCAGTCATCTTGTAGTCACAGAATTCCTCCATGACGTACAAGTGTTGCCATCGCCCGAGGGACCAAACATGGCCTCGAGTGCAGCCCACATGTCTTTGCCGCTGTCAAACGACATATATGAATCCACAATGTAATCGTCAAGAACACTCAGCAGGGCGGCTTTGAAGAGGGTATCCATGTTCTGAAAAGCTTCCTGCTGTGCAGGATTAAGATCGCCCTCAGGCTTACCCTTAGTGGCGTCATAGCAGTACATGATCTGAAACAAATATATTGCTCTTGTGCGCCACCTTTTATATTGCACCCCCTTAAAGTAGGCGGCTTCAAAAGCGCAGCAAAACCACTCGGAGTAAATTGCCTGTAATCAGGTTTTTGGATTGGATTGTTGAATATATGAGCAATTTAGTATGCAATTTAATCCGAATCAGCAGTAAATAGATCATGACGACAATTGCAAACATGAAAGTAATGATGCGGACTAAACCAGGAGGAAAGAATCACATACAGCGGGAGCAGAACCGATGTGGTTGATGTTGTCACTCATGTCGTTGATGAAGAGGTTACCGAGGTCGGGGAAGAAGGCTGTCGTTGAGGAAGTGGTCGCTGGCGGCAGTCACAGGAGTGTGCTCCCCAAAAACCTGATCGCCCCTCTCCCTTACAGGATCACGAAAGGCGGGGTTAGGACTGCTGTCCCTTCTCGCGATGCACGCCGGAAGGAGGGCTGGAGAAGAATTGCGTGGCGGCGCTAAGATCTGGAATGGTGCAAAACCATATGATACAACGGCGGCTAGGGTAGACCATGTCAGGTTGGTCGTGCGAGTATAATAGTAGGCCTTTGGCCCCCAGACCCCACGTCCAAGTCAATAATAGCTCAAAAAAGTCAATAATAGCCCCACAAAGGTTTGTCTAAAAAAACAGAGTAATTAAGGCGTCCGTTAGTCCCTTTAGTATAAATACTATATCATTAATAATGGCCCCACCTTTTGTCTCACAAAGTATGTTGGAGTACAACCGACTACACGTTTACAATCCGCTTCTCTTCTCTCTCCTCTTCTCTCTCATTCAACTAAGCACAAATACTATATTTAAATGCTTATAGCCTGCTTATGTCATCTAATTGTAGTACTTTCTCTAAAGTTACTCTCCACTGTGTAGTCTGAAATGCCGGGCGTGCAACAGGCGGTGCCCTCGGTCGGCGTGCCGCTTCAATAGCGGAAGCAGTGAGAGGTCGCGTCGCCCTGACTTGCCATCAATGTGGAGCGGCGGGCTTAGCTGGCGCCAGGCGGAAAGCATGCGCGGGAGGGAGGAGGGGTTTTTGTTGGGCCAAGAAGGTGAGAGGCCAACTTGGGATCGGTCCGGACGGGGAAATATCATGTGCTCCCATACTCTTCATATGACACTAGTCTATGTTACTACTCCCTCCTTTCCGGTTTATAGAGATGTTTATAGTAACATAGTAATATGTTACAGTATAAGTTACTCCCCACTATGACCAGCCTTGGCCTCTCCCAGTGCTCCACCATGTATAGCTGTAAAGCCTACCACGTAGGCATAAAATATGATGTGGCACCAATAAACTAAGCACCTATGCATTGAAGACTTGAGTTACTAAGCCATTTAATGCACTTAGCACCTCATGTAAGCACATCTAAGCACTTACTAGCACCCCCTTGACCGTGGACCTTGACGGTGTACATCACCTTGTGTCTCATAATTTTCCTCTTCATCATCTGAGTCCTAGAAGATCTCACCCACATCATCATTAGCATGCAGCCTCCTTGATAGACAATGTGCGCAGAAGGAGTAGAGGCGACTCAGGACGCACCACCACCACGTCGTGGGCACTCCGTACATGCTCGTGTGCATGCAACGTGCGTGTTTTTTCATCGGTGCTAGCTCTAAGGCCGAGGCTGCAGTCGTCTTCGTCTCCGACTAGTAGTTGAGCAATGACGACAAAGAGGTGCTGCAAGGATGCGTATGCGC
This sequence comes from Triticum dicoccoides, assembly GCF_002162155.2. NCBI lineage: Eukaryota > Viridiplantae > Streptophyta > Magnoliopsida > Poales > Poaceae > Triticum > Triticum dicoccoides. The sequence goes on from NC_041393.1 coordinate 66,677,511, forward strand.
CGTTGCATGCGAGCTTCGCCGTAGCACGACGAACCTGACGTCGCTGCGGATGGCGCACGCCTCCATGCAACCGAGTGTGCACGCATGCATGTGTTATTCACGTGCATTCTGCGGCCGTGCGTGTGTCCATGCTCGTGTTGTGTAAGTGCGTTGTGTGCTCCATGCTGTGCGCGTATGTGCATGAGGTGGATCGGATGGAGTTAGTGTGTTGGCTTGTGTACATGCGTGGCTGCATGCTTCCTGTACATGCGTGTCTTGTTGCGTGGTTATCAATAATTCAATATAAACTACTCCCTCCATTCATAAATATAAGTCTTTCTAGCCATTCCAAATAGACTACAACATACGGATGTATGTAGACATATTTTTGAGTGTAGACTCACTCAATTTGTTTCGTATGTAGTCCCTTATTGAAATCTCTAAAAAGACTTATATTTGGGAACGGAGGGAGTAGAAAACATCTTCAACTTAGCATCCTGATGTACCATTTCTAGTGGTTAGCGAAAAGTTCGTGTTCTTTTATTTGTTTATTGCTGGGCAGGCGGCAAAAAACAGGGGAAAATGCGCAAGGTTCCTTGCAGACGCTCCACCACGAGGTTCCTTGCTCCTTCTCGGTCATCGGGAATCTATGCTCTTCAACTCTTTTCTTTTACGTGAGCTTTGTTCATCCTTTTCCCAACACGCGAGACATCTAGCATCAAGGTGCACGTGTCATGCAAGAAAATGGAGATAATCAGATAAGCAGTGCGTAAGTGAGTCATGCACTTCGATGGCACCTACGCAATATTTTTTCTCCTCGATGGCACGTGAATAGTGCACGTACTCAACGACGGAGCACGGGATGGTAGCAATGACATGGTCAGCCCTTTTTTTGGAGAGAGTACATGCTAAATAACTTTGATGTGTACCGTCAACTCATAGAACGACGAGAAGCTTGATTACGCCTTCTCCCTTGCCAACACGTGTGCGGTGGCTCGCAGCACGAGGAGAAACTTTTGCTTACAAGCGGTGGACGTGCAACAGTTCATTTGGTGTCCGATTGCCAGAAGCACTACTGTAGAACCATCGACTTCCGTAAGAGGCGAAGATCCAAGCGCAAGGTCACCTACTAACCTTATGCTAGGCATAGCGGGAGTAACATAAGTAGGGGTACCTCCTTTTTTTATTCTAGAAACAACCACACGCGAATATCAAGGTGCTGGTTACGTAGAACAAATTTTCTGGAGTCCGTGCTCAGCCCTCCTCTATCTCTCTTCTCAGCCAGCCGACAGACACGTGGAGCCCATCGTCTTTTTGCTCACATGCGGTCCCACATGTCAGTGAAAATGCAAGAGGACCCACTGAACCTGCACATCTTTCACCTCGATGTGCTGGTGATGAAAAACAAATCCAATAAAGATCTTTGGTGGCCGCTTTTGGAGTTACTCAAGAGTAGTAAGATTCTATTTACAGTTTAACGCAAGATGCACATCATGTGGCTTCAACTACCACTCTATTTTCTTGCATGACACGACCTGGATGCTGGATGTCCCACGTGTCGGCAAAAGGAGGAAGAACCCGACCAAATCTTCGGTTGTGCTCTCAGATTAGACTAGTTGCGCTAACTTAAATTTTTTTATTGTGTACTAGAATGGATGCAAGTTTTGTTATTGGGAAGAAGAGTACATCGATATATTGATAGAGCATTGGAGTTGGCCTTACAAGTGGGACCGCAGTTGAGGGAACCGACTATCAGCAAACCCCACCTTGCCCGCCGCGCGATGGCTGTGTTAGAGAAACGATGAGGTTGAAGAGATTGCTCTAGCACGGACTCCAAGAAATATGGTGTCAGATGGAAGTCGTGCTGGTGGCATGTGCCATACTCCTGGACGTGAATGCTTGTTCTGGCCCATGCCACCCTACTACTCCTACTACTTACTATATAGTACTAGTATCGAGGATTCGAGGTGCTAGTTACGTACAGCGAACACATTAACATATGGCTATAGTTAAAACACTCGCCTGACGCGCGAAGCATGTGAAGCTAGTACAAATAGTGTACTACCATTGTTGATTGGCCTCATCTGATAACCTATTGCAATGCACGTACAATTATGTATTTGGAAAATATTTTTTTGCCTTGTCGCACCACTCACTCAGAGAAGCGACTCGAAAGCCATTCATAAATTTAGTAAGTTTATCACATGCATATCATTTTATTACATACAACATGTCATCAACCCACATCAACAATGAGGATACATTATAAATACTAAGCTTTTCATCACACAACAAATAACAAGCAATGAAATGAACTTCAACTCAACCAATCCTCAGCGTTGGAAACACTTGCTTTGAACCACAAGTGATTCTCTGGGATGGGCCATCTATTGTCGATCTCGAAACCAACGCAGGACTGATCATCCAAGCTGAAGCGGCCTACTATATCAGTACCAGGGCAGGGAACCACCCAAATGTCCGAGGTATAGACAGAGTTGCATCTCATAAATGGTACTAGTAACATTGTGTCAATAGCAGTTGGATCGCCTTTCACCATCATCGGATAGTTTTGTCCAAGGAAGAGCGAGTTTTCGCCAAGACTATAGATTCTGTACCAGGGAGAAGGTGTTGGCGCTAGCACACTAGTATCCATCCCGAATACCATGCAACGGGTGTTGGAATAGGTCCGGAGAGTGCGACCATGAGAGACTACACATGCTCCCTCAGTAGTAACAAACTCAATGCGCTTTATACAGACAAGAAGAGGTGATCCATCGGAATTAGTTGCCAGGCACCACTGAGTATATACGTTCTTCTCGTCCTCATGCTTGTGATCATCACCATCGTCATCTCCCCCTTGGTTATAAAAATTTTCAAGTATAGGTGGTGGAATGTTCATAGGACCTTGGAAACACAAGAAGAAGGTTAATTAGTAAAGGGAAACTTGCTATCCCGCATGCATGTGGATGAAACAATTATAATTACGGTGGAAGAAAAACGTACCGAAACTACGAGGATCCCATGCAAAAACAACGCCATGAGCGGTGGAAGCAAACACAAGACCCTCGTATTGAATTGCATCATAGTACACATCCGTGTATAGAAACTGATTTTTGAGCAATATCCATCGAGTCGAACCACAAAGGACAGCAACAAGCTTGTCGAAGATAGCAACAACTTCATAGTTCTTGTAATTCCAAGAGCGGTTGAGAACTCGACAAATTGCTATCTTCCGTAGAAGACAGTCACCATGATCGTATTTGAACGTGCGTAGAATACCGGTGTGCTCAACCTCTGGGCAGTCTGCTGAGATTTTTCAAAGTGGAACCGGGTGACGAGTGTACACATTCACAAGTTCCCACTCGCAGTTGTACCCAATATAAACAACTCAATCTCCATTTGCGCCTGCCTAATCCTTGCCCTCAAGAGATGGCATCTTAACATCATACGTATCATTATCAAGCGGCATCAACTTGCACAAGGTGAGGCCTTCGTCGTCCCCGCGCTAGTAGTCATCAGGGTCACGGCAAAGAAGATAGGGGAGATCAATCCGCTCCTTAACTCTTGGGTTCCTTGTAATGATGTTATTAGTTGAGTTGAGAATGGTCTTGAACGAACCTGCCATGCTAGCCGAGGTGATGACATCGCACCGATCAATGAGTTCCTCCACCACGTCATCTTTCATATCGGGGCAAGAATAACGGAGTCGTTTCCAGCCTGTTCCCTCCATGGAGAAGACGATCGAACAATGGCAGAAGGAAGGGTGAAGGGCTGAAGGAAAATGGAGGAGCGAGAGGAAGAGCGTGCGACAGCAGTTCCAAATCGAGAGGGAAAGGCAAAGAGTCGGTGGACGGTTGCCAGTTTGCCATGGTACACGAAGAGGCGCCCCGGCCTACACGTCCGTTCGGAAATACCAGTAGAAAAGGACTCCCCGTCATCTCACTGATATGTTGGAACGGGACCACATGTAAACGAAACATGGTGTGTAATTTCTCGTGCAAAATGCGATCTGGCCACGTTGGCCCGAGGTGCCGCATTAGTTTTTTTTGAAAGTTTGCCGCATTAGTTATCGACCTTTATTTTTTAACATGCAATCTGAATGGATAGCTCCTGTTGTCATCACACGTGAGCGGATATAGTGATGGTTGATTGGCCCGAGAAACTTATTACTGTGGGAATATGGGAGTACTAGCAGATTCAAGGAACAGAGGAATGATGGTTGCTTCGTCCGAGCAACTTACTGTGGCGAAGGTGGGGCTCTGTGATTTGACTGCTCACTAGTCATTACTACTGCGGCGCAACGACTGGGGTGAATCTTTCCCTGAAGTTGTGTTGTGCACTCAATATTGCTGCATGGCAGGTGGAGCCGGATGAAGGATGTCCAACATGTCGACGAAACAAAGTTGAAATGTTTCTGGCATTGCTATCAATCCTTCAGGATTTGTTTATATGCGCACATTATTTTGATGAAGTTGTACTGTGATGCTATGAAGGTTTCAACTTTGGTTCCCGCAGGAAAAAAAAGGTTTCAACTTAGGATTCATGTGTCTTGCCTTGAGATTATCTCATTACAACATTCCATCAAATACAAATGAAACTACCATGGCTAATGCATCGCAATGGTTTGCAGATCAGCGCCAATATTCACATCACAATTGAAGACAAAGTTGTGAGAAGGTGTACAAATAAAGTGTCACACCCTAATTTTCAGGGCACAACACTTAAGATGATAAATAATGAAAAAAATGTGGTTTGACAAAAACTTTTGTGTGTTTTGGACTTTGCCTTGATTGGATTTTGTCTGTTGTTTGCAAGTGCTCTAAAAATATAATAAACCCTCCAACTCTTATACTCCTTCTCCTTGATCCAAAAACCTTTCCCAATGATCATGCCATCTGTATAGGACATAAAAATAATTTATTGCAAAAATAAATTGGCCAAATAGTATTTTTCAAATTTTAGTTTTTCAAAAACCCCTGAATTGAGGTTTGCACTGCAAGTACTTGATTTGGGGTGTGAAAAATATTTCAAATAGTATATCTGAGACCTATTAGATATATGACTCCCATAAACCACAAAAATATAATTTTAAAAGCTATTTTCCTATTTTATTTAAAAGCTTTTGCTTAAGGCCAGAAATGGTCTTTAATAGGGAAAAATTATTTTGTTGCTTTGAAAATATTTGTGAAAATTTAGGGAAACTCAGTGGACATATATTTCCCATATGTAAGAGTTTCAACACATGGTCATGTTCAAAATATTGGACAAAACCTCCCAAAACCATTTTTGCCAATTTCAAGGATTTGAAATATTTCTACAGGAAATATTTTCATAAAAATCCAAGAAAATTCCATCATATCACAAATGCCCTATTTGGTGATCTTGCCAAGTCTCATGACTTGGAGAACAAGATAACATCATCAAATCCCTACAAAACCATTTCTGTCCATTTTGAAGTTTGAGCAACTTTACATTGCCAAGCATTCCCAAATGTTGTCAAACCTTGTGAACATACGTCAATGGTCTAATAAATCATCTAGACCAAGTAGAACAAGTTGGAGAACAATTGAACCTGATCAAAGTGCCCCAAAACCCTTCCTGTCTAGAACCAAATTTGAACAACTCTACATTACCAACTTTCTCTCCTTGATTCCATCTTTTGTGAGCATGACCACGTGACCAAATGAGGCCACCGCATCAAGTGGTACATCAAGGAGAAGTGAATTGATCAGCTAGATCTACACAAGTTCATTTCTGCCAATTTCTAGGGTTAACAAAAGTTGCATTGACAACTTTTCCCAAATGGACTCAATCTTGGTGGAACCTCTTATTTTCTCATACCATTTGACCCTGTCAAGCCTCATGACAAATGGAGATCATCTACTTGCCCAAACCACCATCAAACACCTTCTGACAGAAATTTAAAATGCATGTTTTGGCCATTGCCACTAATCTTCATGAGCTAATATTTCTCCCACAGCATCATATGCTCCTCCCCTAACCCCTGCATCTTTCCATACCCGAGGAGCCATGATTATGGGGGTGAAAAGCTCTTTTTCCCTCTCTGGACAACACCATTTCTCTCTCTCTCTCAACCTCCCTCCTCACTCCAGTGGATCCCCAGGGCATCCAATGCTGTTGTCACATTGTTTACTCCCCCCTGCAGCTTCCAGACATAAGTGGGCGCGTGAGGACGCGAGGAAAAGCCGCGGGTGCCGGCCATTTGCACGCTCTAGAGCACGTCAGCGTGCTCCCGACCGTTGACGCCGCGTCCCCTGACCACCTCGAGCCTCCCCCTCACGCCAGTCTAGGTGCCTCGACGTCCGCAACATGCCACCGTGCAGGCCCCATCGTCTCTCCCTCTCTCTCACCTCCTGCAGCGTGTGCCCAGAGCCGCCCGGCTCGGCCAATGCATGGCCTCGCACGCGCGAGAACCAGAGCCTTGCCCCGCTCCTCCTCTCTCTCCCCAGAGACCTACTCCACCCCCACGAGTGCCATGGACAACCCCGAGCCTCCTCACGTGGCCACCATGGCCATTTTCGCGGGTGCCCGTAGGCCGCGTCCATGGTGCACCATCACCCCGCCATAAAAGGGCCACCCCGAGCCCCCCTCTCGACTCCTTTGGCTCTCTCTCTCTCTCTCCCATACGCTCCCAGGCCAACCCATTCCTCCGCTAGTGCCCCCATCCACCTCCATGGCCGGAAATCTTGCCACCGGCCACCGCTCAAATTTGAGCTCTTCGGTGCTCCTCTCCCCCTCCTACCTGCACCAGAGCATCACCCACTTCCCCACAGCCCTCTCCCGGACTCCATTTCTTCTTCTCCACGGCCGCAGCACCGTGCCCCAACCTCAGCGTCAGCCTCGTCCGCCGCGGCCAGTGCCCTGCTCGATCCGGTGCCCCTGGGCGACTGTGCCACCCACCGTTGGACGCCGCTGAGCCCCCTGAGCACGCCGGTGGTCAGCTCATCGGAAACATTGGCATGTGGCACCGGCAAGCTGCCGTCGAAACCGCCCCCTGTCCCTGCTCTGTTCGAGCGGGAGGTTGGGGATGAACCCGACCCATGGGCCCCGCGTGTCGGCGACCCTAAGGGCCGGGCCCGCAGGTTAAGTGGACACGGCTTCTTTGGGAGCCGTCTCCCCGAGGCCAAGGCGTATTCCGCGTGGGCGCCTTCGACGTCGTCGCCTGTCGTTTGCGTGGCCGAGCCGCTGGGCCGGCCCATGGTCTATCTGTCGCCCCGCGCGCAGGATGAGGTTAAAGCCTTATTTCTTTTTTTCTTTTTCCAGTCAACTTCAAAAATCCACAAATAATTCAAATGATATCCAAATTTGATGATTCAAATTTCTAGTGACTCTATAAATCATTTTCTACCTGTTGGTGCAACATGCACATTTTTCCAGAGACTTTTTCTTCACAAACATTTATCAAATCTTGTTTTTCCATTTCTGTCATGAACTTTAGAAAATCACAGAGAGCCCATTTTTGATCCAAATGCCATGATTCAAATTCCTAGATGCTTCTAAGTTCATAACTTAGTTTATGAACATTTTTCTTAATACTTTCTGTATCCCACAAAATAATGAGCCATTTCTTCATATTTGTCAACTTTGCAAATTCATAGAGAAATCATTTGAACTCCAAATCCAGTGAAACCAATTCCTAGATGCTTCTAAAATCATCACTTGTTAAATGGGTGCCTCTGCTCATTTTTGAAAATAATGTTTCTGTGCACTTCTTGCAAACCCATTAATCCCTTGATTCCATCATATTATAATGTTCAGAGATGTCCAGTGATCAAATCCTAATGAAAACACTTTGGTCATCCCTCATATGACCAGAGGTATCCTACTTTTAAAGCACTTTTATTTTCTGCCGTGTTGTGTTGCTTATTATGGTTGCTTTCGACGATAGTTGACGAAGTAGACGAAATGCTCGGAGTTGGACCAGAGATATTTGAAGACCTCGAAGACTTTGTTAAAACAGGCAAGCATCCCTTTGACCATGTCTATGAAACCCTTTTTATGCATGTCATATAGCACCATATTGTTGTTGCAATGGAATCATGATGAGGTGGTAACCACCTTGATGGTTTGCCTCCATTACTTCCTTGTTGATACTTGCATTATGCATGACCCTACCATCCTATGAGGGTTATGCTGGTGGGAGTAGATAGGATGCTACAGTATATGGCTACGCAAAGTGGGTCGGGGTTATGCAGGGAAAGAAACAAGTGTGGTTTGGCATACTTGCAAACAGCCCCAGTGGGAGCCACTAATGCTCCTGGGAGATGATGATGATCTAGGTCACTACTTGGTGGAGAGGTAGTGTACCAAGGTTGTTTACAGAGACGGATTAGATTTAAGATTTGTTGACTGTCCCAACCTTACATGCGCAACCACTCTACCCTTATATGGGAAAGGGCATTATTGATTACCTAGGCCGATACTAGCTTGGAGCCCGCATTACTAGTGACGGGGGAGAGTTGGTGCTCTCTCTCGGGACGGGGTCGTGCCAGGTAGGGCGGCCAAGAACATTTTTATGGGGCACCGGACACACCGTTGGTACCCCGTGCTTGTGATGTGAGATGATTTAGGAGCATGGCTCCACGAAAATATTATGTGATAATGTTGGGCACGGGGGTCACTACCAATCGAGTGGACTCCATGTTAGTGTCGTCTAGGGAAAGGTAGTGGTCGGGTGCTTACCCCGGGTACTTGAGGTATCGCGGGTCGTGGATGACACGGAAATTCCCCGGATCTTGTGGGTAAAGTGTGCAACCTCTGCAGAGTGTAAAACTATTCAATAGCCGTGTCCACGGTCAAGGACAGTTGCGCGGTGCTGCTTAGACTATGTCCTTTTGTTTCTGAAAAACAACACTGTTTGTTGATATTGATGATGCGACTCGGGAGGGAGTCACGATGAGCTTGAGCATGAGTTGTTTATAACTCTTTCTCGATGTTTATGTCTGTAACCTCCTGCTACTTGTTGCAGACACATTCATGTCCTTGATAAATGTTGATCATACTTGCATGAGAAAAACTAGCTTTCCGCAAAAATGCCAATTCAACAGCACAACCTTGCATAATTATTTTGTTATCACTCTTGGGTTGCTTGCGAGTACATTCAAATGTACTCACTGGCTTGTCCCTGGCTATTTACTTGGCCAGGCTTGAAAGAGCAGGTATTTGAAGAAGAGATTTTGGTGACGATCGTGTGAGCTAGGACGCTTCCCAGTCAGAATGCCTATAGGGTTAAGGCAGATGGCATGGGTCCAAGTTGTTATTGAAGATTTCCGCTGCGATGATACACTCAAGACTTGACCATAATGGTCCTACTTGTGTAAAACGGTATGTATGCATGTAAGACTCTTGTTATTCAGCTTCTATGTGTTCAGTGAGCATTGATCTCTGGGATGACTGTACACGTGCATTCGGTGATCTCGACTTATGAGTCGGGGTCCCGACAGAGCTGGTATCAGAGCCATCCTGACTGTAGGAAGCCTTATTTAGCATGGTCGTTAGTTAGGGTAAAACTATTTTCAAAACTAGTATCAGTTTTCAAACTATCTATGCTTCTCTTTCCTTCTCAGTTTTTCAAAAATTAAGGTATACTTTCCTTATTGATATCTTCCCCTTCAAAACTTTTGGTCGCTAGAACTCTTATGCCCCTGACCACTAGATTCCTTGAAATCCTCGTGGATAATCTAGAAGGAGGACGCCTTGCCAGACACTCACCCACCTCTTCTGAAGACAAGATTGGCGACACCACTGCAAGACGATGCCAACAAAAGATATGCCCTCGAGGAATGAGGACACCTTTGAAATTGCCCCAGGATTATGCAACCTTGGCCTATGATGACCACCGCATAGGATATGCAAGATCATGATATACATCGCTAATAGAGTAACCCTGTCACTACCATTGTTGTAACGGCAACCACCGGTGCATGAGAACCTAGCCATTTGGTCCGCCTCACTATAGTGAGCAGGAAAACGGTTCTCTTCACCCCCCGCTCTCGGTGACGATATTGTCAACAATGTGTCTGACAGATTGGGCCTCTATTATGCCTTGTTAATTTCATTGCATAAAGGGGTGCCACCTGGAACCGCCAACACCTTAAAAAGGCAAAAGTGATCGTCATGATTAAGAAGACAAGAGAAGACCAAGTCAATGCTAGCCACGAGGGGCCACCTTCACCCCATCACCTCATCAGGAGAGAAGTTGTTGAAGATTCTTCGGGCTCAACCCAGATTGTTTCATCGAACAACTACAAGGGACGTAGCAACACCTGAGAAAAAATCAGAAGACTGCATGAGGCACAAGGCACGGCTACTGAATCCGAGAACCCCTAGGGTAGGATGAGTCGCGTACCCCCTATGCGCAGTGGAGTCCATATGATGGTCCGAATAGAACCATGATTGTGTGTTTCTTGTTTTTATTTGTTTGTATTTTGATACCAGTCGCTCTTTTTTCCCTAGGCAACAAGTACATGACAATATCACCCGCCTTATTTTGTTGTTTGTTTTGACCCTTTCGGCACTTGTTGTTTGCACTTGCACTATAGAACCCCCTTTAGGCATTCCCCTCCTCTATGCTACCTCTCCCTCTCACCTCTCTCATCAACCAAAGACCAGCAAGACAATATGCACCAAGGACTCCACCTCGGCGACCAACAAGCACTGAAGACTTTTTGCTACAACCTCCTCGACCAAGTACAACCCCGTATGTTTACACCTCAAGACTAGAACCCTATCCCTAGACCCTACAGGACTTCACGAGATACCCCAGCTCGAAACCTTAACCATGAGCTTAACCTACAGAATCACAAGAGAACCAGTTAAGCCTCTGTAACCTTGCACAAGACTGGGTTCATTATGGAACTAGTGGACGTAGTGAGCGAGCACATTGTCATCCTAAGGTAGCACCAGAACTGACGATGCCATAGGAAAGACCAATTTGGGGATATTTGAACATAGGACAAATGACTTGATGAGTTTATATCAGCGACCTTGAGGAAATATCTGAGACTCTTTGGTAGATTATAGGCTGCCATGTTGGTAGATGAACTTGGTGGGATCATGAGTATAGATTAGCATATCTTTCATTACCCCTGAGTAAATTGAATTTAGTAGGATAATTGTGTTCGCAAGCTGGTATTCTTGGAAGTATAAGGATTTGACTTAGCCAGGGGATGTTAATAGGAGATAGTTGTTACGATAATGACTTGGGGGAACATGTAGGAATTCTCGTTGGACAAGAGATTTGGATTTAAGTAGGTGATTCTAGTTGAATATAGATGCTGAGTATGTCTACATGGTTCGGAGTAAATTGGATTTAGACTGATGATCTTGATCATGATACCATGTTTCTCGGTGGACCATAAACGAGGAGATTGGACTAATTGTCGGAATTTATTTAGGCATCTTTGTGAGCTTGACCTTGGAGTATTACTAGATCACAATAACAGGAATTGGTGGACTGACTATAGTAAGGCAGCCCTTTCAAGTATTGGGGATTATAAGGACTTTAGGAGATCATGTGGAACACCAGCATAGGCGTTGGATTTGTAGAATTAATGGATTATGTGGTGATTAATGGAAGTTAACGGGTTGTTGGAATTGATTCATAGAAAAGGAAACAAGATCTTGGAGTGGCATACGACGTGTTTCCTTAGAATAGATATGCACTATCTTGGACCTTGGAAGGATAGATTGAGCACTTGGATGGTGGTGTTAAATTCAAGCTTGGCAGCTTATGCTCTACCCATGGATCTTTACATAGGGATAACCATACACATGAGTTTGGAGATAGTTGACATGTATGATTCTCTTTGACCTCCTCGCGGAAGCCATGAGGATGTAAATAGTATGAATGATGATTGGAGTTGACCTATACGGGATGTTTCTTTCAAAAAAATAAAGTGTATTGCTTGGAAGGCTAGATAGAACTATTGGCATCTCAGAAACTGTGCTTAAAGATAAGATGATAAATGTTTACTCGCACACTAGAATCCTTGAAACCCTTAAGCCCTACCAAGCCACAACATGGTCGGATCATGACCATGGGCTTTGGCTCTAGGTCAAGTAGACCCTGGCCAACACTCAACCATGACCATTGCCAATCCCCCAACCTACCTTATGTACAATGTGAAAAATGTCTTCATGGAGTACTTAGACAAGATAGTTGTCATCATTATTTGGTGACCTACTTGTCTACCGAAGACGGAAGAAGAGTCGTTTAGCTGGTCAAGGAACATTTGAGGACCGCCATGTCAAGGAGGAAGAAGTATACCAACCACCATCGCCAAGAAGAAAACTTCCGCGTCAAAGACAAGGTGTATCTGCAAGCCACTCATCTCAAAGGAACCAAGCATTTCCATGTCAAGGGGAAGCTCACATCAAGATTTATCGTCCTCTCCAAGATCACTGCAAGCCGAGAATAGACGGCTACCAGATAGAGGTACCACCTGAGTCACACACCGTGCACAGCATCTTCCATGCATCACAACTCCGGAAGTGTTCTCGATTTCCTAGCTTGCCCAATCTCTGCGAGGGCATTGACCACCGAGCCACCGAATTCCAGCCCAGTCTGACCTACCGCAAGAAACCCATTAGCAACTTGGATCAAGCCCAACGTCATACACGGAGCCACATCATCAAGTACCTCAAAGGAGCACCACTCGGAAGCAGAAGCAGTATGAGGACGTGAAGACTACCCCAGATCCAAGTTTCCATACTCCTTTCCGCACCTAGTTTGGGAATCTCGGGGACGAGATTCTTGTAAGGGGGGTAGGTCTGTCACACCCTGATTTTCAGGGCACAACACTTAAGATGATAAATAATGAAAAAAATGTGGTTTGACAAAAACTTTTGTGTGTTTTGGACTTTGCCTTGATTGGATTTTGTCTGTTGTTTGCAACTCTTATACTCCTTCTCCTCGATCCAAAAACCTTTCCCAATGATCATGCCATGTGTATCGGACATAAAAATAATTTCTTGCAAAAATGAATTGGCCAAATGGTATTTTCAAAATTTAGTTTTTCAAAAACCCCTGAATTGAGGTTTGCACTGCAAGTAATTGATTTGGGGTGTGAAAAATATTTCAAAGAGTATATTTGAGACCTATTAGATATAGGACTCCCATAAACCACAAAAATACAATTTTAAAAGCTATTTTCCTATTTTATTTAAAAGCTTTTTCTTAAGGCCAGAAATGGTCTTTAATAGGGAAAAATTATTTTATTGCTTTAAAAATATTTGTGAAAATTTAGGGAAACTCAATGGACATATATATCCCATATGTAAGAGTTTCAACACATAGTCATGTTCAAAATATTGGACAAAACCTCCCAAAACCATTTCTGCCAATTTCAAGGATTTGAAATATTTCTGCAGGAAATATTTTCATAAAAATCCAATAAAATTCCATCATGTCACAAATTCCCTATTTGGTGATCTTGCCAAGTCTCATGACTTGGAGAACAAGATAACATCATCAAATCCCTTCAAAACCATTTCTGTCCATTTTGAAGTTTGAGCAACTTTACATTGCCAAGCATTCCCAAATGTTCTCAAACCTTGTGAACATACTTCAATGGTCTAATAAATCATCTAGACCAAGTAGAACAAGTTGGAGAACAATTGAACCTGATCAAAGTGCCCCAAAACCCTTCCTGTCCAGAACCAAATTTGAACAACTCTACATTACCAACTTTCTCTCCTTGATTCCATCTTTTGTGAGCATGATCACGTGACAAAATGAGGCCACCACATCAAGTGGTACATCAAGGATAAGTGAATTGATCAGCTAGATCTACACAAGTTCATTTCTGCCAATTTCTAGGGTTTACAAAGTTGCATTGGCAACTTTTCCCAAATGGACTCAATCTTGGTGAAACCTCTTATTTTCTCATACCATTTGACCCTGTCAAGCCTCATGACAAATGGAGATCATCTACGTGCCCAAACCACCATCAAACACCTTCTGTCAGAAATTTAAAATGCATGTTTTGGCCATTTCCACTAATCTCCATGAGCTAATATTTCTCCCACAACATCATCTGGTCCTCCCCTAACCCCTCCATCTTTCCCTTCCCGAGGAGCCATGATTATGGGGCTGAAAAGCTCTTTTTCCCTCTCTGGACAACACCATTTCTCTCTCTCTCTCAACCTCCCTCCTCACTCCAGTGGATCCCCAGGGCATCCAATGCCATTGTCACATTGTTTACTCCCCACTGCAGCTTCTAGACACAAGTGGGCGCGTGAGGACGCGAGGAAAAGCCACGGGTGCCGGCCATTTGCACGCTCTGGAGCACGGTAGAGTGCTCCCGACCGTTGATGCCGCGTCCCCCGACCACCTCGAGCCTCCCCCTCGCGCCAGTCGAGGTGCCTCGACGTCCGCAACACGCCACCGTGCAGGCCCCATCGTCTCTCCCTCTCTCTCACCTCCTGCGGCGCGTGCCCAGAGCCGCCCGACTCGGCCAATGCATGGCCTCGCATGCGCGAGCACCAGAGCCTTTCCCCGCTCCTCCTCTCTCTCCCCAAAGACCTACTCCACCCCCACGAGCGCCACCGACAACCCCGAGCCTCCTCCCGTGGCCACCACGGCCATTATCGTGGGTGCCCGTAGGCCGCGTCCACGGTGCACCATCCCCCCGCCATAAAAGGGCCACTCCGAGCCCCACTCTCGACTCCTTTGGCTCTCTCTCTCTCCCATACGCTCCCTAGGCCAACCCATTCCTCCCCTAGTGCCCCTATCCACCTCCATGGCCGGAAATCTTGCCACCGGCCACCGCTCAAATTTGAGCTCTCCGGTGCTCCTCTCCCCCTCCTACCTGCACCGCTTCACCCACTTCCTCACGGCCCTCTCCCAGACTCAATTTCTTCTTCTCCGCGACCGCAGCACCGTGCCCCAACCTCACCATCAGCCTCGTCCGCCGCGGCCAGTGCCCTGCTCGACCCGGTGCCCCTGGGCGACCGTGCCACCCACGGTTGGACGCGGCCGAGCCCCCTGACCACGCCGGTGGTCAGCTCACCGGAAATGGTGGCCCGTGGCACCGGCAAGCCGCCGTCGACACCGCCCCCTGCCCCTGCTCTGTTCGAGCGGGAGTTGGGGATGAACCCGACCGATGGGCCCCGCGTGTCGGCGACCCTGAGGGCCGGGCCCGCAGGTTAAGTGGACACGGCTTCTTTGGGAGCCGTCTCCCCGAGGCCAAGGCGTATTCCGCGCGGGCGCCTTCGACGTCATCGTCTGTCGTCCGCGTGGCCGAGCCGCTGGGCCGGCCCACGGTATATCTGTCGCCCCGCGTGGAGGATAAGGTTAAAGCCCTATTTCTTTTTTTTCTTTTTCCGATCAACTTCAAAAATACACAAATAATTCAAATGATATCAAATTTGATGATTCAAATTTCTAGTGACTCTATAAATCATTTTCTACCTGTTGGTGCAACACGCGCATTTTTCCAGAGACTTTTTCTTCACAAACATTTATCAAATCTTGTTTTTCCATTTCTGTCATGAACTTTAGAAAATCACAGAGAGCCCATTTTTGATCCAAATGCCATGATTCAAATTCCTAGATGCTTCAAAGTTCATAACTTAGTTTATGAACATTTTTCTTAATACTTTCTGTATCCCACAAAATAATGAGTCATTTCTTCATATTTGTCAATTTTGCAAATTCATAGAGAAATCATTTGAACTCCAAATCCAGTGAAACCAATTCCTAGATGCTTCTAAAATCATCATTTGTTAAATGGGTGCCTCTGCTCATTTTTGAAAATAATGTTTCTGTACACTTCTTGCAAACCCATTAATTCCTTGATTCCATCATATTGAAATGTTCAGAGATGTCCAGTAATCAGATCCTAATGAAAACACTTTGGTCATCCCTCATATGACCAGAGGTATCCTAGAAAATTCCAACTCATACTTTTAGAGCACTTTTATTTTCTGCCTTGTTGTGTTGCTTATTATGGTTGCTTTCGACGGTAGTTGACGAAGTAGACGAAATGCTCGGAGTTGGACCAGAGATATTTGAAGACCTCGAAGACTTTGTTAAAACAGGCAAGCAGCCCTTTGACCATGTCTATGAAACCCTTTTTATGCATGTCATATAGCACCATATTGTTGTTGCAATGGAATCATGATGAGGTGGTAACCACCTTGATGGTTTGCCTCCGTTACTTCCTTGTTGATACTTGCATTATGCATGACCCTACCATCCTATGAGGGTTATGCTGGTGGGAGTAGATAGGATTCTACAGTATATGGCTACGCAAAGTGGGTCAGGGTTATGCAGGGAAAGAAACAAGTGTGGTTGGGCATAATTGCAAACAGCCCCAGTGGTAGCCACTAATGCCCCTGGGAGATGATGATGATCTAGGTCACTACTTGGTGGAGAGGTAGTGTACCAAGGCTTGCTGAAAGTGTTGTTTACAGAGACGGATTAGATTTAAGATTTGTTGACTATCCCAACCTTACATGCACAACCACTCTACCCTTATTGATTACCTAGGCCGATACTAGCTTGGAGCCCGCATTACTAGTGACGGGGGAGAGTTGGTGCTCTCTCTCAGGACGGGGTCGTGCCAGGTAGGGCGGCCAAGAACATTTTTATGGGGCACCGGACACACCGTTGGTACCCCGTGCTTGTGATGTGAGATGATTTAGGAGCGTGGCTCCACGAAAATATTATGTGATAATGTTGAGCACGGGGGTCACTACCAATCGAGTGGACTCCATGTTAGTGTAGTCTAGGGAAAGGTAGTGATCGGGTGCTTACCCCGGGTACTTGAGGTATCGTGGGTCGTGGATGACACGGATGTTCCCCGGATCTTGTGGGTAAAGTGTGCAACCTCTGTAGAGTGTAAAACTATTCGAATAGCCGTGTCCACGGTCAAGGATAGTTGGGCGGTGCTGCTTAGACTATGTCCTTATGTTTCTGAAAAACAACACAGTTTGGTGATATTGATGATGCGACTCATGAGGGAGTCACGATGAGCTTGAGCATGAGTTGTTTATAACTCTTTCTCGATGTTTATGTCTGTAACCTCCTGATACTTGTTGCAGACACATTCATGTCCTTGATAAATGTTGATCATACTTGCATGAGAAAAACTAGCTTTCCGCAAAAAATGCCAATTCAGCAGCAGAGCCTTGCATAATTATTTTGTTATCACTTTTGGGTTGCTTGCGAGTACATTCAAACATACTCACTGGCTTGTCCCTGGCTATTTACTTGGCCAGGCTTGAAAGAGCAGGTATTTGAAGAAGAGATTTTGGTGACGATCGTGTGAGCTAGGACGCTTCCCAGTCAGAATGCCTGTAGGGTTAAGGCAGATGGAATGGGTCCAAGTTGTTATTTAAGATTTCCGCTGCAATGATACACTCAAGACTTGACCATAATGGTCCTACTTGTGTAAAACAATATGTATGGATGTAAGACTCTTGTTATTCATCTTTTGTGTGTTCAGTGAGCATTGATCTCTGGGATCACTGTACACGTGCATTCGGTGATCTCGACTTATGAGTCAGGGTCCCCACATAAAGAAAACAATATAATTGATCGATGCTGTTCGTAGGCATGGCTCCATTTCCTTGGCACAGTGTTCATTGCTTGGCAGCTAGTTTCACCTAGCTCTGTAGCCAAAAAAGAGGTGTATGAAGGACACCACAATCCGATCATTTTGTGCAGCTCCACTAAAATCGAGCGGACCATCCCTGTTTGCAAAGATATCTAGTCAGTGTGATTACAATATTAGTGGAACTAGATGATGAAACATAACACACATAAATAGAAGCCGATCACCTATACGATCTCTCTTTAGGACCAACTTCTTGTTGGAGAAGATTTGGCACGAAGTTGGATGAGGAGGATAGCAAAACCAATCTCGCTTTCTGCAGTCCCACGGAAATGTAAAAACGTTGCCCGTGTGGCATTTTGGCGGAACTGCACAAAACACTCTTTAGAAAAAAGTGATTTGTGCAGTTCACCAAAAGGTCGCAATAGCAATGAGGTGGAAATGGACCTGTTTGCAAAAGGAGGTCGAAATGAAACAATTGCTGCCCAATAACACAAGTTGAAGACACATACGCGGACAAAAAAGAAGCATGTTCCATGTAATAAGGGAAAGATAGCACATGATGGTTTATCAAAAATGGTTTGAGGATGAGATTGCAAGATGGAACGTACGCCGTCCGAGATACAATTTAAGCAAACAACTAAAGAAGATCCACATGCACCAACGTGGGAAGATGGGCACTGGAGCAAGACCAGAGGAATCTGTACCTGAGGGTCGTCGGGATGTTACTAGGAGGGTGCTGGTAGCCAGGATCTGCCCATACTGCGGCAGCGAGAAAGTGGCGAAGACCCTACCGCGCCGGAGCTTGGTCAGAGAGAACGGCTGGTGAGGGAGTCCTGGATAAGGGGGTATCCGGACAACCGGACTATATACTTTGGCCGGACTGTTGGACTATGAAGATACAAGATTGAAGACTTAGTCCTGTGTCCGGATGGGACTCTCCTTTGCGTGGAAGGCAAGCTTGGTGATTCGGGTGATAGATCTCCTTCTCTATAACCGACTCTGTGTAACCCTAGCCCCCTCCGGTGTCTATATAAACTGGAGGGTTTTGGTCCGTAGGATAAGAACAATCATAATCATAGGCTAGCTTCTAGGGTTTAGCCTCTACGATCTCGTGGTAGATCAACTCTTGTAATACTCATATCATCAAGATCAATCAAGCAGGAAGTAGGGTATTACCTCCATCTAGAGGGCCCAAACCTGGGTAAACATCGTGTCCCCAGTATCCTGTTACCATTAGCCTTGGACGCACAGTTCGGGACCCCCTACCCGAGATCCACCGTTTTGACACCGACATTGGTGCTTTCATTGAGAGTTCCTTTGTGTCGTCGCTGTAAGGCTCGATGGCTCCCTCAACTTTCAACAACGCAGTCCAGGGCGAGACTTTCTCCCCGGACAGATCTTCGTGTTCGGCGGCGTCGCTCTGCGGGCCAACTCGCTTGGCCATCTGGAGCAGATCGACAGCTACGCCCCTGGCCATCAGGTCAGGTTCGCAAACTTGAATTACATGGCCGATATCCACGGAGACTTGATCTTCGACGGATTCGGGCCTGCATCAGGAGCGCCGAGATGTCACGACAAGTGTCGGTGTCAAAACCGGCGGATCTCGGGTAGGGGGTCCCGAACTGTGCGTCTAGGTGGATGGTAACAGGAGACAAGGGACACGATGTTTTACCCAGGTTCGGGCCCTCTTGATGGAGGTAAAACCTACGTCCTGCTTGATTGATATTGATATTGTGGATGTTTACAAGAGTGGATCTACCACGAGATCAAGGAGGCTAAACCCTAGAAGCTAGCCTATGGTATGATTGTAATGGTTGTTGTTGTGTCCTACGGACTAGAGCCATCCGGTTTATATAGACACTAGAGAGGGCTAGGGTTACATAGAGTCAGTTACAATAGTAGGAGATCTATGTATCCGTATCGCCAAGCTTGCCTTCCACGCCAAGGAAAGTCCCATCCGGACACGGGACGAAGTCTTCAATCTTGTATCTTCATAGTCTTAGAGTCCGGTCGATGATGATGATAGTCCGGCCGATGATAGTTCGGCCGATGATGGTGGTCCGGCTATCCGGACACCCCCTAATCCGGGACTCCCTCAGTAGCCCCCTGAACCGGTCTTCAAGTTAGGGACGCTCCTCGATTCTTCCGAACTGTTCTTCATCTTCGGTCGTCGGTCTTGAAAACAGGTTCAACAAATCTGCTCATCTTCGATCTTAAGGATCGCCGAAATGCATTCGACGAGTTTACACGTCGGGTATCCGAGGAGCCCCTTTAAGTTTCCGGCCTTTATCAATGCCTTGTTATATTTATGCCACACCTCGGGTTTGAAGTTGTTCCCGGGCGGCAACGTCCTCTTGCGTCCGAGCTCCAACGCCGGACTGCATTCGAGGTATCTTTTGCAGCCGAGCACCAATGCCGGACTGCTTCCCAGCTCTAACGCCAGACTATGTATCCGAGCTCCAACGCCGGACTGTATCCGAGCTCCAATGCCGGACTATGTATCCGAGCTCCAACACCGGACTTTATCCGAGGTGTCATAAATCACCTTGGTTCAAAGAAGTCTGAAGGAGTTTCACCGAGCTTAATGCCGGAAATGCCCTCTAAGGAGCCAGCCACTTGCATCCGAGCTATATGTCGAACTGCTTCCGAGGTGGTTAAGCACCTCGGTCATGGGCTGATTTTTGGTCAATGTTTTTTATTGATGTAATTTATTCTCTAACGAGATATATAGCCAGTAGCCCTCAAGGTATGTATCGGTCTAAAACCCGAGATGCACCTGAAGGATGACATAAGACCGCTGATCCCCGTAGCTGCTGAGACTCTGGTTGATTTGCAAAATCGGTCTGAGGATCAAGTCCTAGCTCGGCAGAATACTTCGGGACACAAAAAGCGGCGTGCTCAGTCCTCGAGACTCAGGTTGGGTGCGGCCGACCAACCTGAGGATCAAAATCTCCTCGGAAACTGTATTGCACTTAAGATTTTCTGCATAGAACAAGCAATGCAGTAGCCCCCGAGACACTGGTCGGGTGACAACACCAGATCAGGGGATCAATGTGCCCCTTTAATATTTGTAAATAATAAGCCGGAAGCCCAGTAGCCCCCGAGCCATAATGCGGGCACGGATGGCCGAATTAAGGATCAATAACCATAGTAAAATCACAAATTATGTGTAATGACTCAATGTATCCAAGTACTTTATGTCATTAATGTTTGGATCCGCATTGTACAAAACTTTGTTGACCGAGCATGGGCTTCAACCTCCTCGGCCGATAGCCGAGGAGTGTTTGTCCTACTTTATAAAGCCTTTATGAGGGCAAAGATTTACGACAAACAAGGCAATCTGGTCATACGGCTTTCTAAACAAAGGTACGCAGAGAGATATGTTATATTGCTGTTTAACAGAAGAAATGTCTTCCAAAGGAAATAGTCCCGCTATCGGTTCCTTTCTTTGGGTTGTCATGCTAAGCATGATCATGAAACCTCAGCTCCAATGTAAGAGCAAAAGATCGAGGATTTAGTTTGGGAGGCCAGTTAATAGCCCCCGGCAGTGTTCGGCGACAGTCGAGGTCAAGCCGGAAACACTTCGGCCAATGTTATGAATGGCCCGTCATTTAATATAATCATCAGATCGCTGACCAGTTTACACCTATTGTGATAGTCAGTTCTCGGCTTTCTCCACTGAGGTGCTTGACTATGCGAGCTGGAAGCACAATCGCAGTGGTTCTCCCTTTGTACACCTAGCCGAACAAAGCGGAACGTAGGAGGCAAGCGCGGGAGCCGGGCAACCCAACTATTGACTGAAGACACAATTCGAAGCTGATGCATATATAGCAATATCCGAGAATGTTTTTGCCGAATCTCTAAAGGTGTCCGGCGTTGCACTGCGAGACTTGTGCTGAAAACACACAAATAGATAAAAGTGCCAAAAGCTTGGAAAACCAAAAAACGTCAGTAAAAACATGACGTCCGAACAAGATCAAGTGTTCGGTGCCAATCCGAAAATTGGACTTTAGAAAAAAAGTGCTTCTATCATGCTTTAACTTTGCAACGACTAAGAAGAAAAACACTTAGTATGAAACGGCTCAAATAAACATAAGAGCCCCCAAGCGACTTGGGTAAAAGTTGACTATAAAATGTAAGGTGACATGTAGAATGCCTTCTAGCCGGATTGTAGATCGTTTGTCGTAGCGGACCTTTTCGCTTCAACCTCTGGATCCAATAGTCCAGAGTGTGTCCGAATACCCTCGTGGTTATAAAAACCGGGGCATGCGTGGAGCCAGGCATAGGGGTCATTAGTGCTTTATCATACAAGTGCCCAACTAGTTATGTTATATTACATGGTTAGTAAGAAACATCTTCCAGAGAGAATAGTTCCTTTAGGGGTTCCTTTCCCTGGGAGGCATGCCCTAAAGTGCATGTCCGGACTGCGAAAAGAGCAGAAAAACATCTGGGGGCAGGTAAATAAATAGGTAAGAAATCATCTTTTAGTTCACCGACCGAGAATTCCCTCAAGAACGCTAGCTTTCGGCTTCACCCAATCTGAGGTACACATCCGGCTGACCCGGCAGTAACAATCGCAGAGGTGCTCCCTTTACCACCTAGCCGAACAACCGGGAACGTAGGGGTAAGCACAGGAGCCAGGCAACCCAGCTTGGCCAAAACTTAAGTCATATCGATGCATATAATGGTGAATAAAAGGTACATGCGGAAGTGTGACACATGTGTTGGGCATAAAGCCCGTATTAATAAGCTTCTATTAAAGAAGCCCCCAGGTATAATGAGCGCGGGTAGCGCGTCAAGTGTGTGCGAACAAAGTTTTGACAAGGAAAATTTTTACAAGCGACTTTTTTCCAAAAAAGTATAATGCTTGGTCGAACCGAACACAAGTTAGAAATTTAAAACTTTGAGCATGAAGGAAACTTAGCTGGTTAATGTGTTCGGTATTGACGATGCGGTCCGAGCTTGATGCGGGACAAGGTTCTATCCCCAAGCCGGTCCCGAGGTGGCGGAGCAAAGAGCTCGGCACTTTGAAGTGGTGACATAGCACGGTCAATGCAGGACGGCAGAGTGATGCCGAAGTCCCTAGCATGGAGTAATGAAGTGTTGACGAAGCCCCCCGTCCAGCCGAGGTGACGTCAAAGGATATAGTCCGGCTGGATCATTTTCTTGTGCACAAAAAATAGTGCAAACCAGAGATAATAAAAAATGTTGCATAATAAATAATTTATGCAAAGTGAGTAATAAAAGAAATATGGCATGGCGCCGAAGTCAGTTCAGGGCGGCGGCGTGATGCGGTAAAGGCATGGCAAGGCCTGAATTCGCAGGTCGGTTCGAGTTCCGGATGCGGCGTCCGCCGGACTATGTACGGAAACTGACCGAACCATCATGCGACCGTCGATAATGCGGCCACATGTTGATAGACCTGTGTACATATGATGGACAAACCAGAGTAATAATTCCCTGGGAAAAATGAGCCCAAACAAGTAAAAAATACTAGGATTAATAGCACCTAGTTTATTTGTTGTAGTAATCTGAAGGAAGGTGATTCCCAGAATCGGGACTCGATCCGCACACCCATTGCCTGATGGGCGATAAAACGACGGCATGGTAATGCTGGCAAAGGTTGGCTCGCCGAGGCAAAGCCCTCGGCCCAGCTAACGTGACGGAGCTGGTCGTCTAGTGACTCCGAAGTGTCCGGAGTAGGTTGATGAAGAGATGATGAAGCCCCCGGTCCAGCTAACGTGATGAGGCCTTGGTGTCAGCCGATGAGTCGAAGTAGGTCGACGTGATGGACACCAGTTTGAAGAAGCAATAGTGTGGCCCTGCCGATGCAGGTCGTGACGTGGCCGATGCCGGTTTGATGAAGCGACCATGCGGCGATGCCGGTATGCCCGCTCCGTGTAATCCGTGGGGCGGCGATGTTGGTGATGATTTATCCTTCGCGATGCCAGACTCTTGTTCGCCTTGCCAAGATGATGATCCGAAGAAGTTGAGCTTGGCTCAACAAAGTGACGACGTGTCTAGCGCAGGTCGGCAGCCGTGGAGCAATATTGCCGGACTAGTTTGACACCAGCATGATGTTGAAGATCATGTTCAAAAGATCTTAAAGTTAGTGGTCTTCCAGTGTCCTGTAGGCACTGGTTCTTGATAGTCTTCGGCATCGTCGTCCATACCGTCGATGTCTTCGGAGTCGTAGTCGAGTACGTCGGTTAGGTCGTCGACGGTGGCTACGAAGTGGGTGGTGGGTGGGCTCTGAATTTCTTCGTCGTCCGTGTCCCAACCATCCTGGCCGTAGTTTGGCCAGGGCTCTCCGGGTAGCGAGAGATGCTTCAGCGAAGTTAAGATATCGCCGAAGGGTGAGTGCTGAAAGATGTCCGCAGTGGTGAATTCCATGATCGGCGCCCAGTCGGATTCGACTGGCAGGGCCGCAGGAGGTTCGGAGTCCGGCAGAGAGTCCGGCACCTCGGGGTCACGAGCTTTAT
This sequence comes from Triticum dicoccoides, assembly GCF_002162155.2. NCBI lineage: Eukaryota > Viridiplantae > Streptophyta > Magnoliopsida > Poales > Poaceae > Triticum > Triticum dicoccoides. The sequence goes on from NC_041393.1 coordinate 66,701,554, forward strand.
GCGGGACAAGGTAAGTGTTCGGCTCCATCACCATAGGAGTCAGCTCCCAAGGCGGTGTCCAGCCATCCGTCGTCGATCTGAGTGATCGGCTCCGGACTATGGGTCAGAGCGGATTCGTGTGCGGCCTCCAAGGTGCTGTCCGGCGGCAGAGTTAGGTCGTGCCCATCGTGACAGCGCGACACGCTCGGCTATGGCTCAGATCCGTCGAAGATCAAGTCCCCGCGGATATCGGCCGTGAAGTTTAGGCTTCCAAACCCGACCTAACGGCCAGGGGCGTAGCTTTCGATCTGCTCTAGATGGCCAAGTGAGTTGGCCCGCAGTGCGAATCCGCCGAATACGAAGATCTGTCCGGGGAGAAAAGTCTCACCCAGGATTGCGTCGTTGTCGATTGAAGAGGCCATCAAGCCTATCGGTGACGACACAGAGGAACTCTCAATGAAAGCACCAATGTCGGTGTCAAAACTGGCGGATCTCGGGTAGGGGGTCCCGAACTGTGCGTCTAGGCGGATGGTAACAGGAGACAAGGGACACGATGTTTTACCCAGGTTCGGGCCCTCTTGATGGAGGTAAAACCCTCCGTCCTGCTTGATTGATATTGATATTGTGGATGTTTACAAGAGTGGATCTACCACGAGATCAAGGAGGCTAAACCCTAGAAGCTAGCCTATGGTATGATTGTAATGGTTGTTGTTGTGTCCTACGGACTAGAGCCATCTGGTTTATATAGACACCGGAGAGGGCTAGGGTTACATAGAGTCGGTTACAATAGTAGGATATCTACATATTTGTATCGCCAAGCTTGCCTTCCACGCTAATGAAAGTCCCACCCGAACACGAGGGGAAGTCTTCAATCTTGTATCTTGATAGTCTTGGAGTCCGGTCGATGATGATGATAGTACGGCCGATGATAGTTCGGCCGATGATGGTAGTCCGGCTATCCGGACACCCCCTAATCCGGGACTCCCTCAACAAGCACGACTTAAATCTGCTATTGGACAGTATTCGGGATGTCGCCCCTGCAGCTGCTCCGGACCTAAATCTGGGGCAGATCGCATCGTGCAAGGACGGGTGGATGGACCCCACCGCGGAGGCCGCATACTCCTCGGCGATAGAGCCGAACGCAGATTCCGCCGTTAAGGGAATCTGCGTCACCGGACCCCCGGACTCATGTCCAGGTGGGTTCCGAGTCACGCGCGCCCGGGCCCATCGAGTCCGATTGGGCTCCAGCAATGGAGTTCACTGCCACGGATATCTTTCAGCACTCCCCTTTTGGCGATGTGCTAAATTCATTAAGGTCTCTCTCTCTATCAGGAGATTCCTGGCCGAACTATGTCCGGCTCGAGTGGGAAGCAGGCGATGAAGAAATTAGTTACCCACCCACCACCCACTTCATAGCCACGTTCGATGATTTGACCGACGTGCTTGACTTCGACTCCGAAGACATCAACGGTATAGACGATGATGCAGGAGAAGAACAGGAACCACCGCCCACAGGGTGCTGGACTGCCACCTGCTCATATGATATATATATGGTGGACACCCCTAAAGAAAACAATGGCGATAAGGCAACATAAGATAACCCCTCAGGGAAGAAATCAAAGCATGGGCGTCATCGGCGCTGCTCTAAGCCACGCCACAGCAATACCGGCACAGGAGAAGAAAACAATCCAGATGGTGCCGAAGAGGAATACTATCCTGATCAGCCTACCTTTGAACAAGCCGAGCAGGAGCATGGGCAGGTCAGCCTGGAGGAACAGGCGACGAATGGACACTTGGAGTATGACAACTATATGCCTCCCTCCGAAGACGAGGTGAGCCTTGGCGACAATGAATTCAGCGTACCCGAGGATCCCGTAGAGCAGGCGTATTTTAAACGCCGACTTATAGCCACTGCAAGAAGCCTGAAAAAGAAGCAACAACAGCTTCAAGCTGATCAAGAGCTGCTCGCAAACAGATGGACCGAGGTCCTAGCGGCCAAAGAATACGGACTCGAGCCCCTCACCAAAGGTTACCCAAAGCACAAGTTGCTACCTCAACTAGACAAGGAGGCCGTAGAGACTACACTACCAGCACAAGACAAGGCTGATCGGCCACCTCGTGGCCGGGATAAAACGACATATCAGACCAAATACCAACTCGCACCCCCATGCCAGTTTACTACGGCTCGGGGCAATATGCAGGACCTGCGCGACATATTGGAAAACAACGCAGGAGAACCAAGATTGATCTATGGATCACGGGGGCGCGCCACAGCACATGACGATGATCGTCATGCCGTATACACTAATAGTAAGTCCGGCCGGGCCAAACATCACCGACCAGACCTAGTCGGACTGCGCCGTGACATAGCCCAGCACAAAGGCGCCGCACACCCCCTTTGCTTCACTGATGAAGTAATGGATCACGAATACCCAGAAGGGTTTAAGCCCGTAAACATCGAGTCATACGATGGCACAACAGACCCCGCGGTGTGGATCAAAGACTTTCTCCTCCACATTCACATGGCTTGCGGTGATGACCTACATGCCATCAAGTATCTTCCTCTTAAACTCAAAGGACCAGCCAGACATTGGCTGAATAGCCTGCCAGTGAACTCCATCGGCAGTTGGGAAAATATTGAGGATGCATTCCTCGACAACTTCCAAGGCACTTACGTGCGACCACCGTATGCTGATGACTTAAGTCACATTACCCAACAACCCGAAGAGTCAGCCAGGAAATTCTGGACTTGGTTCCTAACTAAAAAGAACCAAATTGTCGACTGTCCGGACATCGAGGTCCTCGTGGCCTGTAAGCATAATATCCGCGACGAGTGGCTCGCCCGACACCTCGGCCAAGAAAAACTGAAGTCCATGGCGGCCCTCACGACACTCATGACTCGCTTTTGCGCGGGCGAGGACAACTGGTTGGCTCGCAGTAGGACCACGCCAAGAAACTCTGGCACTTCAGATGTCCGTGATAGTAACGGAAAGCCACGGCGCAATAGAGATAAGCGTCGGAATAATGGTGACAACACCAAAGATACGATAGTCAATGCCGAATTCAACAACTCAAAATCCGGTCAGCGGAAAAAGCCGTTCAAAAGAAACAATCCGTGATCGTCCAGTCTGGACCGCATACTCGACCGCTCGTGCCAGATTCATGGCACCCCCGACAAACCAGCCAATCATACTAACAGAGATTGCTGGGTGTTCAAACAGGCCAACAAGTTGAATGCCAAAAACAAGGACAAGGGGCTGCACAACGATGATGACAAGGAGCCCCGGCGTTTGAACACCGGGGGACAGAAGAAATCCCCCCCAGGTGAAAACGGTAAACATGATCTATGCCACCCACATTCCCAAACGGGAACGAAAGCGTGCACTGAGGGACGTCTATGCGATGGAGGTAGTCGCCCCAAAGTTCAACCCATGGTCATCCTGTCCGATCACCTTCGATCGTAGGGACCATCTTACCAGCATCCATCACGGCGGCTCAGCCGCATTGGTCCTTGATCCAATCATCAACGGATTCCACCTCACGCGAGTCCTTATGGACGGTGGCAGCAGCCTGAACCTGCTTTATCAGGACATAGTGCGCAAAATGGGCATCGATCCCTCACGGATCAAACCCACCAAAACCACCTTTAAAGGTGTAATTCCAGGGGTAGAGGCCCGCTGTACAGGCTCAATAACACTGGAAGTGGTCTTCGGATCTCCTGATAACTTCCGAAGCGAGGAGTTAATCTTCGATATCATCCCTTTCCGTAGTGGCTATCATGCACTACTTGGACGAACCGCGTTCACTCGATTCAATGCGGTACCTCACTATGCATACCTTAAGCTCAAGATGTCAGGACCTCGCGGGGTTATAACAGTCAATGGAAACACAGACCTCTCCCTCTGTACAGAAGAGCACACTGCAGCCCTCGCGGCAGAAGTACAAAGCAGCCTTCTTCGACAGACAACCAATTCGGCAATGACAACCCCGAACACCATCAAGCGAGTCTGGAGCACCCTACAACAGGATCGTCTGGCACGCCAGGAGCTCGATTAGCAATCTGGCCTCCGCCCCAGCCCCAGTCAGGCGGCATTTGTGCCACGCGTACATAACTACGCACTAAAAATACCATGGGCATAGGTGGAGGCGAGACGACGATGCGGCCTACAGTGCGGTTCAGCCGCCACAAGGCCCGCGTACCCTTTTTTCTTTCTTTCTTTCAGGACCCTACTTTCGGGTAGCCCCTTCAGAGAACCGGACTATCGGAATCATCACAGGAGGGAACACCAAGGAGGCAAGAGGCTTTGCACACAAGGGAATGCCCAGGTGGTCTCTGTTAATGATCGTTATACTTGTTTTACATACCCGCATGCAGCCTGCCTTTGTATAGGACATGTGAAATAGTCCTATTTGTTTCTGCTTCACGCATTAATTGTACACATACGTCTTGATGTATTATCCAAATAACAATGGGAAATAGTATACAACGTCAGCTCCTTGTTACTATCTTCATATTTTCCCTTAAATGCTTATTTAATATGGCATCCGTACACTTTGGTACGTTCAATTTGCCACGGGCTTCTTATTGCGCCCCATAATACGACAAGATAAGTCCGGACACTTTCGACAGTGCGGCACCCCGAACTTATAGCATTATATGCATCAGCTCCGAATCATGTCTTGGGTCAATAGTTGGGTTAGCCCGGCTCCTTTGTTTTGGTACCTTACGTTCCGTTATATCGGCTAAGGTAGCGCAGGGAGAACTACTGCGGTTGTGTCCCGGTTCTTCCGGACGAGCACCTCAGTAGAGAAAGCCGAAAACTAACCGTCATGATGTGGCGAGAGCTGGTCGCTGTTCGAGAGGTACTAAATTCTTAAATATTTTTTCCGCTTAAGGCCAGGAATCAGCCTTGTCCGATTTAGGCGTGTATAGCGCCCTAGTTCAGTCTTCTGAATACTAGGGGCTTCGTGGAAATTTAAAATTATAGACTTGTAGGGCCAAGTGAGAGTTATAAAGCCACATAGTCCGATTGCCTTGTTCACTGTGCTAAACACCTCCTTAAAGGACCAAAAATTTGGATAAAGAGTGTTTGGGTTTTCCATGAACACCCCAGTACTAGTTACATGGGGGCGGAAGTCGATGAATAGCCTACTCTCAAAATTATATAAACGGCCGCACAGAAGGTAATATTTTAAATCAACAATAGCGCAAACAAACTCGTTTTCATATTACAAAGACGACATGAGTACATTCACTCAAAGATTATGTTCTTGGCACATTCATCGGCCACAAGGAGAGCGCCTTTCATAACACCATCATAATATTTTTTGGGGTAGCGATGCTCCTTACCCTCTGGGGGGCATCCTTCACGAGCTTCTCAGCATCTAGTTTGGCCCAATGCATCTTCGCGCGGGCAAAAGCCCGACGGGCACCCTCAATACAGACGGACTGATTGATAACTTCAAGCCATGGACAGGCATGCACCTTCCGCTTTATAAGGCCAAAATAGCTATCGGGCAGGGGCTTGCCAGGCCACATCCGGACTATGAGGTCCTTCATGGCCAGTTCGGCCGCTCTATGGAGTTCGACCAACTGCTTTAGTTGGTCACTCAAGGGCATCGGGTGTTCGGCTCCGGCGTACTGGGACCAGAACAGCTTCTCCGTTGAGCTCCCTTCTTCGGCACGGTAGAACTTCGTGGCATCCGGTATGCTATGTGGCAGATCTGTGAATGCCCCTGGAGAGCTCCGAATTTGGTTAAGTAAAAGAAATGTCTCCTCCACATGCTTGCTCTACATAATGAATGCCTTATCCTCCGATATCTTCTTGGCCACCTGGATTTCCTGGAGGGCCTTTTGGGCTTTGGCCTTGGCATCTTTCGTGCTGTCGAGGGCTTTGGCAAGCTCGGACGCTTGTGTCTCGAAGTCATGCTCCAAGGACTCGAAGTTCTTGCCGAACTCCTCGAGCTCTTGCTGTACCTCTCCCACCCGAGCATCTTGCTTTTCACGCTCGGTGCGCTCCATGGCCGCCATGGCTTCAGCCTCGGACATTGCTTTCTTCAGGGCCGCCACTTCGGTCGTGGCCCCTATTAAAAATCATGATGCTTTTTGTTAACATCACCAATTTTTCTCCTCTATATGACACACGGACGGGGTAGCACTTACCTTTGTTCTCCTCCAGCTGCCTCTTCACGAGGCCGAGCTCTTCTTTGGCCTGCCCCAGGTCCCGCCTGAGTCCGACAACCTCAGCTATGCGTGTAGCGGGGGTCAGCAGCAATGTCTGCTTATTAACATAGAAAAGTACTATCAAACTCCTGTGATTTTTAGTTGACCCTCCGTTTGGCTTTTCTTTCCAAACACCAAATAGAGTATCAGGGGCTATTGTCTATTGGGTGATATTTTCTCACACTTTTTCATTAGTTACCTCCAAGCCGGTTAGTAGGCTGGTACAGGCTTCGGTCAACCCGCTCTTGGCGGACCGAACCTTCTCAATTACCGTACTCATAAGAGTATGGTGCTTGTCGTCAATGGAAGCACCGCGAAATACTTCCAGCAAATTATCTAATGCCTCCGGTTTGGCAGAGGTCATCGGCACGGCCGGCTCGCCCTCCTTAGCAAGGGGCTGCCCTCTTGAATCCGGAACCTGTGGAGGCTCCGGTACGGTTACTGGCGAGGAGCCAGACTTGCTGTGGCTCCCGTCCGCATAATCCATGGGGATCTTACCCCCCATGTGCCCGGCGTCTGGGATTATGCCTTGGGGCATCTCCAGAACCGTCGCCCCGGCTCTGGTATCCTTTGGGACAACACCTCGGTGTCGTCCGCAGGTCGTGGGGAGGTGGCCGTCGGGAGTGAATTCATCTCTGACTCAATTAGAGACCCATCCGAAGAGGATAACCCGAGCTTGGACCCAGTCGGACTACATATACATGTTTGGCATTATTACAAACTATGAAGTTAAAGTCGCACGAAAGGTATTACAGAGTACGGATACTAACGACTTCGCCCGAGGCTTGCCCCTGGGCGGCCACTCCTCCTCGCTGTAGGCGGCCGTGGTGGAGTGATCCGAAAGGGATGTATTTCCCTTCTTCGGCATCCGAGCCTCCCGCTGTGGGGCGGCTTTCCTTTTCTTCTCCTCCCCAGTGCGGGGAGGGGGCATTTCTTCAAGTTTCCCCCGTCTCCGTGGGAGGAATTTGCCTCGGTGTCCTCGGACGACGAGTCTATCATGGCCCTGCGCCAGAGACCTTTTCTGGTCCCCGCGGCC
>NC_041393.1:66709187-66727563 GCF_002162155.2 Triticum dicoccoides
GGCGGCTTTCGTCTTCCTCTCCTCCCCTTCATGGGAGGAGTGCGCCTCATCGTCCTCTGGCGAGGCGTTTGGTGCAACCTGGCACCGGAGACCCTTCCTGGTCCTCGTGGCCTTCTTTTCGGCCTATTTCTCCGGCACCTTGTAAGGCACTGGAACCAGCATCTCCGTCAGGAGTGTGGTTGCTGGATCTTCAGGTAGCGGAGCCGGACAGTTGATCTGCTCCGCCATCTCCACGTAATCCTGTTTTGTCAGCATGGTGACTTAAAATCCCCCCACGAATATGCTGGGAAAGGTACATCCTGTGATAATCAGAGGACTTACCGCATTGGCGAGGCGCTTTGCGCTCAGCCCAGGGTCCTCGGAAGTGGGAGGAGGAACTTCGCCGTTCTTGAACAGCACCTTCCAGACGTCCTTATGCGTCATGTCGAAGAGCTCATGCAGGATCTGGTGTTTGGCTGGATTGAACTCCCACATATTGAATGCCCGTCTTTGACACGGGAGAATCCAGCGGACAAGCATGACCTGGACCATGTTGACAAGCTTGATCTTCTTGTCCCTCATACTTTTGATGCAGGTATCGAGTCCAGTCAGCTCCACAGGTTCGCCCAAGGCCAGGCCCTTCTTTTCCCAAGAGGTGAGCCGCATGGGAATTCCGGATCGGAATTTGGGGGCCGCCACCCAATTGGCGTCGCGTGGCTCGGTGATGTAGAACCACCCTGATCGCCACCCTTTCACGGTCTCCACGAAGGAGCCGTCAGGGCATGTAACATTGGGCATTTTGCCAACCATGGTGCCTCCGCACTCCGCCTCCTGGCCACTCACGATCTTTGGCTTCATGCAGAAGATCTGTAGCCACAAGCAGAAGTGGGGCTTGATGCGGAGGAAGGCCTCACACACGATGATGAACGCCGAGATGTTGAGGATGAAATTTGGGGCTAGATCATGAAAATCTAGCCCATAGTAATACATGAGCCCGCGGACAAATGGGTGGAGTGGAAATCCTAGTCCGCGGACGAAATGAGGGAGGAATACTACTCTCTCCCGAGACTTTGGGGTGGGGGTGATCTGTTCCTCCGCCGGAAGCCTGTGCCCGATGTTTTCAGCTAGGTATTCGGCCGCCCGAAGCTTGGTAATATCCTCCTCTGTGATGGAGGAGGCCATCCAATTGCCTCCTGCTCCGGACAAGCTGCGGAGAAGGTGAGAACTTGGGCGCTGGGGCTCAAGAATGCGAGAATGGATGAGTAAAGGAGGAAGAAGGCGTGGGTGAAAATGGGAGATCCTTATCCCTTTATAAGGGTGGTGAAAAATTTGCGCCTCCCCACTTGCCTGTCAAGATTACTCACTTTCCAAATGCCACGATTGATGGCACAGTTGGGTTACCGATACCCGTATTGATGAGGATCCCGCGATAAGGGGACACGATCTCTGCCTTGACAAGACGTGCCAAGGAAACCTCCTCATCATGTATGCGGTAGCTGGTTGAAAAGAAACAGTTCGAATAGTGGCCGGGCCGTGGTGTGATGTCACGCTACGAAGAATTGTCAGCAGATAGGATTTGTGGATTATTGTTCTCTCTACGGTGGTATGTGAAATTTGTCTTGCAGAGCTGGACACGACTTAAGTGTTCGAAAATTACCTTGGAGTATTCGGAGATGGAACCGGGCTTGCAATGTCGAAGACAATCTGCACGCCGGACTCATCGTCATTGAAGCCTGGTTCAGGGGCTACCGAGGGAGTCCTGGATAAGGGGGTATCCGGACAGCCAGACTATATACTTTGGCCGGATAGTTGGACTATGAAGATACAAGATTGAAGACTTCGTCCCGTGTCCGGATGGGACTCTCCTTTGTGTGGAAGGCAATAAGCTTGGCGATTCGGGTGATAGATCTCCTTCTCTATAACCGACTCTGTGTAACCCTAGCCCCCTCCGGTGTCTATATAAACCGGAGGGTTTTGGTCCATAGGACAAGAACAATCATAATCATAGGCTAGCTTCTAGGGTTTAGCCTCTATGATCTCGTGGTAGATCAACTCTTGTAATACTCATATCATCAAGATCAATCAAGCAGAAAGTAGGGTATTACCTCCATCGAGCGGGCCCGAACCTGGGTAAACATTATGTCCCCAGTCTCCTGTTACCATTAGCCTTGGACGCACAGTTCGGGACCCCCTACCCGAGATCCGCCGGTTTTGACACCGACAGCGGGTACCCCAGATCGGGACGTGCTGCCTCAACGCTGTCGAACGGAGAGATGATGCACATCCTCCCTTTCTGCCGATGGACGGGATGCGGCCAGATCACTGACCAACGCTGAGAGAGAGAGGCCACGGCCGCCTTGTGTGAGATGGTGTGACGAGAGACAAACCCACTTTTCCATTTTCCCCACGGCAATCGTTTTATATTCTGTACGTTCCATTGAGGAATATATAACTTTATTTAATGCTAACGCGTCAAGTCGAACTTTGTTCCGTCTAGGCGTGGTACCCGACCCTCCTTCGAGTAAACAACCGCTACACGTGTCAAATTATCATGTGGGCTGCCTTTCCATATAGAAACGAACTCCACCGTGTACCCGCGCGGGTGTGACCGGGAACGATATGTGAGTACGTGCGTCCTGCGTGCACTTCTTCTTTAGGTGCAGGTACATACGTGGGCGGGTGTGAGAGAGACGGTTTGTGCGAAACAAAGGCAATGTGTTGATGATATCTCAAACAGAAAAACATAACATATGCAATGTGTGTGAAACGGAGTCATGGACGTGAGATATCAAGAGAATTGAAAACAGGGATGAATTGTGTGGCTGTGCGATCGATGAAGTGTGCCATCGAATTTGTGTTTGCCCACGTCAAAGATACAGGGCGGCTGGCCTACTGGAATTTGAGAGGGCAGAGGTGCAGTTTTTCTCCGTGGCATGGATACCTACCTAGAACATTCGACTATCGGTGTGGGGGGGGAGGGGGGAGGGAGCAGAGACCGATCGACTAGTATATGTGTGGGGAAGGAGAGAGACCTAGCTATGTATTGAGGGAGATCGATCGACATCCACGGATATGTGTAGCATAGGAATAAGGTTGGGAAAAAGACAAAGGTAGAGCGTCGGAGGATTGGTGGTGGAGTGGCGTCTCTCAAATGGTGGGAGAGGCCTGCTAGACAAACGAAGGGTATGAGTGCAATATCAATAAGAGAGGGCGGGGGATGGCTGTCTTTCTATGCATGTGCGTGTGAGAGACGGGTCGGAGGTATTCAAGGATCATGAGGGGAGAAGATATGGTTGTGGTAGGCCTACGTAACTACATAGGAAGATCAACCGTCGTGTGTCCGAGAAAAGGAGAGACATAACTAGCGAGGTAAGTGTATCGGTGCTTGGTGAAAACAAATTATAGTCGACCTGGCTATATGTAGGGAGATCAGTTCATATACACGCCTCCATGTGTTAGAAGCAAATATGGTCCGAAGAGGCAGACAGGGGGAGAGGGTGTGGCTAGGAGGTGGTGCGAGAGGCCTACCATGTCGAGGAGGAGCAGTGTGCGAGTATGTGATCAATGAAAAGAGGGGCGGGAGTGTGCACCTACGTGGAATCATATTGGACATAGGGGGCATGGACAATGAGAAGAGAAGAGGGGAAGTATATGTGTGTGTGTTGTAGGCACACTTGGATAGAGAGGTATATCGACCGGTGTGTGCTGGAAAGAAGGAGCCGGGGGCCTACACACACCATTGGTGGACGACGTAAAGAGAAATAATGAACGTGCGCGATGGAGGGGACGCTAAGGGTGGGTGAGAGGGGGGCAGGCGTGTGCATGCACGATAGAAAGTTAGCGCTAGCTAGCTACAAATAGAAGAGGATCGTGAAGGTGTAAAAGACGAACAAAGATCATAATTCATTATAAAAAAGTGGGTACGGATACTTGAAGAAGATATCATAATGTAGAACATTGATTATAATTTGGGCTAATGTGTGGCTTTTGCAACTCAGGTCTAAATACTTGAAATAATGTAGGGGGCGGGGCACTATACTTTGTGTGATAAACATGGTGTACGTATGGAACGTTGTTTAGATTATGAATATATAATTAGTACATCAAATGTACTATTATTTGGAATCAACATCAAGTGTATTCAAAAAATAGAATTCGAGTTCATGTAGTACACATAGTTCATATCTATCTCTATAGTAATCATGTGGTGTGTTATTAAGGTAATACACGAATGATTGTTGAAGTTGGCAACAATCATGATTGTAGATTCTTATTGAAATAGAGAAACGAATTCAAATTTAGTTCGAATTGCAGCGTTAGTATAGATATTTGGAATGCATTAAAATGTTGGTATGAGTGGGTTACATGCATTATACAGTAAGCGATTTTCTTAATCGGACATAACATGGATTCATACTCCCTCCTTCCATCTATATAGGGCGCAATGAGACTTTTAAGACCGCCTTTGACTATTGACAAGATTAATAGTACATGTCTTGCACAATGTGAAAATTATATCATTGAAAGAACCTTTCACAGAAGAATTTAACAGTGTGCTTTGTGTAAGTTGCATGTCATATATTATTGCTCTAATATTTGGTCAAAGTTAGCATCAAAAAACGCATTAGGCCCTATATAGATGGAAGGAGGGAGTAGCTTTGAATAGCATTTGTATAGTAAAACGGGGCAAGACTCTCTCTTTGTGTGGTGTGAATAGTTTTATTTTTTCGTTTTCTTTTTGGTTGAGGGAAGTGCGAATTGATTTTGTACGTACAAGTACAATATAACTACACGTTAGGCTTGTCCCTAAAATTCAACCCGCATCTTGTTATATCCTGAAAATTCAGATATCGAGCTCCCGAAACTGGCGCCTTCACAACCCGCGCCTTGCTATCCCGAAATTACAACGCGCGCGAAAACTCCCTCCACCTGCCAAATCCCGACACGCGAAATCCCCCTTCTAACCCTGAGCCGAAAGGGCCGCTAGTTCAAATTGGTGGGGGGTACTTTTGTAACACACCCTACATTTTCGACAAGCGCGTCCCTAAGTCATGCTCCACCCCCTCCCATCGCCCCGTTTTCACCATTCGAAATCCCAGGACGCCATAACCTCTCCGCTCCAGCCACGAAACCCCACCCCCCTCTGTCCGCCACCTCACCGCTACCCAGCTAGAGCCTCTTCCCCGACGACATCGTCCACCGCAACAGCTCGACGTCCCTCGTCTACCTCCCCGGATGAGGATCCGTCGTCCGTCTCGTCGTCCCGCCGGTTCAGCCGCCGCGTCCTCCACCTCCAAGGAGCTGCTCCAATGATCGCCTCGTCTATCGCGATTGCTCCATCCCCACAGCGCCGACTTAACTTGCTCCACCGGAACCGCAACATCCTCACCAACTCCTCGGACGAAGCCGAGGCCTACTCGGTGCCACCAAAGAGGTTGTACACTCATCGCATCGCACCTTCTCCTGAACTCGACCTCCCGGCGATGACAGTGCTCCATACCGCACCTCCATGGAGCGGCTACCTTGAAGCCGGCGCCACGGGCGACATCTCCACGGCGGCTCTCCCCTAGTGCGAGGCCCCTTTGGCGGCAGCGGCCATACCAGCCTGATCTGCTGCTGCTGCTCCAGCTCTCGCTCACGCTGCTGCTGCTGCTCTGGCTCTCACTCGATCGCTCACTCGCCCAACTATTGCTGCTGCTCTCCCCCTCGCTCGTGTTGTTGCTCTGCTCCGATTTATCCACACTTCAGTCGACTGAATCGACTTTTGGGTCAGTCAATTTTTAGGGGTTGGGGGGCTCGCCGGAGTTAAGGAAGGACCACCCGCAGCAGGGACAGGGGCTCGCCGGAGAGGTACCCCACTATCTATCTTAGGTTTCAGGGTGGGTGCGGGGGGCCTAGAGGGCTGGCCGGGGCGGCGGTGGGGAGTTGTTTCGGGGTGGCGAGGTGGCGCTGGGGCCGGCGGTTCGGCCGGTGGTGGCTGGCGGCTCAGGGGGGTGCAGGTTGAAGATGAACTGCAGGCCCTCCCTAAACTACATGTCAAGTGCCTCTCTGCTACCATTGCGTTCAGTTTCGACAATAGCATTCAGATTCCACAGTAAATTTCAGTTTCGACAGTTAAGTTCAAAGTCAACAGTTTTTACCTCATCTGTTGTAGTCAGGTGGTTTTTGGTGATGTAAATTTTACATCCATTTTACATCATCTATTGGAGATGCTATTAGAATCCCACTTGAGATTGACGATGTCTGTCTTGTGCTGCTTCAGCCTTGACGTCTTACGGCTCACCGGAGCTGCTCCAACGACAGAATGATCCATCACAACAGAGCAGTGCCCTGGACGCCGTCTACATATTCCTCAGATCTTCCTCCACACCTCCGACAGCCATCTCTACCTCAACTGCTTTAGCGACCAACCCAATGATGCTGAGGTCGACATGGCTACGGCAAAGAGGTTGTACACTTGTTGCATCCCTTATTAATATACATTCACGTTGATCCATTAGGGCTATTTTGGTTCAACGGAAAAACATAGCAATAGGGAATTCTCCAATGGCACTCTACTATTCAATTATTCATGAATTTGTTGAAAGGAATGAAGCAAAACATCCACCTGGACCTACTTCTCAAAATCCTATGCATGAAAACAAGATCAAGTGCATTAGTGCCAGAATAACATTCTAACTATACACGCTTTCATATGGTTTCACTTTATTCTGGCCATGTTCCTTTGCATTCCTCTGATCTTCCAATTCCTATAAACCAAACACCCAAGTTGACAGAAATCCTGTGTTTACAAATGCTCTGTTTACCATGTGCATTCCTATCCTATTCCGGTGTTTTTCCTATCCCCACGTTTTAAGAATCATGCAAGCCAAATGAGCCCTTACAGACTTACTTCAGTTACATGTACATGTTGAAGGGAACTTTGTGTGGTTTGTCCTGCTCCGCCCGGGACGTCGTCCACCTCACCTAAGCTGCTCCATCGACAAAAGCATCCACTAAACCAGACATCACGACTCCTGACCGTCTTTCGCCCCCTCAGATCTCCGTCCTGCCGCCGACACCCACTGCAACGGCATCACCATCATCGACTTAGCAGATGAACCTTAGGAGTACATGGGTCCACAAGAGAGGTCGCACTCTTTTTTTTCTGCTTATGTTATGCATTGCTTAAACTTACCTTCTACTTTATCGTCCTGTTCAGCTCTTGGACTCCCAAGTCAGGTCCAAATTAATGTTCAAACTTGAGTTCTAAATTAGTTGTGGGGCACATATCGAGGCAGCAATGAATAGTATGTCGGTCTAATATCTGGTTCACCTAGGGTATGCCTATGTTGTTCATCTTGGGTGGGAAACAAATAGTAAAGCAATCATCATCTGTCTTTTTATTAATTTAAAGCAATCATGAGCCTGCTATCATTATTTTTGGATCCATCAACTGGTTGTTACCATCACTCTAAATTTTTGCATGCTCTCCTTACATAATCTCACCATATTTTTTTTGTATGCATGTCAGATATTGTACACAGTCATGTTGAACATCTAGAGAAAAAGAGAAGAGTTTTGCGCGGCAATACAATGTCATGCAGACATCGCTCCATGGTGGGTTCAATGGCAAACCCTCCCCACCCCTCTCCAGATTGTAATCCAGAGCAAGATATCTGTTCTGAGGCGGATTCAGACGCCGCTGACTACTCCTATTTACCCCCCAAGGTGTTTGCTCTACCTTGGCATGATGATGTTAGTCATATCATGCATGTGTTGCCTTGCAGTGCCTACTTTTGATATCATATATGTCATCTGCTTAGTTTAGACATGTTCGGTAATGCCACCTGTTTAGTTTCTATATCATATATGGGAATTATGCAGTCTGATGTCTTTTAGCCAGCCATAATATATGTGAAATGTGCAATGCCATCCTGTTTAACCAGGCATCATATATTTGAATGCTATCTTGCCCATCCTTTTCTTCATTACATTTCTATTTGTCGACAATGTTTGTACATTAAACTACTCTTCCTATGAATCAACCATTTGGGTGGGAGATGGAAAAATCTGGAGTGAAAATAAGGCCTTCAGAACAGACAGTGCTACCTGTCGAAGCAGATCTCTTGTTGGGTCCCAATAGCTCCTCAGAGATGGATTCAGAGACAGATGACCAGTCCTATTCCCCCACTGAGGTGTATGCTCTAACTTGGCACGGTTATACTGCTCATATCATGCATATGGTGTCTTGCATTGCACAGTTTAGACATCATATACACAATATTCAACACCATGTTCTTAGTTCAGACATCATATTGAATGCCCTCTGTTTAATATATAAATCACATATGTGAATTAAATGATGCGATCCTGATTACTTAGATAACATGTAGGTGAATTATGTCATGCGATCCTGTTTAGTTATTCATCATATCTTTGAATTATGTTATGCTATGCTATCCAGTTTAGATAGACATCATATATGTGAAATTATGCCATGCTATCCATTTTAGTTAAACAATATACATGTCAACTATTTCATGCCCTCTTTTTTCCACACTATCTATTGCATCTGTCTCTCATACAATGTCTGTACATTCAACTATGTTTCCTGTTTATCAGCCATTTGAATTGGAGCGGGTGATGCCAGTATCTAGCGGACTAAAAACACAGTCTTCAAATAAAACAGTGCTACCTCTTGGTCGAGATAGCACACCGGTTGTACATTCACAAGAACAAGCCCTACCACACATAACCCAAACTCTCGCAGATTGTACCCCTACTGCGATGGACAGAGAACCAGCTTCACCCAATCTAACCCTAACCCTAGCCGATAGTAACCCAGTTCCTGTTGACACAGCACCATCTCCACCACAGAGCTCCCAAACAAGAGCAGTTAGTAAGGCAGCTCCAGTGCCCAAAGGGCCAGTACTATCATGGCGAACCCCAACTCCACCAGTTTGTACACCTATTCCTGTGGAGGAAGCACAACCAGCTAGTCATAGTTTAGCATCTATCGCATTTGATGTTGTTAAATCGTATGTGTGTATATTCCCATCTTGGAAGTATTATACTAAAGATGAAGGAAAATGCCAGTTGCAGGTGTTTTTCCAGGAGTTATGTGTAAGTAATGTTATTCATGGCAATTACTTTGCTTCGTCCCTTACATCCCACCTCCATGATGGTTATAATACAACAAATTTTCCCATTTTTCTCTATAGAGAAGGACCGATTTGGAAACTCAGGATGAGGTAACCTGTGCTAATACCTCTGCTATCTTCAAGAATGCTTGGTGGCAGTATTGGAATTACCTGAAGAAAACGTACTTCACTAGCAAAGAAACTCATCAAATTCCCTTACGTTCTCCTGAGACACATTTACTGGACGATGACTGGGAACGCCTTGTTCTGTACTGGTCCCGAACCAAGAATGTGGTAAGGTCTATGAGCTCATTTTCTATTTTTAAGTATTATATTCTTGCGTATTACTTTAGTCTGTTCATGTAGAACAAGTGCCTAAACCTGAAGAACAACCGTTCTAATTTAAGATTCCATTGTTATCATAGTTCAAAAAAGCTCTAGGCCTTAATTGTGCATTTTGCCACCGCCTTGCGCTTTACTGACCAAAGCGCATGCTTATGCGCAGTTATGCACAGATTAAGCGTGGTTATGCACAATGCGTTTTGCCAACGCCTAGAGCCTAGGCGCGCTTAAGCGCTCGCTTAGGTGCGCCTTTTTTAACTATGATTGCTTTGCTCTTGTATCACTGTATTTACTCATACAAACTTATTTTTAAATTGAAGGATCCAATCGAAACTCCAATGTCACAGCAGGTATGTTCACGCATGTTTCTTTAACAGGTTTGCTCTTATCAATAACTCTGTTGACTTCAATTTCAATTGTGTACACATTTGACTTTCATATCATGCACATTACTAGCATCACAACAAAGCCAATAGTGTTGTAGTACATGTAGACCCATGGTACCCATCTGAAATCTTGTTTTGCCGTGTAGTTTCCCACGCTTTGTATTCTTTCACTGCTACTTTTTCTTGAACTGATATGATTTGAACCGTGTCTCTATTTTGATTTGGCAAGACAATGCAGTGACCATAGGACATAGATATATGTTTGTTTGATGCTTTTACTAATGAACTAGTTCACCGAAATGAGTTTTATATACTAGTACATGCTAAACTTGTTATGTGTTTGCTTGTTTCTTCTTTTAGAATGCTGACAGAATATTGGGGAAGAGTGCCTTATTAAGCAATGGTAAAGGATGTAATGCAGATAAGGTTCAGGATAGTGACACATCCTTGTTGGTCTCCAACAAAGCTGATAAAACAACTAAGGAAGACTATCTTGAAGACAGCGAGACAACCCCAAAGTCCTATCTTGGTTTAGTGTTCGAGTTACTGGCCACTACCGCTTGCACAAGCTATTCAAACTCACTGTCTGAATCAGTTCGGTTTCTTGAGTCTCAACTACAAGCTGAAAAACATCGATCAGCTGTGCTGCAACAAGAAGTGGAAGGATTGCGGAAGTACCTAGAGCATTCAGATGCATAATTTCTGGTGCAACAACAAGCATTGGAGGATTTTAGCGCCAAACAGGACAAAGCTAATTAGCTTGCTAAGCTTATTGCTAGCATGGTGGATACCTTGGATAACGTTTCTTGAGCTCTTCTGAAGTTGTTTCAGTTATGCTCTTGTTTTTCTGCCGTGTTTGTTTGCACTAGTGGCCAATTTTGACGGATAGTGTATGTAATATGCTGCTTTGTTCCCTATATTTGCACTGGTGGCGAAGTTTGATGCCCAGTGGATGTAATATGTGTAATAGCGCTAATAGGCTAGCGTTAATTGCTTGCTTATTTATTTTCTTATTGTATTGTTTAGTTGTTTGCTTGTAGTCACTGTAGTTCTTTTTCTGTGTTTTTCTAGTGGCCACAATAGCCTATTTTTGGTAACTAGGCCAAAATAATCGTGGCAACACACGGACTGTTGTAACCATGGGCCTCCTGCAGGCCGTATGATCCATGGGCCTTCTTCCGGCCATAGGATCCATTGGCCTTCTATACGGGCGTAGGATCCATTGGTCTTTTATACGGGCCTTAGGATTCATGGGCCTTCTACGGGCCGTAGGGTCCATGGGCCTTCTACGAGCCGTACGATCCATGGGCCTTCTATGGGCCGTACGATCCATGGGCCTCATACGGGCCGTAGGATCCATGGGCCTTCTATGGGGCGTATCATCATTTCGCCAATCATGGGTCATACTATTCGTGGACCATAGCGGGCCATTAATAGGCTGTATTTTGTAACTCTATGAAAACAGCCCAATGGGATTTTTTTGACATGAAAACGGCCCAACATATTAATGGTCCACAAATAGGCTGACTGTAACGACGGGCTGAATTTGGCCCACAAGCAGAAAATGACAGTAACAGGCCGTATGTAACCGAATGCTGCAAATGAGCCCAAGAATCAATGGGCCCTGAGATGGCCGAAAGATAACTTGGGCTGGAAACGACCCAATGGAATAACGGGCCGTTAATGGGTATGAAGTGATACACTATTCATTACGGGCTAGTTTTACCACGGGCCGTTAATGGGTCAAGAGTTACAAAGGGCCTCATATGGGCCGAAAGAAGTCATGGGCCACACATGGGCCGGATGTTAAAACGGGCTGGAATCATATTGGACGGCCCAGATGACGCTACTGGGCCTAATTCGGAGAGGTCATAACGGGCCCTGGGTTAGAGGGCTGTAAATGGGCTATATGCGAACATGCCGTTAACAGGCTTTCTATGGGCCGGCCTGCCACCTTTTGACCAAGTCAAATGGGCCGACCTTTTCACAGGAATGGGCCTCTGTTGGGCCGTGCCATGTGTCATAGTATCATAGGCGCCTTCAGTCCAATGAGTGGATGACATCTGTCCCAATGGTGAGCCGACACATGTTTCCTCCAGCCAATGATGATTTTACACGTGGAAAATCCCCATTGGTCGGGGCTGTTAACGGGTTATCGGATCCAAAACCAGACCCGATAGCTTAATGGCATTCCGTTATGGTGGATGCCACATGTCGGTCACCCTTGACGAAAGCACTTCTGTGACGCGTGATTTATCGTCATGGAAGTGGACACTTCCGTGATGATAATTTCGGTAATGTCATGGAACACTTCTATGACAGCACATGTATGACTATCTTGATTCTTTCATAAAATTGTCATGGATGTACATGCATGACAAAAAACGCGACCTACTGTGACAAACACGTATCATCACGGAAGTGTATTTTTTTGTAGTGTCTCTCTCTTTGAATCTCAATACAAAGTTCTCCTCGATCTTCTTGGAGATCTATTCGATGTAACTCTTTTTGCGGTGTGTTTGTCGAGATCCGAGTTTATGATCAAGTTTATCTATGAGAAGTAATTGAATCTTCTCTAAATTCTTTTATGTGTGATTGGTTATCTTTGCAAGTCTCTTCGAATTATCAGTTTGGTTTGGCCCACTGGATAGATCTTTCTTGCAATGGGAGAAGTTCTTAGCTTTGTGTTCAATCTTACGATGTCCTTTCCCAGTGACAGCAGGGGCAACAAGGCACGTATTGTATTGTTGCCATCGAGGATAAAAAGATGGGGTTTATATTATATTGCATGAGTTTATCCCTCTACATCATGTCATCTTCCTTAATGTGTTACTCTGTTCTTATGAACTTAATACTCTAGATGCAGGCAGGAGCTGGTCGATGTGTGGAGTAATAGTAGTAGATGCAGAATCGTTTCTATCTACTTGTTGCAGATGTGATGCCTAGATACATGATCATGCCTAGATAATCTCATAACTATGCACTTTTCTATCAATTGCTCGACCGTAATTTGTTCACCCACCGTAATACTTATGCTATCTTGAGAGAAGCCACTAGTGAAACCTATGGCCCCCGGGTCTATCTTTTATCATATAAGTTTTCCATCTACTTTTATTTGCATCTTTTACTTTCCAATCTATATCATGAAAATACCAAAAGTATTTAACTTATCTTATTATCTCTATCAGATCTCACTTTCGCAAGTTTCCGTGAAGAGATTGACAACCCCTTTATCGCGTTGGTTTCGAGGTTCTTGTTTGTTTGTGTAGGTGCGTGGGACTTTTGAGGAGCCTCCTGCTGGATTGATACCTTGGTTCTCAAAAACTAAGGGAAGTACTTATGCTACTTTGCTGCATCACCCTTTCCTCTTCAAGGGAAAACCAACGCAGTGCTCAAGAGGTAGCACCCAACACTCACCCCCTAAGCCGTGGTTCAGAGGAGTGCAGGCTCGAGGTCGTCACCGTGGTCGAGGCCGCCTCTACCATGCCATCGATGCCGAGCTTCCCATAGTGTTGCCGTCATCATGAGTTCCTCATCCGCCCACTCCCCACCGGCCTGCGCGCGCCGCCTCGTCCTCTTCTCGAAGGTCTTGAGCCACCCGAGCGCTTCCTCGAACGCCATGGTGCTGACATCGCAAAACTTCTCGATTTCGTCCACTGCCGCATACAAGCGGTCTGGCACGGAGTCGAGGAGATTTTTCACCATCGCGACATCATCCTGCATTGACCCGAGCCCTGCGAAGCATGCCAGCCATGCCGCCGATCTTGCGGGCGAACACATCTAGCGTTTCAACCTCTGCCATGCGCAACTTCTCAAACTCTCCATGGAGAGTGGCCAGCTGCGCCGCTCAGACCAGATTCACACCGACAAACCTCATCTTCAAGCTGGTACAGACCTCTCTTGCCATCTTCTTCATCGACACCTGCATGAGTAGGTCCTCAGAGAGCGCCCCGAGCAGGTAGGCTCGCGCGCTGGCTTGTCCTTCTTCTTGAGAGCCACCGCCGTCGCATCTTCCGCCGGGACGACCACCTCCCACAGCTCGGCCGCGTCCAAGTTAGCTTCCACCTTGATTGCCCATGTCGTGTAGTTCTCACCAATGAGCATCAGGACAGACATCGGCAGTGAGCTCCCCGATCTGCCGGCATACGGCACGGTCGACACCACCGGCGATCACCTCCCGCAATGTGGCTCTAATACCAATTGTTGGAACCCTAGCTCCTCCCCTAGCTCTACCTCTCTCTCTCTCCTCTATAACCTTGCTCTAGCTTGAACCAAAAGGAGGAGGAAGAAGAAGCAAACACAGAGCACAAAGTGGACACGAGGAGGTTTGCCAGCGCACGAATGCCACCGCTACCCGAATGGCGTTTTTCTATTTTACTTGAGCACGAACTCAACCCACACCTGTTATAATGCATATGGCAGGGTTCTTATACCGAGGGCCACGTCAGGGCACGTACCCCACGTCCCAGTCCATGCCGAGCACTTGGTCCGGCCCGCTCTGGCGGTGCCTGTGACATGCACGCACATGTTCGGGTCGTGGCGAGCCCGCCTTGGACCAATTGCATGCACCCCCTATCTCGCCAACAAAATGCACGTACATGCATGCGCACGGTGTGCTCCTACACGGTCACCCCCGTGCACCACACGCACACATGCGCACACCTAAGCCACGGACCCGGCGGGTCCGACACGCCCAGCGCACGCCCACACACGCGCCTGACGTGTCCGAGCTAGGTGTCGTGGTACTAAGTCTAATAGTAAGAGTAGGGGGTACATATGAGGAGGTGAGGCCCTAGCTACGGCGAGGTTGTACACACGAGTTTACGAGTTCAAGCCCCTTTCAGAGGAGGTAAAAGCCCTACGTCTCGGTGCCCTAGGGCGGTCAACTGAAATATGGGTGTGTATTACAAGGGGTGCCAACCCTTGTCCCAGAGGACAGGGTGGCTTATATAGAGTGCGCCAGGACCCCAGCCGTCCTCCGTTACAGGGGTTCAATGTACATTAAGATAGGGCATTACTAGTAACATCAGCTATAAAGTGCCATCAGTGATCTTTAAGACTTCGTAGTGAACGCCTGACCATTGCCATCCTGAGTGACTCTAGGTCTTCTATACTCCGAGTGGTTTCCTGTATGGTCGAATGACTCCATCCAGGTCGAGTGAAATTGGGGGTATCCAAGTGAGCTGACTAGTCGAGTGGATTGCACTCGATGGCTTCAGTCAATACTTCTTGTTGTGCTTTGAATGTCCTTGCTTCTAGGGTAGTGACCTTGGGTAGAGCGTATAGGTCAGGTCTATGACCCTACCCCAGGTCTATGGCATCGTCATTAGCCCCCGAATGGATTGAGGTCTGAGTGAAAAGAAAGTTGAAGTTGGACCTGCCTTGACTCTTGTGCTTCACAAGCATTCATACTCAGTTCGAGGTCCGTGCTAAAACTTTGGCTTCATTTTAGTCACCTTGATCAATTCAGAGGTCGTCGAGTGAACTTATGCTGGCACTCTTCGAGTGTTGCTATGACGCGAAATCTTCGGCGCGATTGGTTACTGCAGTTCCCGGATCTCACGGGATTCGAAAATTTTGGGAAGTGTGAGAGGCGGAGCGCGCCGCAGTAAACAGGGCAGATAGACAAGGGCACCTCGATTTCCACACCACCTTTTTTGCCACATATTCGGTGCGTGACTATTGCGGGATTTGACAGGATCGCTCGGGCCCACCTAGGAAGTAGGCCCTTAAAAGGCATCGAGGCCGATGCGTCTGCACAATGCACTCCCATTCCCCTTGTTCTTCCTCTACTTCTCCACCGCGTCCCCTTTCACCCTCGACGCCACCGCTCCGCCAGTGCGCAGCCCACTACCATGGTGACGGATAAGACGGCGGTGCTGGAGTGCGCAAAAAAGCGACGGCGACGGTGAAGGGCAAGAAAATGAATCGAGGATCATTATCGAGGTCCGGGCTGCCACCTGGTTGGATCTAGGGAGACTGGATCTGATCCATGCTCCAGCCAGAGGATCTGGAAGATTTGGCTGCCACCGGCTTGATCGCCGCCGGGACTTTGAGGCTGTCGGGGGACAAGATAGAGCCTCATCTGCAGGCGGGTGAGTGTGTCCTCCTTGCCACCCATGTCGACCGTGTTTTCTCCTTTCCCCCGCATCCTTTATTCCGGGGTTTTCTGAACTTTTTCGGTGCTCAGCTTCACCACTTCTCTCCCAATACCATCACGTATCTTGCTGCATTCATGTCTATGTGCGAAAACTTCTTGGGCTGTCAACCGCACTGGGGTCTCTTCAAACATATTTTCATAGTCCGTTCCCAAACCATGAAGAAGGAAAATCCAAATGATGAGAGGACGCACGTGATCGAGATGTGCGGGGGTTTGGGGATTTAGATGAGGAAGAGGAGCACTTTCCCCCTATGACACTTCCTGAGTCGGTTAGGGGCCGGCAATCGACCTGGTTCTACTACCAGGACATTGCGACCCCTGGTCAGTCGACCGGTCTTCCTCCCTTTAGATCGAGTCCAGCAACCTTCTTCACTGATTGAGACCGCAGCAGAGAGAGTAGAGACGGACATATTGGTCGAGAGGGTAGTCCAGTTGGTCCGTCAAAGTGTAACTGGCATGGATTTATTCGAGGTGTTTCTCACTCAACGCATCCGGCTGCTCCAAGCCCGTGATCACTCGATGTGGATGTACTCGGGCTCCATTGACACTGCTCGGGTGCACCCAAAGGAGGTTCCCGATGAGATGGTGGCTCTGTGGCTGAAGAGCATTACCGGAAAGAAGGATAACCCCAGGGGGGCCAAGAGAGTTGATCCATTCGGTGCTGACAACCAGCCGGACAAGGTCCAATCCTTGTTACCGAGTGTACTTCATTTTGTCTTGCAACTGTCTATGAATCCGACTGATGTTTGATTAACTTCTTGCCTTGCAGGTTTATACTGAGATGTATTCGATGTCGAACGGGGAACAAACCTAGGAGGGAGCGGATAGCACAGAAGAGAGCGTCGACTGGCAATCTCCTGGCGATGAAAATGAGGAAGAGAGTGATGAGTTGGATGACGAACAAGAGGAGGTCGACTCACCACCTTGCACAGAGCGCCGATCCAAGCAGTTTCATGATCCAGCGGGCGGGCGTAACAAAGCTATGGCTCCGAGCACGCAAGTGCATAAGCACACTCGGACTTCGACTCCAGAGCCGTCAGAGAAGATCGCCAAGCAGCCCAAGGTTGCCCCTTCAAAGTCTCAGAAGACCTTGCCCAAGATCAAGATGGACGTTCTTGTTGCTTCTGGGTGAGTGTTGTGTCTTTTTGTGCTTTCCTACTGACTCATATTTCTGCTCTGACCGAGTGCATTATGAACTTTTCCGTGCTGCAACTTCCGGGACCTCCATGGATATTGACATGGCTCAAGATGATGAAGAGACTGACGATGTGGCAACTTCCAAAGCTGGTGTGATCTTGCAATCTTGAACTTGTTTTGTCCACTGGATCGTTGGTCGATTGAGCTCCTATGGTTGCATTTTGTTGTAGCTCCATGGGACATCATTGAGCTTCCAGACAATGATGAAGAAGTGCCTCTGAAAAGTACGGGAAGGAGGGGTAGGGCTTCGAGAAGGAGGACGGCCCTAGGCCAGGAGCCTCAGTCGACATCAGCGCCGGAGATGGTGGTCCAGCGATCCGGAGATTCAGCTCGGGCCAATGTTTCTTTTGACAATCCGGTGTCGACTGACCATCCCTCAGCGTCGATTGCTCAAGTCTCTGCTTCGCTTGCACAGCTCCATGCGTCAGATCCAGTGATTGCTCCGACTGTACTGCCATCGTCGCTCTTTGTTGCACAACTCATTCCTGATGACCCGACGGGTACTGCCAAGGAAGCCATACTCCAAGCAAACCTTATGATGGAACAGATGAAGGTCGTGCACGAGGCCAGCCAGGCTGCCTACAATGCCAGCTCTGCTCTGCATGTCAATGTCAAGGTTAGTGGATTTCTGACTGATCTCTCAATTTCATTTTTGCCTTGCTACGACGTGGTAGTTGTAACTGCTGCTTCATTGTCCGTAAGATGTCCCTGTATGAGTGTTTTGGAACCTTTTATGTGCATCTATCATGAGTCTGCATTTTGCCTCCAATCACCCACTGGGTGCACTACTAGGAAAATGCTTATAGGTAGACATTTAGCAGTAGCGTTGGTTATATACCCCACGCTACTGCTACTTAGCAGTAGCGCCGGCAAATACCAGCGTTGCGAGCGCACATTAGCAGTAGTGCATGTTTTCTAGGCCAGCGCTACTGTTAGTGGGCCATGCACTCGGCCCCCTGTTGCAGCTTTAGCTATAGCGCTGGGCCTCCTCCCCCACGCTGCTACTAAGCCCACCTCTGCTTCCTCCCTCTGGCCCACGCGCGCGCCCTTCTCTCTCACTCACTCTCACACTCACGCGCCCCTCAATCCCCCGCTCCGGCCGCCGCCCCCGTGTCCTACGTCGGTCGACCTCCCCCGCGCGGGCCCTCCTCCCCCACCGGCCGCCCTCCCCCGCGCCGGCCCTCCTCCCC
>NC_041393.1:66727886-66732277 GCF_002162155.2 Triticum dicoccoides
TCCTCCCCCACCCCCTGCGCCGCCCCTCTTCCACCGAGAGGTACTGCTCCCTCCTTCCTCCTCCTCCTCCCTCCCTCCCTAGTTAT
Organism: Triticum dicoccoides; assembly: GCF_002162155.2. Taxonomy (NCBI): domain Eukaryota; kingdom Viridiplantae; phylum Streptophyta; class Magnoliopsida; order Poales; family Poaceae; genus Triticum; species Triticum dicoccoides. The sequence continues at coordinate 66,727,973 of NC_041393.1, forward strand.
AACTATTAGAGAGTAGTTATTTTGAATCCTATATAGTTGAAAAAATGTAGGTTCTTAGAATAATGTAGGTTATGATCGAACCCTAGCTAGGACATATTAGGTAGTATGAACCCTAGTTAATTTGTATGAACCGTAGGTTTTTAAATTAGCTAGGTTTTTAAATTAGGACAAAAATTTATCTAGGTTTTCAAATTAGGACATAAATTTATCTAGGTTTTTAATTAGGTGTAGTTAATTGAATTTTGGTGTTTTAGGTGTATTTAACATAATTCTAGGTGTTTCAGTTGTGTTAGGCGTAGTTAAATTTTTTTAGGTATTTATTTAGTTAAAGCAATTGTTCTTATTTTTTTAGATAAAGCAATTTTTCCTGTTATATGCAAATTTGCAGTGGAAATGTCATATTTTGAACATGTCACATTTTGGACATGTCATATTTTTCCATGTGGCCTGTGTTTTGCCATATTTTTACGTTATGGCAAATTTCAGGCACTTGATATGTCCTGCTTTTAGCAAAGGTCATGACGAATTTTGCTAAGTGTTTATTAATTTTGTTTTCATAATTAAGCATTTGTTCTCGATGTCGATGATGCCTGGCCCGCATCCTCGTCATCAACTCAACGGAGGAGGCTTGCTTGATTATAGGGTCCATGTCCGGGACTGGGTTCCGCCTGGCTGGTACTGGAGGTGCTACCTTCCAGGGCGCAGAGCTTGGTGAGGAGGCAGCCCGTCGTCGACTCGGACCTTATTTGGTGGCAGTCGCATGGGCCAGCGATGGTGGGGAGGCCTTCGTCCACCGCAAAGGTGGCATCTCACCATGTCAGCGAGGAGGATGAGCACATCCGTCGCTACATGGTTGCGTTGGAGGGCAGGTCCGACAATACCTGGATGGTTCTTCATGGATCTCACTGGAGCTATGATCCTGTGATGGTTCCTTCTCTTTGCGTGTCCACTGCCCACGCCTTTATGCATTTGAGTCTGATAAGCTTATCACCTTTGATATTCATCCGAAAGATGATATTGAAGATAATATCGACATCTGGGTCGATGTGCAGACGCCTCCAGTTCTACCTTTATGTAAGTTTCTCAACCATATTTATGTCTTGGATATTTTTTATTCAAAAATAGTTGACAACTAATTTCTATCGACAACTTATTTCCATTCAAGCAAACATGTCTGACGCTTGGTAGACATGACCTACTAAGGTCCCGGGGCTGAACTAAACTGCGAGGAGACAAGTCATTATGTTTCATGGCTTGAGGATCTTCATACTGTCAAGACAAATTATTTTCCTGGACTTAGAAATGTTAGCACTCAAAACGTGCGACCAATAGTGTTCGTATTGAACTACAGTCACATCTATTAAGGAAAGATGGTAAGATTTTTACTATTTGTCCTCAGTGCATCCTTTGCATACATTATTTTTTAAGCTAAACTTCATTACTAAGTATGTTACTATGATGTTCTTCAACAGGGACTCCCGATGATAGTTGTGCCTCAGTGGATCGAAGCTAAAGGTCGCATGTCCATGGTTAGTATACGGCCAAGACTTCCTACATTGCACATGACTGCATTCAGGATTTCTAGAAGCGAGCAAATCTTAATAGTCAAATACTGGAACAAAACTGTGAAGGATCGGAGAGAAGTACTAGGGGGCTGCAATCAGAAGCGTAGCCCACAATTACGAGACAGGTTCATCTGCATGCTTCAATATGATGAATCAGGAGCGCTCCACATGTTCTATGCTATTTTACCTGAGAGAGACAGCAATAGGAGTGATTAGCTAGCTAGAATGAATTTCAAGATGATGATGATGTGCTACACTATGTAGCTATGATGATTAGACAATGTTGGTGGTAATGACTAGCTATGATGATTATTAGCTTGTAGTGTCGGTGGTAATTTTCCCTTACTTGCAACTCCTATGCTGAATTAGAGGCTATGTTGATGCTACTACTAATCATTGTTGGTGAAGCAAATGCATCTGAATTTCCATCCATGAATACTGCATTAGAATATACTTTTTTAATTTATAATTAATAAGCTGTAGCGTGGGGGGAGAAAGTGGCGCTACTCTAGTACATACGATAGTAGTAGCATGTGTGTAGAAAGAAGCGCTACTAGTACTTAGCATATCTGCAGCATGGGCGAGAAAACGCCTAATATTTAGCTGTAGCGCCGTAGCAGTAGCGCCGGCACCCACGCTACTGGTATGAAAAAAAGCCATGCTACTGGTAAGGTTTTTCCTAGTAGTGGTGCTTTAACTTAGTGTTGAATAGTTCTTCTACTTGAGTCGACCATGTTGAGTCCAGTGTATTTGGGTCAGTGAACCCAATGCCATAGCGTCCAGCTTGTCTCATTTGATAGATCGTCATTCTGCATAATACCATAGAAAGAATACAGTGAGGATAATTACAGGTAACGATCAACGAGCACTACAGCTAGCTTGAGACTTAAATTACAGAAAGAAATCACTTATAGACAATAGCAACTAACGATAGATTTCCCGAGTGCATCTTGATTGAATAACTGCAATAGTTCTGTAACTCAACATACAGAGAATTCTCATGGAGGTAATGCTCTGTCTTGACTTTCACAATGAGGGACTCTCGATTGGTAGTATTGGCAATTTTCATGTACCATTCATGCAATTCATACATTCTCGTTGAGAGCTTCTTTACCTCCTCAGGCTTGACCAAAGGTTTGACACGGGCATAATTCCATTTTAGTTCCTGCTCTGTAAAAGTTTCCATGGGCTCGAGCTCTAGGAGTTGTTCTACAGTGCATCTGATCTCTGCAGCCTGCCTTCTATGATCGTTGGTTATTACCAGATGACCGGCCGCGTTGGTACTCATGTGTGTTGGTACAATGTGCAGGGGGATCGATTGCACCGCCTGTTCTCCCAGCTGGGGAACAATTTTCCCGCTTTTTTGGCATCTGCTTGATTGGAGCTCAAGCTCGACTCCCTCTTTTTTTGTGCTTGGTATACCTTCCTGATTTGGCGCTCATAGTCTGAGTCAATAGGCTTGGGAGCTCGTTCTTCAGCCATACGAATAAAGTGGTCAATGACATGCTTAGGCACTATCTCCTTTGGCGGCGGTGGAGGTTTAGGCCAAAAATGGGCGTCCAATTGGGACCTGCATTCGGCTTAGTTTTCCTCTGGAGTCAGGTCGTAAGGTCTCTTCGGAAGAGGCTTGAGGCTTGGACCAAATTGGTATCTCTTGCCTCCTGTACTTGTACCACTCCAGCGGCTCTCTTCCGTTGTTGCTTAGGCAGCGGAGACGGCTTACGTGGTGCCTGACTTGGAGGAGGAGGACTGGTCTAATGTGGTGCTGGACTTGGAGGAGGAGGAGTGGGCTCATGCGGTGCCGGACTTGGAGGAGGAGGAGGAGTGGCCTCACGCATTTGCAGACTTGGAGGAGCAAGAGTTTGCAGAGGCGGTGGCTGACTTGGAGGAGTTGGAGTTGACTGCCGACGCGGTGGTGGACTTGGAGGAGGTGCCGACTGATGCGGTGTCGGTGGCCTTGGAAAGACGATGCAATCTTTTCTCCATAGAATGATATTATGTAATGCCTCTCCGAGTGTGCGATCGTCGTCACCTCCAGGAATGTCAAGCTGTAGCCCCCAATATTTTGCCACCACTTCATCAACCGGAACACGAGCATAGGCAGCTGGAATCGGATTGCAATGGAAGGTTGCTTCAGGGGGATTTGTATAAGCAACACCGTCCGCCACCTTGATGGATATGTTCTTCATTTTGAGGTGTAGCTCACAGTTAGTGTTATCAGCGATGTCATCCATAGGGTATCTATCCAACAGTAGTGCCTCATCGCCCGATGCGGAACCCATGCTGCTTCTCGGTATGGATGGGGCGGTGCTATCCAATGTTGGATCCGCTAGCCGCTGCCGCTGCAAAGACCACCTTTCCTGGCTAAGTAAGTCAATCTGCTGCTGCTGCCGCTGGAATTGGAGTGCCAACTCCGCGTGCACTAATTCTAGGCCTTTAAGGCATTCTGCTTCCTGCTTCCTTTGCTGCTCCTCCAGCTTCCTCTTCTTCTCCTCCTCCATCTTATTTCTCGCATGGCTTCTGTAGTCGGCGTTCCAGTCCACAAACCCCTCATACCATGGAACAATGCCTTTTCCTCGTGTTCATCCTGGGTGTTCATGATTTCCCAGGGCGCGCGTAAGCTCGTCGTTCTCTCTGTTGGGCGTGAACACCCCCGTTCAAGCATCTTCTATTGCAACAAGTATTTCGAGGTTGGCTCCTTTAAGACTTGCCTTCTTCAAAACCTGACCTGTCTTTGGGG
>NC_041393.1:66732550-66755103 GCF_002162155.2 Triticum dicoccoides
TGCATAGAACCAAGTCATGCACCTGGGGGCCCAGCTCAATGTAACTGGACTGACCCCTGCATCCACCATCTCTTGCTCAGCCTTATCCCACATAGGCCGGGCCACCACGTAGCCACTTGGCCCCAGCTTATGGTAATGCTCCTTTTTCGTGGCATTGATCGTGTTTATTCTTGGCCGTTCCTTAGCCAATTTTGATTCCTTGAATTTCATGAAAGTTGGCCAGTGATCTCTTTGCTTCTCCAATGTTCACGTGAATTCTGGAGTCTTCTTTCCTCCTTTGACGTACTTGGCCCATATTGATTTCTTGTGGTTGTTGAATGCAACCGCCATCTTCCTAAGAACAGCGTCCTTGACTTTCTGCACATCTGCATCTGTGAAATGATCTGGTAGGGTGAAATGTGACATGAGAGATTCCCAAAGTAGTTTTTTTTGCTTTGCTGGCTTTTTCCATTCATGAATGGAGGTCGGGATTTGGTCCTTCACAAGAACTCTGCACTGACGAACAAACTTGCCCGCATTCTTCTTAGGCTCGATAGGTTCGCCATTAGGTTTGATGGCATCGATGTTGTACTTTATGCCTTCCTTCAACTTTTTGGCTGGGCCTCGTGCTGTCCTGCTCCCTGCAAACGATTTGCTCGATCCGGAAGGCTGAAAGAAGAAAGATCAATTCTTTTATATATATACATACATATATATATATATATATATATATATATATATATATAATCATTTAAAACATGTGATGATCGCCAGATGTCCACTTCTATAAACATACCTCGCCGGTATTTGCTATTTCAAGATCATCATCATAGTTCTGGACTTCATTAATGCGGTCGTCTTGATCGAATATCATATCACTCTCTCCGGTATTGTTCAGATATTGGGAGCTGTCATCTTCTTCATTCTGATCATCTGGCCGGCTCAGGGAGCGTATGAGCTCGAACATAGCCTCTTCTCCTTCTCTGCCGGTATTGTTTGCCATAGCTTTTATTTAACTAATCCAGAAGAAAATATAGAACAATTTAGTACACATCTTGTCAGTGTTCTGGGAATGGGGGTCCCCAGACTTGCCTGCCTGCGGCCCGCGGCGTGGCTCAAGGGGCGGCCCAGCATGGCCCATCTTCATCAGCACGAGCTCAAGACCCTCGCGAGGGGCCAAGCCTCGCGGGGTGGGCGACAGGAGGCCTCCTCAGGCACGGCCTCGTCAGGATGGCTCGCGAGGAGGCGGAGAGATCAAGGCGGGGTACCTCACGAGGTGCCCATGATGCAAGCCATGCCGACCAAGGGCGTCAGGCGAGCGCCAGCCCGCGCAGTGTCCTCCTTTCCTCTTTGGTGCAAAGGGAGCAAGCGCAGGCAAGAGCATCAAGCAAAGGCATCCATTTCGGTGCAACAAGACCAAGACCGTCGCAACGGCAGAAAGGAAGTCATCGTGGAGCCCAGGAAGGCATCATCGTCAGAGACTTTGACAGGCGAGGACCAACTTTAGTCAGGATAAGTGTACTAGATGTTCCCCTTCAAAATGGCCAATTGTTGGCGCCCTTCCCGCTCAATATTTGGGAAGAGGCCCAGGGCCTTTGCCTATAAATAGGGCTAGTGTCGGTGTCAAAACTGGCGGATCTCGGGTAGGGGGTCCCGAACTGTGCGTCTAGGCGGATGGTAACAGGAGACAAGGGACACGATGTTTTACCCAGGTTCGGGCCCTCTTGATGGAGGTAAAACCCTACATCCTGCTTGATTGATATTGATGATGTGGGTATTACAAGAGTAGATCTACCACGAGATCAAGGAGGCTAAACCCTAGAAGCTAGCCTATGGTATGATTGTTGTTCGTCCTATGGACTAAAACCATCCGGTTTATATAGACACCGGAGAGGGCTAGGGTTACACGGAGTCGGTTACAATGGTAGGATATCTACATATCCGTATCGCCAAGCTTGCCTTCCACGCCAAGGAAAGTCCCATCCGGACACGGGACGAAGTCTTCAATCTTGTATCTTCATAGTCTTGGAGTCCAGCCAATGATGATAGTTCGGCTATCTGGACACCCCCTAGTCCAGGACTCCCTCAGTAGCCCCTGAACCAGGCTTCAATGACGACGAGTCCGGCGCGCATATTGTCTTCGGCATTGCAAGGCGGGTTCCTCCTCCGAATAATTTATAGAAGATTGTGAACACCAGGATAGTGTCCGGCTTTGCAAAATAAATTCCACATACCACCGTAGAGAGAATAATATTTACACAAGTTCAATCTGCTGACGTATTTTGTGGCGTGACGTCACACCACAACCAAGCCTTTACTCGAATCGTTTTTATTATACCACCTCCGCGCGTTTAGCGAAGTGGTTTCCTTGGCACGTCTTGTCGTAGCAGAGATCGTGTTCCACTTATTCTGGGATTCTCATCAATACGGACGTGGGTAACCCAACCGCGCCCGTTGCCACGCCCCCTCCATCGAAGGCGGGTTCCAAACGGTCACGGGGATGGCTCTTGGTATTCAACCTCTTTATAACGAGAGCAAGGCCCATTCTTTTTCTTCAATCCTCAATCGAATACGCCCCTCGCCCCGAGCTCCAACACACAGGGCTCCAGATTCGGGTACTTTCGACCTTCGACAATTTCCGTCTCCGTCCTACGATGCCGGTGGATGCCCTCCTCCGTAACGGAAGAGGACGTGCTGAAGCTGAGAGACGCCAAGTACTTAACCTACGAGATTTCGCATAGGTTGCCTGCCCAAGGGCAAGTTATTCCTACTCCCGAGCCCTGCGAGACTGTCGTGTTCGTGTCTCACCTCCGTCAGGGTTTAGGCTTCCCGATGGATCCCTTCGTGAGGGGGCTCATGTTTTACTATGGGCTGGAATTCCATGACTTGGCTCCGGAGTCCATCCTCCACATCTCATCATTCATTGTCGTCTGCGAAGCCTTCCTCCGCACTACCCCTCACTTTGGCTTGTGGCTCAAAACCTTCAACGTGGAGCCGAAGATGATTGAGGGGCGTCAAGCAGAGTGCAGCGGGGCGGTTATAAGCAAGAGGGCCGATGCTCCATGGCCCGAGGGCTCTTTTCAGGAGGAGCTCGGCTTGTGGCAACAGGAGTGGTTCTATATCACTGCTCCTAGGGGCAGCAGGCAGAGGCCGCCGCCCGCCTTTCGCCCGGGTCCTCCACAACGGCTGACGCCATGGGTCAACAAAGGGCTTGATTGGGGGCCGTCCAAAGACGTACCCCTGTTGCAGGGCCGGATTCGAGACCTCCAAGAAAGGGAGATCAATCTGGTCGTAGTGACACAGGTTATGCTGATTCGGCGCCTTCTGCCCTGCAAACGTCGCCCCTCCGCCTGTGGGAATTTAATCCAGAGGGACCACGAGCTCTCCAACACTTCATGGGTTTGACACCCGTGGAGATGTACAAACTATTCTTCGGATCACAAGAGATGCGTCCGGACTTGACCGAGGACGCTGGCCTAAGCTGCAATCGCCCGGATACTCAAGTAAGTAGCCCTGTGTCCGGACACATTGTCCATTTATTTATCATGGGTTTGCCTTTTAACCAGCTATCCCTTGGACAGGAGTGGATAGCGCAAGAAAAACTGATACGGTGTCCGACCCCCCTCCCTGAGACCACGCCGGATCCCGTGTTAATCAAAATGTTGGAGGTTTCACCTTCGGAGGAGGGCGAAGGGGGGCACAGGGAAACTACCACCTCTCCCAAGGAGGCTTTCAGTAAGGGGGGAATCGAGAATCCCTCCCTCCAGGGGGAGAAGAGGACCGCTTCCGGAGACCCGGAGGCCAAGGCCTCAAAGCGAGGAAAGAAATCTACACCAGAATGTCCTGTTCCGGGAAGAGCCCCGGCCGCACAGTCTCCCCAAAGGAATCAGCCCTCCAGCGAGCCATAAGTAAAATGGGGGAGTTTTGTAATAGGGGACATCCCTACTTTATTTCTAAGGGTAACCGAAGTTTTCACCTTGTAGTTCGGATCTCAGCCCTTCTCAGCAGAGCTCATCTTCGGGGGACCTTCGTCCGGAGATGATGGAGAGCAAAACGCCTCCATCTTCCGCCCCATTGGGCGGGGCGGACGACCCTGAGGTGTCGTCACGGAGGGTCTCCCTGAGTCCGGCGGGGCCGGGGAGTTCGGCACCCACTGGAGTACGGCCGGTGGAGCTGCAGGATTTGCTCGAGAGGGCGTTTATCTCAAAAGATCACCGCACATTAATGAGTATCGTGATTGAAAGGATCTCATCCACCGAGAGCGGGTTGCATGAGGCCGTCGGAAGTTTCCTGATGGGGTTTGAGGTATGCAAAAAATGACATACCTTTTGACAGTTTTGCACATGGAGTGCGCCCTGTATAGATAGTAACCCCTTGGACTTGGTATGCTGTCGAAAGCGACAGCGTGCCGAGGATCATAATCTCAGTTATAGAATGTCGCCTTTCCTATGCAGCTGGCAGAACGTTCGGTGGCCAGCCGGACTGATGGAGTTGCCGAGCTGAAGCGGCAACTCGACGTTGCGGATGCGCACATCGCACTGGTCAATAAACGACTTGACGAGTCACAAGGTAGGTGGTTTCTCCGCGGTCACCTAGTAAGGGAGCTGGCGCCCGTTCCTTACAATTTGTATGCTTGATGCAGATGGTGCCGCTGCTGTGGAAGACCTTCGAGCAGAGCTTGCTCGAGCCAAGGAGCAAGCCAGGAAAAGTGATGCGGCTGCCTCGAAGGCAGCGGAAGAGCTAACAGCCGAAAAGGCTGCTCACTGCCGAAGCAGGGAGGAGATGGCCGGAATGGCTGTGAAATTAAAAGATGCTACCGACCGCTATGAGGTTCTTGAAAGAGAACGCCGAGCGGAGCAAGAAGACATGAAGAAGGCCACCGCCGAAGCCAAGGATGCCTGTTGTGCGATGCGGGCTATGAAGGAGGAACTGCGTCAGGCCGGAGACATTGCGGCTGAAAGCCCTTTCTGCTGCGTAGGAAGTTCACGGATCCGAAGTATGCTCAGTTGGGCCAATTGTGGGGTGCGGAGGATCCTTATCTGGGTTTGGCGGCGAGTGCGGCGGACGCAGTCGTGCACTTCCGAAGCCAGAAGGATCACGAAACGGAAGAGCTTTTCTGGTCTCAATTCCATAGTCCGGAGCGTCCACTTCCGTTGACTGATCGGTTGGCTGAGTGGGCTGAGCTGAATAGATTGTCCGGACTTGCCATGACGGATGTGGTGGCTCATCTGTGGCCAGAAAGGCCCAAGCCGGAGAGTTATTTTGGCTTGTTGCAGCAATTCCTTGGGGCGGTGCCGCATATCGAGGCGATGAAGCGGTCGGCATGCATAGAGGGTGCACGGATGGCTCTCGCCCGTGTTAAGACATACTGGGCAGAGATGGATGCAACCGATGTTGCATCCCGGGGTTCGGACAAAAGCCGATTACCCGTCGAGCACTATTTTAAGGAAGTCCTACAGGGCGCTCGTTTAATAGAGTCGCAGTGCTCGAAAGATGTTATGTTCAAATGACATGTGTGATTTGTGAGATCATGTTTATAATGTAACAACTTTTTATACTTGTGCGTTCAAGTATTGAACTAGCTCCTGTGCGGCCGTATATGTATGTATAACCTGAAAGATGGCAGTCTTTGGCTTCAGCCCCCACACACATGGTGCGGGGGTGTTTGCAAAAAAAAGCGCTTTTTCACACTTAATCCAACGTCTTGGTCCTTTGAAGGAGGTGATAGCATAGCAAACTAGGCAACCGTACTATAATGCTTTATCACTTTCACTTAGCCATAGCAGCTCGATGGTGGGGCTACTATATAGCCCCTAGAGGCACCGCGCTCTCCGAACTCAGGGCGTGTATGTGCCTGACCGGGAAGCGGTCCTTTGTCAAAGTGGAGGAATTCTAAACATTCCAGCAGTCGATCGAGTGGTTGACCAGTCTCTCGCTATATCATGACAGTCAGTTTTCGGCTTTCTCTACTGAGGTGCTCACCCGGCCGAACCGGGGCACAATCGCAGTAGTTCTCCTGGTGCCGCGTTAGCCGATGGAGCGGAACGTAAGGCAGCAAAACACAGGAGCCGGGCAAACCCAACATTTGACCAAAGACATGATTCGGAGCTGATGCATATAGGGCCTAACTCGAGACGCCGAACATTCCCTGAGGTGTTCGGTCTTTATGATACCGGGCAGAACAATGCCCTAAGCCCCTAGTGTCCAGGTACGGGCGAGAACTTCTGACGCGGCCGATGCCAAAACGCCAGCCTCCTCCTCGGTTATGGTAGGAAACCGGGGGATGTGTATCAACAAGAGACAGTAAGAAAGGTTTACGCAGGGTCTTAATCTGAAAAGAATCCTTGCAACGGGTCCCTACTGCACGTCTACGCCTGTGTCTCCGTTGTGCTGTATCCTGGACGGGTGTAGCACGTGCTTCATCTGTAAAAGAGAAGAACTTAGTTTGGAAAAAATATCGTGCAAAAGATGTATTGAAAATAAAGTATGATTTGGAAGATGAATAAAGTTGAGCTTTATTGTCTCTCAATGTTTATACGTGCAGCCCCTTGTAAAGAGGTATGCGGCTGGGAAGCCCCTTGTTTATTTATGCCGGACTCGCCTAACCGTGTGCGAGGTCTGAATGACCTATTTTTAGGGGCTTTGACCAGCAGGGTCGGATTAGTGTGTGGCTGTCAAGGCAGTCTCACATTTTCCGTGGTCGAGGAACACTCGGAGTTACCCTTTAATGAGATTATGCCGCATGGACCGGGCATTTTAAGTGTAAGAGACGCGTAATGCGGTATTCCGTTAAAGCGGGCGAAAGCTTCGCATCCCAGTAGTGCTTAATGGCTACTTTTGAATGGGGCGATATGGAAAATGAGCTTTTCGCGACGGAGGTTGTCGGATGAACCGAACACGACCTCTAGTAGTATAGAGCCTATACAATTGGCGTAAAGGCCTGGCGTCACTCCTTTGAAGGAAGTGCTGCTACGGCAAATTTTGGTAGGGTCTATCCCCATTCTGCGGACGGTGTCCTGGTATAGCAGGTTTATATCGCTGTCGCCATCCACTAGGACTTGTGTGAATTATAGTCCGTCGATTATGGGATCCAATACCAAAGCAGTCCCTCCTGCGTTTCGAACACTTCTGGAGTAATCCTGATGAAAGTAATTGGTTTAAACATCCAATTTCGGGACTCTGCTGGGGTGGACCGTGCGATGCGTGTTTTAGCAGGTGCCGCACTATTTTTCCTTGTTGTCACATGAAGTGAGTTCACTGTTTTGACTTCTAGTGGGAAAGTATTTTGTTTTCCGGCGTGCTACTTGTGGGGTTCGTCGTCATCTTCGCTTGGTGTGTCGAGCCCCTTGTGTTCGGCGTTAAGTCGGCCGGACTGCTTGAAGACCCAACAATCTCTGTGGGTATGGTTTGTAGGCTTCCCGGGGGTACTATGGATTTGACATATCCTATCCAAGATTTTGTTTAGGTTGTATAGCTCATCACTATTGTCCTTAAGAGGCAGTGTTTTATTATTCGGCCGAGAGCTTTTGAACCCGGCGTTGACCGCCATTCTATTTGGGCCATTTTCCTTATTCCGGCGTTGATCTTTTCTGCGTCGTGATTTCCCATTTCCATCCCGGACCTCGGATGTACTCAGGTCGCTGGTGCTGCATCTTGCCAGCCAGCTATCTTCCCCCGCGCAAAAGCGGGTCATGAGGCTTTTCCTGGCCGAGGTGTCTGGCGAGCCATTCATCTCGGACGTTGTGCTTAAAGGCTGCTAAGGCTTCGGCGTCCGGACAGTCGACTATTTGGTTCTTCTTGGTGAGGAACATGTTCCAGAATTTGCGTGCTGACTCTCCGGGCTGTCTTGAGCTTCCGCTTTTGCTTCTTCAAACTTCTTGCAGTGGCAACGAGCCTTTTATGAAGGTTCTTATGCTCCGGTGATGTGTCCGGTGTGAGATCGTCTGGACTGTTGTTTTCGCCATGGATGGTTGTTTGTCCAATTCATCCTGTTCGGATGGTTGCTTGGTGGCATGTTCATCATCCACTGCTTCGCCCTGCTCTAAGGCTGGGTCAGTATGGGTGCTGTTGTTATCGAGGCGGGACTTCCGGCGGCGCTTGCGTCACCGTTTCTGTTGTTTGTCGGGGGAGTTGTCCTTCGCCACGTCCCATTGTTCCTCGTTATCGCTTCCTTTTGGTGTATCCACCATGTATACGTCGTGAGTTGAGGTGGCTTTCCAGTGCCCAGTAGGCGCTGGTTCTTGGTCGTCTCCGGCATCATCGTCCATACCGTTGATGTCTTCGGAGTCAAAGTCTAGCATGTCGGTTAGATCGTCGATAGTGGCTACTAAGTGGGTGGTGGGTGGGCCTTGAATTTCTTCGTCGTCCGCATCCCAACCATCCTGACCGCAGTCCGGCCAGGTCTCTCCTGATAACGAGAGATACTTTAGCGAACTCAGGATGTCGCCGAAAGGTGAGCGTTGAAAGATGTACGCAGCGGTGAACTCCATGATCGGCGCCCAATCGGATTCGATTGGAGGGGCGCCGGAGGTTCAGAGTCCGGCGAGGAGTCCGGCACCTCGGAGTCATGAGCTTCACAAGGGACAAGGCCAGTATTCGGCTCCATCGCCGTAGAGATTGCAGCCCCCGAGGCGGTGTCTAGCCACCCTTCCTCGATCTGCACAGCCGGCTCTGAATCGAGGGTCGGAGCGGGCTCATGTGCGGCCTCCAGGGCACTATCCGGCTTCAGAGCTAAATCATGCCCATCGCGACAGTGCGGCACGCTCGGCTGTGGCTCGAATCCATCGAAGATCAAGTCTCCGCGGATGTCAGCCGTGAAGTTCAAACTTCCAAATCTGACCTGACGGCCAGGGGCGTAGCTTCCGATCTGCTCCAGATGGCCAAGCGAATTGGCCCGCAGTGCAAAGCCGCCGAATACGAAGATCTGTCCGGGGAGAAAAGTCTCACCCTCGACTGCGTCGTTGTTGATGATCGAAGAAGCCATCGAGCCTATCGGTGACGACACAGAGGAACTCTCAATGAAAGCACCAATGTCGGTGTTAAAACCGACGGATCTCGGGTAGGGGGTCCCGAACTGTGCGTCTAGGCGGATGGTAACAGGAGACAAGGGACACAATGTTTTACCCAGGTTCGGGCCCTCTTGATGGAGGTAAAACCCTACGTCCTGCTTGATTGATATTGATGATGTGGGTATTACAAGAGTAGATCTACCACGAGATCAAGGAGGCTAAACCCTGGAAGCTAGCCTATGGTATGATTGTTGTTCGTCCTATGGACTAAAACCATCCGGTTTATATAGACACCGGAGAGGGCTAGGGTTACACAGAGTCGGTTACAATGGTAGGAGATCTACATATCCGTATCGCCAAGCTTGCCTTACACGCCAAGGAAAGTCCCATCCGGACACGAGACAAAGTCTTCAATCTTGTATCTTCATAGTCTTGGAGTCCGGCCGATGATGATAGTTCGGCTATCCAGACACCCCCTAGTCCCGGACTCCCTCAGCTAGCCACCCACAAGGTAGGGGGGTCGGATCGGAGGGAATCGGATCCTAATCCGGAAGCCAGTAGAAAGAGCAACTAAACTCCCCCTAGTAGTTCATCGCAACAGCCAAGAACAGACCCTCGCGAGGTTGTTCTTCCTTCTATTGTTCTTCATCAGCCCGAGAGGCAATCCACCACACCACCCACTTGAGTAGGGTATTACACCACAACGGTGGCCTGAACCAGTATAAACTATGTGTCTCTTGTGTTGTTCCTTTGATTGCTTAGATCATAGCGAGGCGGCGAGGTGCGGGTAGTACAGGGTGAGATCTCCGCGTGCACCCCAGAGTTCGAACCTAGAGGGTCTGCCGGAACCCAAAATCTGACATTTGGCGCGCCAGGTAGGGTTGCGCTGGAATCCACCTTCTGCCGCTTCGTGCCCCGTCGCATCATCATCATCATAATGTCCGGCGACCAGGCAGGCAACTCTAATCCCTGGGCGGCCTGGCCCGCCCACGCAGAGCCACTCGCCCCGGGCAACCCCATGCCCCAGGCAGCGACAATCCTCACAACGCGGCATGCGCGGTCGGCGACGAGGGCCTCCCACCACGCTGCGACCATGGCGCCGTACACCCAACGGGAGCAGGAGAACTCGAGGGCCGCGCTCACCATGGCCCGAGAGCTGCTGCAGTGCAGGCTGCTGGAAGGCGGTCACGACATGCTGCTAGAGCGGGTGGCAGATCTCCTGGGCTTCGCCGCCTCGGGGGCTCCCCCCTTCTGCACCCAACTCCCACCTCGGGTCCAGGGTGGCCCGCACGGAGGCTCCATGCGCGCCTGTGCAGCCAGAAGCGGACTCCAAGGCCACCCCAACGCCGGCCACGCAGTCAGCACCGGGCCAGTAGCGGCACTGCCTCCACCCATGGCCATTGAAGGAGGACTCGCCACAACCCACGGCCTCGATGGGCCGCCGCGCTACCACCCCCAGGCAGGCGCCTCAAGCAGCACTGCGTGGCGCGCGGGGCGCTACACCGCGTCCTTCGGAATGGCGGCCCCAGAAGAGTACGTACCCCACATGATGGACCAAGGGCGCGCGCATGAGGACGAACAAGGCTCTCTCCTCGGCCCAAGCTGGGGGGACGAGGCACCAGAAGCTGAGCTCTTCCAGGAGCCCCGGGAAGGCCCCGTCAGCTACGCTCGAAACAACGATTATCAGGTACCACTAATTCCTCAGGAGCCGGCATACGTCAACCATGGATCGCAGGAGGGGCAGGTCACCGCAACGGGCGGCTGCCCCACTCCCGCAGCTTCCTACCCCTCAGGAGGAGGGCGCCGGGGGCTGCAGGAGAGGGGCCAAGATCCGACATCACCACTGCAGCGTTCGAAGCAAGGCGTCCTCAGGAGGTAGGCCCTCTGCTGGGGAGGTGCCTCACGGCCTGACCCTGGCAGAGGACCTGTGGTCGTCGGGGGAACCGCTGGTGACCGCTCTACCCCATCGGCGGCGTCCTGGTTTCCGGTCGTCGTCGGTGGCAAAAGTGCGTGGCGCAAGGCGGGGCCCTCGTCTGGCGATATGAAGCAAGGCCGGTGAGGGAGTCCCGGACTAGGGGGTGTCCGGATAGCTGAACTATCATCATCGACCGGACTCCAAGACTATGAAGATACAAGATTAAAGACTTCGTCCCGTGTCCGGATGGGACTTTCCTTGGCGTGGAAGGCATGCTTGGCGATACGGATATGTAGGTCTCCTACCTTTGTAACCGACTCTGTGTAACCCTAGCCCTCTCCGGTGTCTATATAAACTGGATGGCTTTAGTCCATAGAACCAACAACAATCATACCATAGGCGAGCTTCTAGGGTTTAGCCTCCTTGATCTCGTGGTAGATCTACTCTTGTAACCCACATCATCAATATTAATCAAGCAGGACGTAGGGTTTTACCTCCATCAAGAGGGCCCGAACCTGGGTAAAAACATCGTGTCCCTCGTCTCCTATTACCATCCGCCTAGACGCACAGTTCGTGACCCCCTACCCGAGATCCGCCAGTTTTGACACCGACATTGGTGCTTTCATTGAGAGTTCCTCTGTGTCGTCACCGATAGGCTCGATGGCTTCTTCGACCATCATCAACGACGCAGTCCAGGGTGAGACTTTTCTCCCCGGACAGATCTTCGTATTCGGCGGCTTTCCACTACCGGCCAATTCGCTTGGCCATTTGGAGCAGATCGAAAGCTACGCCCCTGGCCGTAAGGTCAGATTTGGAAGTTTGAACTTCACGGCTGACATCCGCGGGGACTTGATCCTCGATGGATTCGAGCCACAGCCGAGCGTGCCGCACTATCACGACGGGCATGATTTAGCTCTGCAGCCGGACAGTACCTTGGAGGCCGCACTCGAAACCACTCCGATCTTCAATTCGGAGTCAGCTCCGCAGATCGAGGATGGATGCCTAGACGCCGCCTCGGGGGCTGCAACCTCTACGGCGATAGAGCCGAACACTGATCTTGTCCCCCATGAAACTCGTGACTCCGAGGTGCCGGACTCCTTGCCGGACTCCGGACCTCCCGCGCCCCCTCCAGTCGAATCTGATTGGGCGCCGATCATGGAGTTCACCGCGGCGGACATCTTTCAACGCTCACCTTTTGGCGACATCCTGAGTTCGCTAAAGTACCTCTCGTTATCAGGAGAGGCCTGGCCGGATTGCAGCCAGGACGGTTGGGATGCGGACGACGAAGAAATTCAGAGCCCACCCACCACCCACTTGGTAGCCACTGTTGACGATCTAACCGACATGCTAGATTACGACTCCGAGGACATCGACGGTATGGACGATGATGCCGGAGACGACCAATAACCAGCGCCCACCGGGCACTGGAAAGCCACCTCTTCATACGACATATACATGGTGGATATCCCAAAGGATGGGAACAGCGAAGGAATAGCGGAGGATGAACCCTCCAAGAAACAGCCCAAGCGCCGGCGTCAGCGGCGCCGCTCTAAATCCCGCCATAGCAAGAATGAGGATTCCGGCACCGGAGACAATAATACACCGGATAGCGCCAAAGTCAACCCACTCCAGCAAGATCCAGCACAGGAGGAGGGGTACGCCAGCCCTCATGAGAGGGCGGCCGAAGAAGAGGTAGAGGACTATATGCCTCCCTCCGGAGACGAGGCAAGCCTCGACGACGACGAATTCGTCGTACCTGAGGATCCCATCGAACAGGAGCGTTTCAAACGCAGGCTTATGGCCACGTCAAACAGCCTCAAGAAAAAGCAGCAGCAGCTTAGAGCTGATCAAGATCTGCTAGACGACAGATGGACTGAAGTCCTCGCGGCCGAAGAACATGAACTCGAACGCCCCTCCAAAAGCTACCCCAAACGCAAGCTGCTCCCCCGATTAGAGGTGGAGGCATATGATCCCGCTTCACCACGAGACAATATGGCTGATCGACCACCACGTGGTCGCGACAGAAAGGCCTCAAGGCCCTTCACTAGACCCGTACCCCGGCATCGCTCGAAAAGCACAAGGCCACAGGGGAACACTCCGGACCTGCGAGACATATTGGAGGATAAGGCAAGACAATCAAGATTGATCTATGGATCACGTGGGCACCCCACGATACGTGACGATCACCGTCACCCCGGACACAGTAAGTCCGGCCGGGCCGAACACAACAGACAAAGCTCTTTTGAGCTCCGTCGCAATATCGCCCAGTACAGAGGCGCCGCACACCCACTGTACTTCACAGATGAGGTAATGGATCATAAAATCCCAGAAGGGTTTAAACCCGTCAATATTGAATCCTACGATGGCACAACAGACCCCGCGGTTTGGATCGAAGACTATCTCCTTCACATCCACATGGCCCGTGGCAACGATCTTCACGCCATCAAATACCTCCCCCTCAAGCTTAAAGGACTAGCCCGGCATTGGCTCAACAGCTTGCCAGCAGAGTTAATTGGGAGTTGGGAGGACCTGGAAGTTGCATTCCTAGATAACTTCCAGTGCACTTATGTGCGACCACCAGACGCTGATGACCTAAGCCACATAATTCAGCAGCCAGACGAATCGGCCAGACAATTCTGGATACGGTTCTTAACCAAGAAAAACAAAATCGTCGACTGTCCGGATGCCGAGGCCCTTGCGGCCTTCAAGCACAACATACGCGACGAGTGGCTTGCCCGGCACCTTGGACAGGAAAAGCCGAAATCCATGGCAGCCCTTACATCACTCATGACACGCTTCTGCGCGGGTGAAGACAGCTGGCTAGCACGCAGCAACAACCTCAACAAAAATTCTGGCAGTCCGGATATCTAGGACCGTAGTGGCAGGTCGCGTCGCAACAAAAATAAACGCCACATTAACGGAGATAACAGTGAGGATACGGTAGTCAATGCCGGATTCAGAGGCTCTAAACCCGGTCAACGGAAAAAGCCATTCAAAAGAACAACTCAGGGTCCGTCCAATTTGGACTGAATTCTCGACCGCTGGTGCCAGATACATGGCATCCCTGAAAAGCCAGTTAACCACACCAATAGGGACTGTTGGGTGTTCAAGCAGGCAGGCAAGTTAATTGCCGAAAACAGCGACAAGGGGCTACATAGCGACGACGAGGAAGAGACCCGACCGCCGAACAATAGAGGAGAGAAGGGTTTCCCCCCACAGGTGCGGACGGTGAACATGATATATGCCACGCACATACCCAAAAGGGAGCGGAAGCGCGCACTCAGGGATGTATACGCGATGGAGCCAGTTGCCCTGAAGTTCAATCCATGGTCCTCTTGCCCGATCACCTTTGACCGAAGGGACCACCCCACCAGCATTCGCCATGGTGGGTTCGCCGCATTGGTTCTAGACCCAATCGTCGATGGATTTCATCTCACCAGAGTCCTAATGGACGGCGGTAGCAGCCTAAACCTGCTTTATCAGGACACGGTGTGCAAAATGGGCATAGACCCCTCAAGGATTAAACCTACCAAGACGACCTTTAAAGGCGTCATACCAGGTGTAGAAGCCAATTGTACAGGCTCAGTTACACTGGAAGTGGTCTTCGGATCCCCGGATAACTTCCGAAGCGAGGAGTTAATCTTCGACATAGTCCCGTTCTGCAGCAGCTATCATGCCTTGCTCGGACGACCGCGTTTGCAAAGTTCAACGCGGTGCCGCACTATGCATACCTCAAGCTCAAGATGCCAGGCCCTAGAGGAGTCATCACGGTCAACGGAAACACTGAACGCTCCCTCCGAACGGAGGAACATACAGCGGCTCTCGCGGCAGAAGTACATAGCAGCCTTTTAAGGCAATTCTCGAGTCCGACTGCTAAGCGGCTGGACACAGCTAAGCGTGCCTGGAGTAACCTACAACACGACCACCTGGCACATTTCGAGCACGCGTAGCAATGCGGCCCCACCCCAACCCCTGTAAAACATTAAGACAGACCCTTCGTGTACTCCATTACGCTCTGAAGATACCATGGGCATGGGGCAAGGGGCTCAACCACGATAAGCCCAGACTGCGGCTTAACCGCACTAGGGGCTCTTAAGTGTGTCGTTTCTTTTTCTTTTCCTTTTATTTTTTACCTACAGGACTCCGTTCGTCAGAGGCCCTGTCCGGTAGCAGACATGTCGAACCCACGATGCAACAGCCAGGGAAGGAGAAAGGCTACGACGAAAATCCAGGTGGTCCCCATTATGAGCATTAAATCTGTCTTATGCATTATACCGTAGCCTACCCCTGGAGGGGGACATGTTAAACAGTCCCATTCCTTGCTTACCACACAACTTGTATCGTCCTGCACTTACAGCAGTTTTTATTGAATAAAGCAATGCAGCACATTTTTGCTTCTAATTGCATTTCTTTCTTACACATATGTTCATCTATGACATGTTGCATCCGTACATTTTGGTACGGCTAAATACACCAGGGGCTTATGTTTCCCGCATTGTGGTGTGATAAGTCCGAACACTTTCACAAGTATGGCACCCCGAACTTATAGCATTATATGCATCGGCTCCGAATCATGTTCTTGGGTCAATAGTTGGGTTTGCCCGGCTCCCATGTTTTGGTACCTTACGTTCCGTTTTATCGGCTAAGGTAGCACTGGGAGAACCACTGCGATTGCGCCCCAGTTGAGCTGGGTTAACGCCTCAGTGGAGAAAGGTAAAACTGACCATCATGATGAGGCGAGAGCTGGTCGCTGTTCGAGAGGTTCTTTGCGAGTCCCTAAAGACTTATGCCGCTTCGAGCGAGGAGTCGGATTCTGTCCGGCCAAGGCATGGATAGCGCCCCAAATTCGGCCTTCTGAAAACTAGGGGCTTCGCCGAAATTTAAAATTATAGAATTCTATGGCTAAGTGAGAGTGTTCAAGCATTATAAGTCCGGTTGCCTTGTTCGTTGTGTTGAGCGCCTCCCTAGATGGACCCAAAAATGGGAACAAGAGCGCTCGAGTTTATCCCGAACACCCCAGCACTCGTGGCATGGGGGCTGAAGCCAACGACTTGCCATCTCTCAGATTTGATAAACAGCCGCACAGAAGGTAATATTTTAAATTAACAAGTGTTGCTTAGCGCATATGAACCAAGTTTTCAGCGCACAGGATAACAAATTGCGAGTCTACTCAAATATTACATCTTTGGAGCACTCACCCGCAATAGTGCGAGCGCCCTTCATCAGACTCTTATAATACATGTCGGGCGAACGATACTCCTTGCCCTCTGGTGGGGGGGTCCGTCACAAGCTTCTGGGCATCCATCTTGCCCCAGTGCACCTTTGCGCAGGCAAGGGCCCGACGCGCACCCTCGATACATGCAGAGTGCTTGATAACTTCAACCCACGGGCACGCGTCCACCAGCCGCCCCACCAGGCCGAAGTAGCTCCCAGGCATGGCCTCCTTAGGACACAGCCGAACTATGAGGCCCTTCATGGCCTGTTCGGCCGCCTTGTGGAGCTCGACCAGCTGCTTCAGCTGGTCGCTAAGGGGCACCGGATGTTCGGCCTCAGCATACTGAGACCAGAAGACCTTCTCCGTCGAGCTCCCCTCCTCGGCCCGGTAGAATGCGGCAGCATTGGACACGCTGCGAGGAAGATCTGCGAACACTCCTGGAGAGCTCCGAATTCGGGTAAGAAACAGGTAATTAACACTCACATGCTTACTTTGCATGAAAAATGCCTTACCCGCTGCTATTTTCTTCACCGCCTCTATCTCCTGGAGGGCCTTGTAGGCTTCGGCCTTAGCGGCTTTGGCACTCTCAAGAGCCGTTGCAAGCTCAGACTCTCGAGTCTTCGAGTCACGCTCCAGGCTCTCGTGTTTCTTCACGAGATCCTGGAGCTCTTGTTGTACCTCCGCCACCCGCGGCTCCTGTTTCTCTCGATCGGTGCGCTTCGCAGCCGCGTTGCGTTCGGCCGCGGCCACCGCCTCCTTCAGGGTCGCCACCTCGTTAGTGGCCCCTGCAATACCCCAGTTATCCTTGTCATTTTTCTTGCAACCAAATCCTTTTCTGTAAGGTACAATTTCCATAAGGTATTACTCACCTTCCTTTTCCCCGAGCTTCTTCTTGGCATGGCCGAGCTCGTTCTCGGACCGCTCGAGGTTTCCCTTCAAAGTATTGACCTCCGCAGTCAGTGCGGCAGAGGTCAGCAGCACAGCCTGCAATCCCATATTGACATATTTTCATGACTCCTGCGTTTATCTTTCTAAAGATCCTCAGTCCGGCTTTTCTTTCCGAACACCGAACCGAGCATCAGGGGCTACTGTCTATGTGGTACCATTTTACATATATTGAAATTCTTACCTCAAAGCCTGTTAGAAGGCTGCTGCAGGCTTCGGTCAGCCCGCTCTTGGCGAGCTGAACATTCTGAATCACTGCACTCATAACAGTGCGGTGTTCCTCTTCGATGGAGGCGCCGTTGAGCGCCTCTAGCAAATTATCCGGCACCTCCGGTTGGACGGAGGCATCCGGCGTCGCGGTCTTGCCCTTCTTGTGAAGGGGTCGCCCGCCGTACTCCGGAGCCACTATGGGTTCCGGGGTTGAGTCCGGTGCAAAGTCCGGGAGGTTGTCCTGCGACACCTCCGGGCCCTCTCCTCCAGGTGGGTCCCTTCCTGGGATCCCACCTCGGCACCGCCCGCATCACGGGGGGTGGAGGCAGTCGGAAGAGAATCCATATCCGATGCCCCTAAGGACCCGCTCGACGAAGTGGGGAGATCACCCTTAGGCGGACTGTAGGGTTGAATATGGCATTAGAAAGACATTGTGTGGCGGAAAATAAAAAATCTTGAAGTTATTCGGGAGTTCGGATACTTACGATCTCGCCAGAGGCTTAGCCCTTTGAGGCCAGTCCTCGTCGTCGTCACTGGGGTTGGCGGAACAGTCCGGGGGAAGAGTTTTTCCCCTCTTGGACCCTTCGGCCTCCCTTGTTTGGGAGGCCTTCCTTTTCTTTCCTCCCCCCGCTGGGGGAGAGGCTTTCTTCTTCTCCTCCTCACCTTGGTGGGAGGAGTCGGCCTCGGATTCATCGTCCGATAGCACCTGAAAACAGGAACTCTTCCGAGCCCCGTGGCCTTCTTCTTGGCCTTCTTCTCCGGCACCGCATGGAGTCAAGCTATGAACAACAAGCGTCCCGTAAAGGACAATATCACTTACCTCGTCAGCTGGACGCTGCAAGCTGAATCCGCGATCTTTAGTAGCGGATGCGGGAGCCTTGGCGCCCTTGAACAGCACCTTCCAGACATCTTCGTACGTAGTGTCGAAGAGCCCACTCAAAGTCTGGTGTTGTGCCGGATTGAACTCCCACATATTGAAGCCCCGTCATTGGCACGGGAGAATCTGGCGGATGAGCATGACCTGGACTACGTTGACGAGCTTGAGCTTCTTGTCCACCAGCTTTTGGACGCAGGCTTGGAGTCCGGTCAGCTCCTCCGAATCGCCCCAAATCCGGCCGCTCTCTTTCCAGGAGGTGAGCCGTGTAGGGATGCCGGATCTGAATTCGGGGGCCGCCACCCAATCAGTGTCACGCGGCTCGGTGATGTAGAACCACCCCGATTGCCACCCCTTGATGGTTTCCACAAAGGTGCCCTCCAGCCACGTAACGTGGGACATCCTGCCCACCATGGCGCCTCCGTACTCCGCTTGAGCCACAAGCCGAAGTGGGGCTGGATGCAGAGGAAGGCCTCGCACATGACGATAAACGCCGAGATGTTGACGATAAAATTTGGGGCCAAATCATGGAAATCTAGGCCGTAGTAGAACATGAGCCCCCGGACAAAGGGATGAAGTGGGAAGCCCAGTCCGCGGAGGAAATGGGGAAGGAAAACTACCCTCTCATGGGGCCTGGGGGTGGGGATGAGCTCTCCCTCGTCGGGGAGCCAATGCGCGATGTCGCTGGACAAGTATCCCGCGCTACGCACCTTCTGGATATGCCCCTCCGTGACGGAGGAGGCCATCCATTTGCCTCCCGCTCCGGACATGATCGGAGGAGGTTGAGGTGGGATGTGCAGGCTTGGGCGCTAGAGCTCGAGTTCGCAGAGATGGATAAGCCAAGGAGGAAGAAGGCGCAGGTAAAAAGGTTGGATCTTTATCCCCTTATATGGGCAGACGGAAACACGCGTCCCCACCGGCCTGGTAAAACTCGCTTATCTCCCAAGCGTCACAATCAATGGCGCGGTTGGGTTACCCACGTCCGTATTGATGGGAATCCCGGAATAAGGGGGACACGATCTCCGCTTCGACAAGACGTGCCAAGGAAACCACCTCGCTAAACGCGCTGAGGTGGAACAATAAAAACGATTCGAGTAAAGGCTTGGAAGTGGTGTGACGTCACGCCACAGAATACGTCAGCAGATTGATCTTGTGTAATATTATTCTCTCTACGGTGGTATGTGGAATTTATTTTTGCAGAGCCAGACACTATCCTTTTGTTCACAATGTTCTCTAAATTATTTGGAGGAGGAACCCGCCTTGCAATGCCGAAGACAATATGCGCGCCGGACTCGTCGTCATTGAAGCCTGGTTCAGGGGCTACTGAGGGAGTCCCGGACTAGGGGGTGTCCGGATAGCCGAACTATCATCATCGGCCGGACTCCAAGACTATGAAGATACAAGATTGAAGACTTCGTCCCGTGTCCGGATGGGACTTTCCTTGGCGTGGAAGGCAAGCTTGGCGATACGGATATGTAGATCTGCTACCTTTGTAACCGACTCTGTGTAACCCTAGCCCTCTCCAGTGTCTATATAAACCGGATGGCTTTAGTCCATAGGACGAACAACAATCATACCATAGGCTAGCTTCTAGGGTTTAGCCTCCTTGATCTCATGGTAGATCTACTCTTGTAACCCACATCATCAATATTAATCAAGCAGGACGTAGGGTTTTACCTCCATCAAGAGGGCCCGAACCTGGGTAAAAACATCGTGTCCCTCGTCTCCTGTTACCATCCGCCTAGACGCACAGTTCAGGACCCCCTACCCGAGATCCGCCGGTTTTGACACCGACAGCCGGTACCTCTGAAGAAGGCCCAGTGCCTGTGAAGCTCGCCGCCCCATGACACTCTCACGTAATAATGAGTGGGGCTGTACACGCCCTGGAGTCTCAGGGGTGCCGGCCTCAGGTCCTGGGGCTCCCTCCCACGCCCAGTGGTAGCACTTAGCTTCGCGCTGGTGAGAAGACGTCCAAGACTAGACTAGGTGCCGGACGCGGCCTTTTTCTGCTTTCATTGCTTTTCCCCTTTGGTTGTCGTTTTCTCCCATTGGATTTAAGTTGGATTTGAGCTCGAAGATTTGCGTGTGTTCGGGGAAGGGGTGTTTAGTCTCGTTCGAGCAATCTCTAGCGTTCTGGTTACCTCTTGGCCTCAGCTGCCTCCCCTCGTGAGCCCCTCGCTAGCCGGGCCAGGCCTAGCTTGCGTGCAGCCCAGACTGCCATCACAGCTCCCTCTCAGGAGGTTGTCATTACAGGTTTGATGGGCTCGTTCAGGAGATGCTCGAGGCACCACAACCCTCCACAGGCTGACTCGAGGCCCACGCGGGTCGAAGGTAAACAAGCCAACTAGCTCGTCGCAAGGTCAGCCGCTTGGTGCAACCGTGCGGGTGATATTGCATCTAATAATACGTTGAATACGAGTTTTTACATGAGGGGCTCCCCCTCCCAAAATTCTCTTACAACCTTCCGGGCAAGACCCAAACTCTATCTGCGCAGGGTAAGGAAGCAGGGACAACACGCGGTCAGTCAGATAAATCCCCCAATGCATCCTCAGGGGCGCCCCCTAAATTGCCGCTGGCGTCGCTGGCCTCGCCATCGCCCTCTGCGTCGCCATCAGCGGCGCCAGGGCCGTTCACCATGTCATCTCCATCAGCAGCCATGACCATGCCGTCGTTATTAGAAGCGAAGGCCCTGACGAGGGCATCTACGTTGTCCTCCACCCAGCGCACCAGGTTGCCCCGGACGGCCTGGGGTACTGGGGCGATGGCGGCGTCAAAGTCAAAGTTTGGGACCATGTTCTGAAGGTGGCTGAAGACATGAGAGAAGGCGCACCCAAGCAGGGCGCGGCTCCTCTGCTCCACCAGCCTGTTAGCACCAACCGACCGCGCCTCCAGCTGCGTCACCACGTCGGTGAAGAACTAAAGATTGCCAGCATAGTTGGCTGCGTGGGGCTCGTCAACAGTCGCCTCGCAGATGTTACCCAAGGCTGTGTTGGCTCTCTCCCGGAGAGTGATGAGCATGGGGCCGTGCTTGTGCTCCAGAAGCTGCCGCTGGCGTGTCTCGTCCTTGTTCTGCCGCGCAATGGCCTCGGCCTCGTCCACCCGCTGGAGGAGAAGAAGTGCACCAGTGCGGGAGGTAGCCAGATCCTCCTGCCCCACGTCGAGGGCGGCCCGAGAAGCGTCGGCCCGCCTCGTCACTTCCTCCAGCTTGGCCCTCAAGGCGGCGGTCCTGCCTTCGGCCTCGACCCGGATCAACCCCAGCCTCTCCTCGAACTCGCGCTCAAGGTCCAAGCGGGCCGTCGCCACCCCGCGTTCAACCTCTACCAGGACCCGGGCCTCGCACGCAGCGACGTCATCCTTCGCCTGTGTCACCAAGCGCTCTCTCGTCTCCAGACGCTCGAGATCTCGTGCGCACTTAGCGGCTTCCAGCATCAGTGCCTCCTCACGCCTCAGGAGCTCTGCCTGGTTGACCGAAGCCACCTTCATCGATGCAAGGGCCATCTCACGCAGCTCCACCTGCTGCTCCAGGGAATGGAACCGGGCCAAGAGTTCCCGCGCCCGCTCCTCCGACGCCTCGTGCCGTCAGTCAGCCTCTCGGGCCTCCTCGACGACCCGGGAACGGGCCTCCTGAGAGGCCGCCAGCAACACCTCGGCCTCCTCATTGTCGAGGTCACGCTAGTGGCGTGCAAGGGCAATGGCCGCCTCCAGCTTGCGCCTCTCTCAAGCCAGGCGCAGGCCCTCAGCCTCAAGGCGCGCGTCTTCATCAGCAAGCTCTTCACCAAGCCGGCTCACCGCGTCAGCCGCCCTTCGGAGAAACTCTTGGCGAAGAGCGCGACGCCTCCGGGCGCGCTCGAGCACATCTTGGGAAGAGGCCCAATTGTTGGCGCCCTTCCCGCTCAATATTTGGGAAGAGGCCCAGGGCCTTTGCCTATAAATAGGGCTAGCCACCCACAAGGTAGCGGGATCGGATCGGAGGGAATCGGATCCTCATCCGGAAGCCAGTAGAAAGAGCGACTGAACTCCCCCTAGTAGTTCATTGCAACAGCCAAGAACAGACCCTTGCGAGGCTGTTCTTCCTTGTATTGTTCTTCATCATCCCGAGAGGCAATCCACCACACCACCCACTGGAGTAGGGTATTACACCACAATGGTGGCCTGAACCAGTATAAACTCTGTGTCTCTTGTGTTGTTCCTTTGATTGCTTAGATCATAGCGAGGCGGCGAGGTGCGGGTAGTAGAGGGTGAGATCTCCGCGTGCACCCCAGAGTTTGAACCTAGAGGGTCTGGTGGAACCCAAAATCGGACACATCTCAAATAATAGTAGATAATTGATATACATCTCGAATAATAGTAGATAATATATATGCATCTCGAAAGATAAAACTAAATCATAGTAGATAATTAATATGC
>NC_041393.1:66755426-66832049 GCF_002162155.2 Triticum dicoccoides
ATATATAATCTCGAAAATTATCGAATACATCGCTAGCTAGCTAATATAGATCGAATACTATTGAATTATCTAGTTCACTCGTGGTTCCTGAGGCGCGGGTGGTGGATACCCAAAGAGAAGGAACCATCACAGGATCATAGCTCAGGTGAGATCCCCGAAGAACCTGCCAGGTATTGGAGCACCTGACATCCATAGTAGTCATGTAGCGACGGACGTGCTCGTCCTCCTCCCTGACACGGCGACATACCACCTCCGGCGGGGAAGGCTCCCTCCGCACCGAAAGTGGCCCACACGAATGCCACCAAAGGAGCCGGGTTCCTCACCAAGCGGCGTGCCCCTGAAGGTAGCACCTCCCAGTGCCAGCCAGACGGAGCCCAGTCCCAGACATGGCTCCTATGAAGTAGGAGGTTTTCACGAACGGGTCGACGGCGAGGATGCGGGTTGGGCATCGCTGACGTCGAGAACAAATACTATATGCAAATGTAACATTTTTTAAATGATTGGATAGTGATTTGTTATATACAAATTTAAAAAAGGATATCGTTGCATATGTCAAAAATCATATATAACTAAAAGTATAAAAAACTAATTCATCTAACATTTGACATTAATCTAACATTTCTATCTAATTCATCTAACATTTGACATTAATATGTCTAATTCGATCATCTAACAATTTGACATTAATCTAATTCATCTAGCTAAAACTTTGACATTAATCTAATTCACATAGCGAAAACTTTGACAATAGTCTAACATTTATATAACTAAAAGTATAAAAAACTAAAAAATGAAAACAGAAAATAATTAATAAAAATGTGTGTGTGTGTACTGTGTGTGCGCGCGTGCGGGCGGGCTCGATCGGATGATCGAGGGCGCGGCCATGGCGCAGGGGGCTCACAGCGGGGCGACCGGGGCGGCTACGGGGGGTGGCGATGGGCCAGCGGCGACGGGGCGGCGGCGAGACGGCGATGACGGGAATTGCGACGGGGACGGGCCGGGGCGCGGCGTTAGGGACGGGGGCGGAGAGAGGGACAGGGACGGCGACATCGCGCGACGGGGACGGCGTGCTACGGGGGTGGCGACGGGGGGCGGCGGCGATGTCGAAAGCAGAGAGGAAGAGGGAGAAGAAACTGAAATTTTAATAATTGCTATTTATATAGGAGGGACCTTTAGTGCCGGTTGGAGCCACCAACCGGTACTAAAGGTCAAATTTGGCCAGTTCAAGCGGCCGGAAGCGACCCCCTTTAGTACCGGGTCGTGGCTGCATACTAAAGACCACACCTTTAGTACCGGTTGGAGCCATGATCCGGTACTAAAGGGGGTGCGCTGGCCCAGGTGCGGTGCGCAAGTTTAGTCCCACCTAACTAGCCGAGGGGTGACCGCACTGGTTTATAAGCCCCAGTGCGGTAGCTCTCTCGAGGTCCTCTCTAAGCAGGCCCTTGTGGCCTAAACAATCTGTGTTTCCCTGTTGGTCCTACTGGGCTAGCGGTCCTGCATCCTGGCCCAACTATAGGTTGGGTTTCTAGTGATATGCAGGCCGCCGTGGCCTAGTAGGCGGGCTTTTTTCTTTTTTTTTAATTTCTGCTTTATTTATTTATTTTTAATTATTTCTAAGTTGTTTTTTGTCGTATTTAGAATTTTTTGTGAATTTTTTTTCTTTAGTTAAAAAAATTACAAACTTTCTATTGCTAGTAGTTTTCAAATTGATTAGTTTAAATTTGCATTATTTAAAATTTGTGTGAATCACTAGTATGGGAATAACTTTACTATAAAAATAGATTTTTCAGTGATTCTTTTTTCTTATGTTTAATATTAGTGTGTTTTATCATCAATTTGGTAATACTTAGGTTATTTAAAAAATTGAAATGCCTTTGTAACAGATGAGTTTTCATCCGAAACCCTGATACTTCGAAAGACATTTTCCATTTTGTACACGAAGTTGATCCAGTTTTTGCCGTAACCCTCTCTACTTTTTTGCACATGCTATGTTGGTGAAATCATGATACCATGCCAACTTTCAACCTTTTCAGAGTTCATTTGTACTATTTTTCAATTTCAGGGTCATTTAGCTCAAAAAAATCTGTAAAGGCATGAAAAATAGCAAATGATGTCAGAAATGGTTGAAAGTTGATGACGTGGCTTTGAATGGTGCATACTGAACGCACAAAAAGTCTGGAGTTGTAATCAGTTAAAAAATGAATTGCCTTTGTAATAGATGAGTTTTCATCCGAAACCTTGATACTTCGAACACTACAAAAAAAAGACACATCCATGACATTTTGGGCCGAACAATTTCTGTCATACACATGACACTTCTATGATGATAATTGTGACAAAAGCCGGTATCATCATAGATGTGGTGGGCTCCTACTTCTATGACAAAAAATCATGACAGAAAATGGGCTTTTCGTCCTGTGCGGGCCGGAGACGCAGTTGCATGACATTCTTTGGGCCTTCCATGACGGAAAAAACCGTGGTAGAAGCGAGGCCAAGGAAAATTTCGGGGAGTTCCTGGTTACGGTGGGTGGTCGGGCCGAGCGATGCGCGTTTCTCTCATACACGTACGCGCGTGTGTGCGAGGCATTGGCTCTAACTGAACCCGAGCGAGGCGTTGGGCTCTAACTGAACCCGAGCAATTGCACTACAGGCTACGCGTTACTGAACCCGAGCGATCGATCGATGGCTGTTAACTGAACCCGAGCGATCGATCGCTGGCTGTTAACTGAACCCGATCGAGCGATTCCTTCGCTACTGCTGCTAACTGAAGCCGATCGATGCTGCCTCTCTAGATGAACAGTGAGCATTGCGGGAGGGGGGGCGGGGTTAGATGAACAGTGAGCAGTGGGAGTGGATGAACAGCCCCCGTGGCGTTGCCTCTGGATGAACAGGACCCCAATCGATCAAGCCGGTTGGGGCTGGATGAAGAGGACCCCGTGGAGGGCTAGATGAACAGGACCCCGTGGAGGCCTCGATGAACAGGACGACCCCGTGGAGGGCTGGATGAATAGTAGACGGTGGAGGGGTGGATGAACAGTAGCCCGTGGAGGGGTGGTTGAATAGGAGCCCGTGGAGAGGGGTGGTTGAACAGTAGCCGGTGGAGTAGCGCGCGGTGGAGGCTAGATGAACAGGAGCCCGTGGATGAACAGTCGCAGGTGGAGGCTGGAGGAGGTCGACGGTGGATGAACAGTAGCCCGTGGAGGCTGGAGGAGGTCGACGGTGGAGATGAACAGTATCCCGTGGAGTCCCGTTTTGCGGTACGCCACACCCCTCCCGATGAACAGGACCCCCGTTTCGACCGTAGCGCTCCAACACAAGTCCGTTTCGTCCGTTTTGCGGTGCGCCACACCCCCCCGATCAACAGGGACCCCGTTTCGACCGTAGCGCTCCAACACAAGTCCGTTTCGTCCATTTTGCGGTGCGCCACACCCCTCCCGATCAACAGGGACCCTGTTTCGACCGTAGGAGGTCCGTTTCCTCCATGTTGCGGTACGCCAAATCCCTCCCGATGAACATGATCCTGTTTTGAACGTGGCCGGTCAAACACAAGGCCGTTTCCGCCGTTCTGCGGTACGCCAGGCCTCGTTTCCACCGCCTGTTCCATCCAAGCCCTCCCAATGAACACGACGACGCATTCCGTTCCGACCTAGCCGGTTGGCTCCCGATGAACACGACGGCGATGTTGTTTCTCCATTCCGACCCAGCCATGTACACGAGCCTTGGCCGTACGTATGCGCGAGTAGGCGTTCGAGACCTCGCCCGTATGTATGTACGTGGCCATATTTTCTTTGTTGCACCCTGGCCGCTGTACGTACATGTACATGCTACGTGCGCGCCTCTACTACGACACGTGCACGCCTCTACTACGACACGTGCGCGCCTCTACATCCACAAGTATGTACGTACACATTCGCGACCAGAATGACAACGCTACGTATGCTTCAACCAGGTGGGTCCCGACTGTCAGGCACTTCCTTGCGTGCAAAGATGTAGCTGGTGGGTCCCAACAGTTAGGGGGTGAATCATTTTTTTGCCCGGATGCACTTCCTTGCGTGCGAAGATGTAGCTGGTGGGTCCCAGCACTCAGGGGGGAAACGTTTTTTTCGCGAAATAAGGTGTCCCGTTCGATGGGTCCCTGTTGTCAGGTGGAGGAAAAATTATTTTGCGCGTAATAAGAAGGCACTTCCTTGTGGCCGCCGTGGACCCAGCTGTCAGCCTCTCCACGCATAGTACTCTTCCGATGGAAGTCAGTCGTTGACCAGATTGACCACGCCGCGCCGAGAGCACCACAGCGGTTGACGATGGCGAGGCCTAGGAAGGGGATGACTGGAGCCGGGGAAGACGCGGCAGTGGAAGCCTACGTGGAGAGGAGTACGAGGGTTCACCGGTTCAGCTGCGGTGTGAGGCTTCCGTCGCCGCAGAATAACAGGGGGTGTGGGTGAGTAGAGGGATGCCCTGGCCAGCGGTGGGAGTAGCAGGGGGCGCTGAGGCCTGCGTAGTAGCACAGCCGACCACGGGAGGCGGGAGCAGGCGGTCCCGCCGGTGCTGCTTTGGCGGCTGGAGCAAGAAGATCAAAGATTGAAGAAACACGACAGTCGTTGGATTGGCATCCAACGGTTACGTCTGCTAGAATCGTTTGTTAACGTATATAATAACTAAAAAAATCTTGCATACGCGTCAACTAAACAGGCCCATAAGTTAGACCACTCCTTTTTTTAATAATTTATATATAGCTCATGGCAACTTCTTATGCAATTTATTGCAGTCATTTTTTTGTTGGTCAGGGCCAATTTCGCATATTTCTGTGGGTTCCAAACTATTTTTAATACCGAAATGTTGAGCCACATTTAAAGTACTTTGAAGATATATTTAAATTAGGTTAATGCCCAGTGAAATAGGAATCTGAAAATGTGAAACTTTTTATAAAGTAATTGCCAATTTGTCATCTGTTTTTATATTTACAACCCATTTCATATTACTTTCAAGATTTGGAGGCGTCTTGAAAGAGTTGCAGCCCATCAGGGCATAGAAAAATAAGTAGGCCTAGATTGGGTATTCTTCAGAAAAAATAAACTGGGCTAATTTTCACAAAGAAAAAATAGGTGGGCTGGTCACATGGTGAACATAAAATATAAGCCTGGGCTAGACGGGCCACAGCCAGTTCAAACCCTGCTCCATCTCAACAATAACCAAAAAAATACTGCTCGAGCAGCTACGTCCCAGGTGTCAGCCGATCTTGTGTTGTTCTCTTGTCTATTGACTATATACGCTCGCAATGTCGTGGGTCCCAGGTGTCAGGAAAACACTAGGAGGAAGCATTTTATTTTTCCATACACTGACGTGGTGGGACCCTACTGTCATCCTATCCATGTACTGCTGTTGATTCCTGTTGTTTGTTGACCATGTTGACAATGCGAGAGGGCGGCACCGCGGCGAACACACCAAACCGCGCGGATCGGCATTAACGATTTAGGAGACGGTGGGGCGGCGATGCGTGCGCTAAGGTGCAGCCAGCCGTGGGAGGCGGAAGCAGGCGGCCCCGCCGGCGCTGGTTTACTTTTGGCGGCTGGAGGAAGACAGGACTGAAGAAAAACGACAGACTGTAAAAGTAGCAGGAGTACTTAACAACCTTAACTGAAACCAGCAGGGGCACTTAACAACCAAAGCTAAAAGCAGTATGAGTACTTATACAGGTTCAACCGTACAAAGCACGCCTCGAACAGTGCTACTTTGCCTACAGTTAACCAATGGTGAGGCCGCCAAGCCCCAGGACAAGGCCCAGGCGCCACCCCATTCATCCACAACCTTCTGAAAGCGGCTTCATCTCGCAATGTGGCCAATAAACAGGATATTCGCTTTAGCATGGAAAAGCATGAACATAATCTTCTGTCCTATTCTCCAAGATGGACGGGCCTTCATTATCTGAGACCACCCATGAATAAGTATCTTTTCACCTCCAAGGGGAATTGAGTAGGTCGACATAAATATCATGTTGTGACCAAGCGCAAGTCTGACCCGACCATTGGCAGGCATCTGTATAGGAACAATAGAACTGGGCAGTTTCTGTTTCAAGAAGATCACAGCTGTAAAACTGTGTATAAGCAATAGTTTATGAACAACATATATAACAGAAAACAACTCGTACCATAAGTTTCTCGACACAATTGGACCTGTTCAACGAGTGCAGCAGTGGCACACATATCCCACGTGGACCTCAAGACGATCAATAAAGTGTAGGAACTTGTGGATGTCATCCCAGTCAACTTCAGTGCCATCAGTAACAGCGGAGTTACTACAGAATAACAAACGAGCAACCTTCTTAACTCTGAAAAAACCTAAACGTGCCACCAATTATAAGAAAATATTAGTTAGAAGTAGCATCTTCGTTAGAGATTCGTTGCTACTTCTAAAGTTAAATTGTGATTAGTTAGACGGAATAGGTGGATTAAGAAGTAATCGAGGCAACAAGCAAGAACCAGATACAAAACTAACATGGATGAACAATTGGAACGACGTCAGGGTGGAAGATTGCAGTGAAGATGAGACCATGTTCTGCTATTTCCATCAATATTCGTGCGCCAACTTTCAGTCCATAACACTTGAGAAAGTTTATCCAAGTTCGGCCATAAAAAAAGCAGCGATCTTCTTGGTTCATGAAGCCAATTCGGAACTTATATCCACAGCTTGTCTTCACTGTGACCATTAAACTAGTGTATTCAGTTATGGCAAGGCCGAGCATCTTGAGTACATGTGTTCTGGAAGAGCAAATAATACACTGCAGGAAAAATAATATGAGAACACAATGTATTCCCTATCCAAATCTAGAAATAACTTCCTCCTTCACGTCAGTGTTGACCATCGTACTAGTAGTACCTTTTATCCAAATATAGCAATCCAAATTTCCAAATTAGTCGACAGCATGTTCAAAAAAACCCCACCCTCCCGGATAGAAAAGAGGATTCTAGGAACATACTGTGCGTGTTTCAAAATCCCGTGTTAGGATGAGAAGGAACAAGTGTGGCGCCTCGCCGAGGGCGTAGAAACCTATAGGGTACTCGCACTTTGGGAACAGCAAATGAAACACACTAGATTCAGTAGGAAGAAAAATGCATCAACCGCAGCGGCTGCCATCCTAGGATTGCATGCGACCAAGGGACTTGGATTTATCGGGGATGGATGAAGAATTCGTACCTGGTTCTCCATGAGAAAACCCTATGCAATCGCCGAGAGGGGGTTTTCTCTGAACAAGCAGATGAGGGAGAAGGAGATTCAGGCCCAGTGAAATATTGCCGCTTCGTCCATCCAGCTTACTGCTAAAGCCGGAAAAGGGGGGGTTGTGATTTGACGGCTCATTGGGCATTACTGCGGCGCTACGACCGGGGTGTGTACCATGCAGTTGTGCACTCTAATTTGTGCATATGGCACGTGGACCCCGTTGCCGGTTCCCCACATATCAGCGAAAGGAAGTAGAAAGACAGGAGTAACTAGTTACACATAAATATATATTTTGACAGAGAGATACTCCATCTGTGAAGAAATATATAAAATCTTTTATATCACAACTTTATACATAAGAAAAATCAATGGGAATATATATAACATATATAATTATAAAAAGCAGAGTTGTTTTTAACACAGTATAGACGAGTTGGTGATGATGGTGTGCCTGCCATCCTGCAATATAGGCCGTCTGATTTATATCTAATGGATAGGAAGGAAACTATGGCAATTTTGCAAAAAGGTACCCACACACCTCTCCACATTTGCAAATAAGGCCTTCCCTCATTCATCCATTTCTCTCACAACATAAAATACTCATACACATGCATCTTGATGTTACGTGCAACGCACGGGCATTATGGGGGTTCAACTTTTTTTATGGGGGTTCAGCTGAGAATATAATACTCAGATAGGCTCTCGGTTCTGGACTTTGGGCCGCAGGCCCAACCTGCATGTTTGGGGGCCCATGTGTTCTACCTCAATGCTTTTCATATTGCAAGCGATCGGTATGACGCTGGTTTTAGATGTCGTCGCAAGGAGAATACACAAAATTGAATAACGCACAGCACCTGTTGGAATGAAATCGAACGACAGTTCCTAACGAGCAATCAGAGTTGCAATTCTATCAACGATATACCATGTGATAAATAATACTATCGTACTACTTATACACACAGGACACTTGTTTCACCATGCCAGATTATTACATCAAAATCTCTCGGAGGATAGATCAGTTGTGTGCTGCTACTGAAGAATTTCAAAGTTGATTTGGACCAGCTCTCCTTGCTGAGAAAGTTTGATTTTCACATCATCCCCTACCACAAGATATGATTTAGATTTTAACCTTGACCATCCTTTAGCATCAATCATCATGCGACCATCCTTTGTACTTACGGTATATTGAGCAGGTTCATTCACACCAAGGCTGCGCATGGTAAGAGAAACTTGGCCGCGGTCGCCTGGATTATTGAACGACTCCCTCGTTGCTCTAGGAATTCTCTGTTTGCTAACAAGAAGACATACCCAAACAGTTAGATCAACACAGTGAATCATGTGAAACAACATGAAAAGAAAAAAGATTGAAGCACTTGGGCGGTGCTTACCAAGAAGGTGGACATGTCGGTTTTCGTAAGGACTTTGGTATATGAAGTGCGAACTGCAGCCCAGTCTGTTGCCGGTGCAACTGCACGGGCCGGAGCAGATGCAAGTGCAAGTGTTGGTGCAGGTGCCGAAGCCATCGCTGCTGCCAGAGATGGTGCTCCTTGTAGAGCTGGTGCCGGTGTCGGAGCAGGTGCCGGTGTTGATGACCGATCCTCTGGTAGATCAGACTGATCCACTGACGCGGTCGGTGCCCAATCCTCAGCTGGATCAGACTGAGCTGCTGCCGCTTTCAGTGCTAGAGCAACTACCGGTGCTCGATCCGTTGCTGAAGGTGGTACCGATGTGCGAGACAACGGCGATCGTGTCTGGTCTGCTATGATCAGCTTTCTAATTTGACTAGGATCCGTGACCATGATCCAGTTTTTTTCTTTATTTCTTCTAAACGCGAGAAGGACTAATTGTGGCGTTTTTGTTAAACCAAACTACAGTTCATCATAGGGATTCAGCTTGTACTTAGACAACAGACTGATCCAATTTTTTCCAGTAATATAAGTGATGGATAGTGCCTTCGATACTAACACGACATAAGAAGTGAAACCTGCAAAAATAGCCATCGTAGAGCAAACCAAACGGTTTATTCTGTGATGAATGTCACATGGCAAAACCTGCATCATAAAATTGCAGGAAAAGAAAGAAAACATGACATTAATTCAATAAGATTTAGACAGTAAATCAATAAGATTTACTTGATGTGACACGAGTGAATCCTTACCAGGAAATCACTATGTTGAAGTACTAAACAGAAGATTGATCGTCCAACTACGGGTGGCATGCAGGGGCCCTTCCTACTCCCACAAGCAGGACAGTGCAAAGGTCGTGACAAATCGTATGACCCGAACATCCATGGGACTGGAAATCCTGGTGGGTGCGATAAACCTTGCAATGCATACAGATATTGGAGTGTAACATAATTGATAAACCGTCCTCACAAAAAAAGATGATCTAGATACTTCAAAGTATACAGACTGAATTGAGTGGACAGACATTAACATAGACCGTTCTCAGGACTGACCACACACCAAAAGCGGCAGTACTAATAAACAATATAGGGTTCACAAACACAAAACAAGTACTGAACAATAGTACTTACTACAGACAAGCAAAGTTGCACTAATTAAACTCTGCAGACTATTTCTTGCCACCGACCTACGGGATGAACCCCGCATAACTGACTAGGCCATGGACTTCGTGAGAGATGTCTACATGCACCATCACCATCTTGTCAACCTTGGAGAACCTAACAGAGTGGTCTTTCCACTCATAAACATGACGATGAAGACATGCCGCATCAGATTTGTTGGGAAGCTTTACAAGAACCACACCCTTCGTAATCGAAGGCACAACCAGGAAATTGTTGTGGTCAAGTACAGCCTTGAGAACACGCCTGACAACAATGCTACAGGAAAACACTAGTTCAGGACACGTGGCGACAAGGACACAACAGCTGGATAGTTTAGCAGTAGAACTCATCCCCAGGTCTTCCAGTTCACACGGCACGACTTTGAGAACTTCATCTCCACCGCGGACCTGGTTCTAATTTAAATAGAAACAATATTTTATTACTACCTCCGTTCAGAAATATAAGATGATTTTCGATATTATACTCCATATATGACTACATATATGCACAGAAATGAGTGAACCAAGACACTAGAACATGTCTTCAAAGGCATGAGAGCAGAGGGATTACTTGCAATATCCATAACACAAGTTACTGGGGCAAATATACCCTCTTCAAAGGTAGCATTGATGTTCATAAAGTACTCCCTCCGTCCCAAAATTCTTGTCTTAGATTTTTCTAGATACGGATGTATCAAGTCACATTTTAGTATTAGATACATCCGTATCTAGACAAATCTAGATACATCCGTATCTATTCAAATCTAAGACAAGAAATTTGGGACAGAGGGAGTAGTTGAAAGTAATCTATAAGAAATCAGTGTCAACCTCTCGCATGTTTTGGTCAAAAGAGGAATTTAGAACCGTCATTTGGCACACTAAAATGACATGCAAGATCACCCAGAAAGTTGTATTACCAGTACTAGTACTGCATGTTAGATGAAAAAACATGATCAAGATCGAGAAAAAGATCGTCAACAAGAGACATTACCTGGACTTTCTTAATGATGAATCCCGGAGAGGGGGGCTTGGACAGGGCGATGGCTTTGAGCTTGTCTGCGGTAGTCTCGGTGGGGTGCTTGCTCTTCTTCGTACCATGAGCCTCGACGGTTTTGGCCAGAGCCATAGACATCACGTCGGCCGGTGCTCCAGCATCCATCCAAGAGAGGAAGCTGAGAGAGAAGAGTCAAATTATGGTTGCTTCGTCCGTCCAACTTACTGCTGGAAAGGAGGGGGTTTTGTGATTTGACGGCTCATTGGGCATTACTGTGACGCTTCCATCGGGGTAGTCTACCGTCACTCTACTACGGAGTAATTAGTGCATGGCTAGTGGACCCAGGTGCTGGCTGTCCCACACATCGGTGAAAGTGAGTAATTTAGTGCATGGCTGAAGGAGGATCCGTACAGTAGAGCGTGTTCATTGTTTTTCTGAAGAAAAAAATGATTACAACAAGCGTTTCCACTCTTACGATGGAGGAGTGTGAAACACGGCAGCCACTTGAACATACACAGTGCTCCTACTACTATGCATGTGCAGTGGTTCATACGTCAGTACTAGACAATCTTGTTGCTAGTGTAGTAAGATATGACGATAACAGATGATGTTGTGCGCATGTCAACTACTCCTATATGTAATATAGTACCGCTTTTTCGACTGTCCGGTCGAGAATGAATGGTGAGATCAATGTCAACAGAAGTAGGTCTACAGCGCACGGAGAGTACGATGCTACAGTACTGCACGAAACATGAACCATATGAAGCACGAATAGTGTTAGGCAGGGTGTATGAAGGGGAATTCCGTATGAAGGGTCCACGGGATGGGAGCAAAAGTTCCCTTCTCGACCCACTTTTGGGTGTTTGGCAGAGTACATGAAGGGTGCATGAGTCCACACTAGCAGGTTAACAAAAATACACGAAGAGGAAACAACTATATTGAGATGAGAATGCAACCAAACACACCCACACACTTTGGGCTACAGTGACTAATTTGCACCGTCTGGGTTTGATCCACCGGTCATGTTGCACCAAGACATGGACATGCCCATGAAGAGGGCGCCTCAACACCATCGAAGTCCCTCTGCTTCTCGAGGCGCACGATGTTGGTGATGTAGGGTGCAACTGCCGACAGAGCCCACTCCCGGTCGACGGGAGCCCGCTCATCAAAGACAGTGTCCAATGGCACGAATGGATTCCGGTGACGGAGCCCTGAAAGGATTTACCCGGCAACGGTGATGGCAACCCGCAACCCCTCCTTGTCCAGCCCAGCCCCCACCATCACGCGGCGACGGCTCAGCTCCTCGGAGATATAGGTGAAGGAGACATGGTCAGGAAGCCGCAGCTCGTTGAAGTCGACCAGGTGGTCGAACGGGTTTAGCCTCATGGCCGGCATCGTCGCGCTGGCACGACGGTAGGCATCACGCAGCCGCAACACGTGCGTGGCAACTTGGTTCACCAAGTGGCTGAGGCGATCCTGGACCTCGTCACGATTGGCCCGCTCGTGCTCCAGCCGGCTCCCCTGACGGCCTATTGTATCTCCCGCTTTCTGCAGCAACTCCACCGACGCCTCGAGCATCTTTGTGGTGGACGCTTGTCGCTTTTGAAGCTCCGTGATCTCCCGCACATAACGGAGGAGCATGGCACTCCTCTCCACCTTGAGCTCACGGAGCTTCACGTCCTTGGCCCTGAGCTCCGCATCCTTGGCATGGAGCTCTTGTGTCAGGCGCCTCACCTCGGACTCCGTGATCTACTGCGCTGCCATGGCACCAGGTAGAAGCAATGGGGAGAAGAAGCAAAGGGGGCGAAACGGCTGAAAGGCAATGCAATCTACGAGAAGGCGGAGGGAGCCAGCCAAGGAGCGGGGAATCTTTTGGTTTTCACCACGGTAAAATACCACTCGACGACTTCTCACATTAGGGAGCAGTGGGTTTTACAGGCGGAGTCATCGTGACTAATTGCTGCCGCGCCTGCTCCTGTCAATCAATAAATAAAAAATCCTGCCACGCCTGCTCCCGTCAATCAAAAAATTAAAAATTCTGCCGCACCCAAACACCAGAGCAATGCCATTGTGGATATTTAAATTTTCCTTCCAGCAAGTAGATAAAAAAAGGGGTGAAAAAACAAATGTGGCCGCGGCCTAGCTAATCGGTCGAACTAGCCCAACTAGCTAGCCACCGTGCTTTACTGATGTACTCGGCGGGAAAGGTGGTCCTCCATGATTTGACGACTCATTTACTTGCTTCGGCGCTACGACTGAGGAGGACCCAGAAAACGCGTGGTAGGGCGTCCCACGTTAGGAACAATATATGCGTGCACCACCCGGGAGGACCCCGAAACCGCACGGTAGGATGTGCCACGTCTCGGCACGGAGGAAAATTGTGCGTGTAAAAATATACTCCCTCCGTCTAGGTGTGTAAGTCATCTTATGAAAATCAAATAATCCCAAAACACTTTGGCACGGTGCATTAACTTCTATCTCGTATCTTGTTTCTTGACATATCAACCAATAAGAGATGAGGGGTGTGCATGCTTTTAATGATTTGAGACTACGAAACATGACATGCAGTGGTTAGTTCATTGCATGCAATGTTATTAATTAGCAAATAAACATTAAGGTCCCTCGTTTTCCCTTCCTCTTTGGTCACAGTGACTTACTCACCTAGACAGAGGGAGTATTGTATCAGACGTCGGTAGTAACTCTAGTACCTATGGTTCGACCTCGGGACCCAGCCAGTCGATCGAAAACACCCCACTAGCCACACAGCTTCATCATGCAAACCTGGCACAGAGGGTAGATGTGGTTAGCTCCGTCTCGACCAGCCACAACGTCTCTTGTTCTGGGCGATTCTTCTATTTTCCAAGCTTTTTGTTGTTGTTGTTGTAGTAACACCATGGCAAGGTAGCGTCACTCTTCATGTGTGCCCGTGCAAAGGTTAGACGATGGAGAGAAGAGAGATTGAGATTGCAGACCTGGGACCCACCAATAAGTGAGACAACGGTCATGCACATGTTGATGAGGCACTCCCTCTACTCTACTCAACGTAATACTGTATAAAATCAAGTTATGGGACAAAGCCAACAACCATTGTTGTTTTAGGCTATCGACTTACGCCTTGTAGTCTAGGTTGCCAGTTCGAATCTCCTCTTTCAGATTTATTAGTTTTAGGTCCAAATTTGATTAATGACAAGTGGGACCCTCGTGTGTTGTTCTGATATTTCAGTGTAGGATTGTTTTTTTGAACAAACACTTTGCGCGGTTAGACAAGTAACGACACGAGTTACACGTATTTTGCAAGTTTACGAACAAAAATGACAGCAGCATAGAATATCACATCCACCCCGCAGCTTAGATACTATGGTGATACATGTTTTTACACCGTTGGAAGTGAGATCCAATGGCTTGGGAGTAGTCTTTGTAATTATGCGCAATTTCCAAACTCTCCAAAGGTTTTTTTGCAAATAAAACATTCAGGCATCGTGTGTGCCGCTGCATCTTCGATCCAACGGCTCCCCGTTGCTCATATTAGGTGCCCCCCGTAGCTTAATTACCCGCTACGGTTATATGAGCATCTAGGTCGTCTGATCAGTGATCAGATGGCACATGCGTAGTACTTGT
Source organism: Triticum dicoccoides (assembly GCF_002162155.2). NCBI lineage: Eukaryota > Viridiplantae > Streptophyta > Magnoliopsida > Poales > Poaceae > Triticum > Triticum dicoccoides. The sequence continues at coordinate 66,769,819 of NC_041393.1, forward strand.
ACTTTCTGCGCATTTCCCAAACTCTATTAGCCGTATATTTTAAAAACATTCAAACCTCCTACTGTGGGCCATTAGATCTCAGTGAACTCGTATCACCATAGAATCTATGGTGCGGGAGCACCTCATATACTCCCATGCGAGAAAACATAAGGTGCTATCGTAACTTGGATGGTACGGTGATACGAGCTCTGAGGTCGTTTGATCTGAGATCCAATGGCATCTGAGCAGTCTTTGTGCTTGTGAGTAGTGGACGAACACTTTTGGGGCTTTTCTGCAAAAAACCATTTGAACCATCGAGGAGGTGCTGGGTCACAAATCCAGCGGCTCCGAAGAGCTTGTATCACCAAAGAATCTAAGGTGTGGTAGCACATGATATTCTTACATACAGGAGAATATGATGTCCTCCGTCATCTTAGATGCTATGGTGATACGAGCTTTGAGGTCATTGGATATGGGATCCAAGGGCATCTGAGTAGTTTTTGTACAAATTGTGTGCAATTCTCAAACTAATCAAGGTTTTCTGTTAAAATATTAAGACACATCATGTGACCTGCTATATCTCAGATCTACAAGCTCCAAGCAACTCGTATCGGCATATAGCATCTAAGGTATGGGGGCACATGATTTTCTCCCGGGGAGGAGGGGTGGGGGGGCACAACCAATTGGTGGTTGGGAGGGTGGGGACAAATATAATCTAAACAACCCTAAATAGAGTTCCACAATTTTATCTAAGGTCGAGGGGTTGACCCCCGACAATCATAGCTCTGCCTAAACACAACATTTGCATGTACTGTAGTACTAGACTTAATATTCATGTTTCAGTCTCATGTTCATTTTAAGTATTGAACTGAGGACCATGCATGTCTTACATTTTACTCCCTTCATTCCTATAAATATTAGTTTTTTAGATATTTCAAATGGACTGGCACATACGGATGTATATAGACATATTTTAGAGTCTAGATTCACTCATTTTGCTTCGTATCTAGGAATAGAAGGAGTATTTTTGAATTCGTGTCATACATGCATGGTTTGGAAAAATAGATGCACTATACTTATTGGATTGTTGTTGTGTTCGTGCGTGTGTGTCTGTGTGTGTGTGTGTGTGGTCATATGCTTGATACATACAAAGTTTTCTCACCTCCATATTGTTCATCTTTTAAATTTGAATTTGCATTGGAAAACTTACTAGGGATACCATGAAATGTGAAATCCATGTTGAGATCACTATAGCAACCGCTTTACCGGATCCTCAGCATCAGCATGAGCTGTCAACCAGTAGAACCCATGACGAAAAGCTTTAGCAACCAAGGACTTTGAACCGGCATGGTGACCACAATCCCCTTCATGAATTTCCCATGAATTTCCCATAGAATCTCTTAGCCTTCTTCAGGAGAAACACAATGCTGGAATACGCCTGAAACGCTGCAGCGGTGTAACTCGCCATTGTGAATAACCATGGATTTGGATCACCAGACTATCTGTCGGGCCAGAAATTCATCATATGGTAACTCTCCCCGGTTCATATACGCCAAATACGGAACCTTCCAATCCGGAACAACATGTAAAGCGGCCACCAATTGGGCCTCTGGATCAGGAACAGCTAAATCCTCCTTTGTAGGCAACTTAACAGATGGGTTATGCAAGATATCTAGAAAGTTATTGGGAGGTACCGGTTTACGCTGAGATCCCAGTCGGCTTAAAGCGTCTGCCGCTTCGTTTTTGCGCCGATCAATATGCTCAACCTGATACCCTTTGAAGTGACCCGCACAATATCCACCTCGCGTCTGTAAGCCGCCATGAGTGGGTCCTTAGAATCCCAAGTGCCAGAAACTTGCTGGGCCACCAAATCAGAATCTCCAAAGCATCATACCCGGCTTAAATTCATCTCCTTGGCCACACGAAGCCCGTGGAGTAAAGCCTCGTACTCAGCTGCATTGTTAGTACAGGGGAACATTAAACGGAGAACATAACAAATTTTATCACCTCGAGGGGAAGTAAGGACAACTCCAACCCCCGAGCCTTCCAATTGCCTGGATCCATCAAAGTGAATAGTCCAGTATGTGTTATCCGATTTGTCCTTTGGTGCCTGTAACTCGGTCCAATCATTGATGAAGCCAACAAGCGCCTGAGATTTGATGGTTGTTCGAGGCATATACTTCAACCCATGTGGACGAAGCTCAATCGCCCACTTCGCAACCCGGCCAGTTGCCTCCCTGTTCTGAATTATATCGCCCAAAGGAGCTAAACTGACAACTGTAATGGGATGGCCTTGAAAGTATTGTTTGAGATTCCGACTTGCCATAAAAACCCCATAGACCAGCTTCTGCCAATGCGGATATCATTGCTTTGACTCGATGAGCACCTCACTGATATAATAAATTGGCCGTTGAACCAGATATTCCTTGCCAGCCTCCTTGCGCTCCACCATAATTGCCACACTGACAGCACGGGCATTAGCAGCCACGTACAATAACAAGGGCTCTTTGTCAACCGGAGCAGCAAGGACCGGCGGTTCAGCCAATTGATGCTTCAAGTCTTCAAACGCCACATTACCCGCATCACTCCAGACAAAGGTGTCAGTTTTCTTCAACATCTGATATAGAGGGATCACCTTCTCTCCCAAGCAGCTGATAACCGGGCTTAGGGCTGCAATTCGACCTGCCAGACGCTGAACATCATTAATGCACACCGGTTTAGCCAAAGATGTAATCGCTTTAATCTTCTCCGGATTAGCCTCAATGCCTCTATTAGACACTAGAAAACCTAGAAGCTTGCCTGCCGGAACACCGAAAACACAGTTGTCCGGATTGAGCATCATCTTGTAAAGACGCAGATTGTCAAAGGTCTCCTTGAGATCATCTATCAATGTCTCCTTCTTCTTGGATTTTACTACAATGTCATCAACATAGGCATGAACATTGCGCCCAATCTGAGTGTGAAGACAATTTTGCACGCAGCGCTGGTAAGTTGTCTGGGCACTCTTGAGCCCAAAGGGCATAGAAACATAGCAGAAGGCTCCAAAGGGAGTGATGAAGGCGGTCTTCTCCTGGTCCTTAATAGCCATTTTGATCTGATGATAACCTGAATAAGCATCCAAGAAACTCAAACGCTCACAACCCGCCGTCGCATCAATGATCTGATCAATACGCGGGAGAGCAAAAGGATCGACCGGACAAGCTTTGTTCAAATCTATGTAGTCCACACACATGTGCCAAGTGTTGTTTTTCTTAAGAACCAGCACCGGATTAGCCAACCACTCAGGGTGAAAACTTCAACGATAAAACCAGCAGCCAACAGCCGGGCTACCTCCTCACCGATTGCCTAGCGTCTCTCCTCGTTAAAGAAGCAAAGAAACTGTTTGACCGGTTTAAACTTGGGATCAATATTGAGAGTGTGCTCAGCGAGTTCCCTCGGCACACCTGGCATGTCAGAAGGATTCCATGCAAAAATGTCCCGGTTCTCACGGATGAACTCGATGAGCGCGCCTTCCTATTTTGGATCTAGATTTGTGCTGATGCTAAACTGCTTGGTTGAATCGCCAGGAACAAAGTCAACAAGTTTAGTCTCATCAGCCGGTTTGAATTTCAGGTTCGGGTCATGCTCAGTGGTGGGCTTCTTCAGAGGGGTCATGTCCGCTGGATCAACATTGTCCCTGTAGTGTTTCAACTCCTCTGTAGCACACACCGACTCAGCATAAGCCGCATCACCTTCCTTGCAATCCAAAGTGATCTTACGACTTCCGTGAACTATGATGGTCCCCTTGTGACCTGGCATCTTGAGCTGCAAATAAATATAACAAGGCCTTGCCATGAACTTTGCATAAGCCGGTCCTCCAAACAGTGCGTGGTACCGGCTCTGAATCTTCACCACTTCAAAGGTCAATGTCTCAGACCAGGAGTCATGCTCATCACCAAACACAATCTCCAAAGCGATCTTGCCAACATGATATGCCGTTTTACCTGGTACTACACCATGAAAAACAATGTTTGACAGTTTAAGACTCTTGTCTGTCAACCCCATACGACGGAACGTCTCATAATACATAATGTTGATATTGCTCCATCCATCCATAAGCACCTTGGTGAACTTATAACCTCCCACCTGAGGTGCCACCACTAAGGCCAGGTGACCCGGATTTTCAACCCGGGGTGGATGATCCTCTCTGCTCCAAACAATGGGTTGCTCCGACCATCGCAAATAACGTGGTACTGCCGGTTCAACAGCATTAACTGCCCTCTTGTGAAGCTTCTGATCACGTTTGCACAAACTAGTAGTGAACACATGATACTGCCCACCATTCAACTGCTTTGGGTTACTCTGATAACCGACTGCTGCTGATTTCCCTGATTATTCTGTTGGTTATTACCACCTTGGTTGTTTTGGTTGCCCTGATTATTCTGAAATTCAGAGTTTGAACCGCCACCACCATGAAAACATGGACCTGAACCGCCCGATGGACCCTGATCATACCGAAAGAGATCAGAGTTTTTGAACTCCTTCATAATGTGACAATCTTTCCAAAGATGTGTTGCTGGAACCTCCTTGGTTCCGTGCTTTAGGCAGGGCTGATTTAACAAACGCTCCAGATTCATACCGCCACCGCGCTAGGGCGGTTTACCCTTACGACGTTGCATATTGGTGTTAGCCACAAAATGTGAATTATATGCTTTGTGTTACCATTATTCCCATGGCCCCCTTGGTTGTGCTGCTGTCCCTTTGCACCGTCGTTCTTCTTTCCCTTCTCCGGTTTCTCCTCATCAGAATCGGGATCCTTGGTATTATCAGAATCGACATATTTAACCAAGGTTGCCATAAGATTTCCCATATCATAGCAGTGGCGCTTGAGTCGTCCCAACTTGATCTTCAGTGACTTAAACCGGCAATTACATTCCAACATTATGATTGCTTGGCCAGCATTAATCCGGTCCGATGAATGCAAAACTTCTGAAACCCGGCGCACCCAATGAGTTGTTGACTCATTCTCTCCTTGAACACAGGCATCCAGATCCACAATGGACATAGGCTGCTTGCATGTATCATCGAAATTTGCTATAAACCGGGTCTTCAATTGGTCCCATGACTCGATGGAGTTGGCTGGCAGGTTCTTCAACCATGTACGGGATGTTACCTCCAGCATCATCGTGAAGTACTTTGCACAAGCCACTTCATTCACATCCAGCATCTCCATTGCCATCTCATAACTTTCCACCCATGCCTCGGGTGGTTGATCAGCGGTGTAATTAGGCACCTTACATGGACCCTTGAAATCTTTAGGCAGCCGCACATTACGGAGAGCCGGAATGAGACACGGTACTCCCCAGGAACTGAGGGCAAGCCCGGTGCCTCGGTCTACTGACGCTGCTGGCTGAACCGGGGCGGGTTGATAACGACCCGTATACTATGCTGCAAAAGAGGCCTCCCTTCGTGCTCTGCCATAATCCACCACGTCCTGAGCGTTCACCCCACCATGCGCCGGATTTGGTCCTTGAGGGACAATACGGCACCGTGCACTACTGGACACCTCCGGTTCATCTATATGCCTGCTATAGCTTTTGCTCGGACGTGGGGTCGTGTGAATCCTGTCTTGACTTTACGAGTAAGCCTGCTGCTGCGTCATATCAGTTTGAAGAAGATCCCTGGCCCGTCGTGTCTCAACCGCTGCCGGCGACTCACCCTCTATTGGAATAGCTGCCAGCCGGGATGCTGCTGCTATCATATTATCTAAAGGGGGAGAGAAGTGACCCGGGGGGGTGTGGTATACCGCGGAGGATTGTCTTTCTGTCGAGGTGGACCCATCACCTGAGGTTGATCCGGCGCTCCGGTCCTTTGCACGGTAGTCCGGTTTACTAGCGCTGGGTTGCTGGTCCCTGCCCCTTGCGTATTGAAGAGGTTCATTGCATTGTAATCCGGCGGCAAGTGAGATCGATGTCATCTCCTGAATACTTCATTTGAAGTGTTCTGATCCATCAAAAGTCGATAATTCTCATCTTGAATGCGCTGTGCCTGGGCATCTAAAGCGGCCCGTTCCTCAGCCATCCTGATCTCCTCAGCTGCCAAATCCTCTTTGGCCTAAGTTATCTGATCCCACAACTTAGCCACCTCCGCGTTTTGCCAATCTTGAGTCTCCGGGGTAACTGCTGTGGCCAATAACGTCACCCAGGTGTCCATCAATCCGGACAGAACTTGAGCCGGACGGCGCACGGAGCCTCCTGCCCCTGTTGCCAGCGCGGATGTCGCCGCAGTACAATTCTGCAAAGTTGATTGTGTTCCGGCCATGAAGATTCCGACTCGGTCTGGCGGTTCAAGCAATTTCGGAATACTGGTGCCATCGGAATACCCTTCAAACACACCGTCATGAACTTGGTACAGGGATTCGGTTTCGCCAGTGGATGATTCACCGTCGGAATAAGCGACCGTCTCACCTTCGGACACCGGTTCAGATCCGATCCCGTGGACACATCATACAAAAGCATACTTCATGGCGGGCTGAATCCAAGCAGAGCTTGCTCGCTGAGCCGTCTCGACGAGGTCGGTGCAGACGTCCGGCTCAGGGCCTGGTTCATCGATCTTGCCGATGAAAACGTGAATTCCGCTAAAGGGGACCCAGTACCCGTACTCAATTGAGCCGGCCTCGGGGCCCCATCCCGCGTCATCGATGTAGAGCTTGCCACGACGACTCTTAGTTATCCGTCCCACTGCGTATCCCTTGAGTCCTTTATAGTTGCCCTTCAAGAACTCGAAACCATCGTGCGATAGCCCCACGGTGGGTGCCAACTGTCGTTCAAATATCACGTCAGATGTCCTCGTGAAAGGACTTAGTCATGGAGCCATCGCAACGGGTTAGCTCAAAGGGGTTAAACTGGACAAAGGGCACGAGGGTTTTTATACTAGTTCGACCCCTTCGATGAAGGTAAAGGCCTACATCTAGTTTGATGGGATTATTGGGGCCTCGATCACCAGGGAGCTAAACACGCTATGCCTAGCTCTCGAGTTGTTATTTCTTGTCCCTGAACCGACGCCGGGTCGTCCCCTTATATACACGGGTTGACGCCCGACCGGTTTACAGAGTCCCGAGGCTTTCTCATACAAGTGTCCGGCTCGGTCTCTCCTTTCCTATCTTACAATACAAGTTACATGACTATGGTGGTTTACCAATATGGGCCCTAATGCGCCTTTGGGCTCCGGGCCTCTAAGCTTCATAGTAAAGCGCCATCTTCTGGGTCTTCATGGGATTCAATATAGTTGAGTGTGAAGCGGCCCCTCCTGGGCAGTTTATACTTAGTAGTTATATCCCCAACAATCCTCGTCCTTTATTTTTTAGTTTGTATATGGGTCCAAATTTGTTTCATGACATGTGGGCCCCTCGGTGTGTAGTTTGTACCACTTTAATTTGTGGGTCAAAATTTGTTCCTTTCCAAGTGGACTATCGGTGTGTAGTTTTGTAGCTTATTTACAATAATTAAAGAGAACAACATAGTTTTTTGCAATAATACCATGGTGCGGCGTTGAAGGAGAGAAAGGACGTGCGAGAGAGCGATGACCGAGCCAGAGGGAAATCAACTAGGGGAGTAGCGGGGGTTGCAACGGTGTTTGGAGTAGTTGTGGGCCGAGTGCTATGAAAATATAATCTAAACTGACCGGAATAAATGCCTACACAAATTAATCCAAGGTTGGAGTACCCCTCGCAATGTAAATATCTCCGGCTTTGCGAGGGATGGAGAGGTAGTAGCTTCAATGTGTGGAAGATACGTTGTGAGAATGCGAGGTCAATCGAGAGACATATAGATAGAGAGACAAAGTGAGTGTGGTACGACATTCATTGAACAGATATATATGCTCTGGAGAGATATTGTCTGATTGAGCTTTTGGCAAGGGTGAGGGCTGTAAGACAGAGCTTGAGAGATGATCCAGTCACAGACGTGTAGATATATTTTGTGCGTGGGACGAAGCAAGGTCAATTGATCACATAGGGTCGCTGTGCGATCGAAAGAGTGAGACGGGTTGGAGAGAGTGACCTAGATAGACAATGTGCGTGAGAGAGTATACAATGTGAATAGGTCGAATTGGGCTCAAACATGGTGATATATTGTTTTTGTCTGAGAAAGAGCGAGGTCAATCGAGACATACACACACACACACACACACAAAGAGAGAGAGAGAGAGATTGAGTGAGCGTGGCCCGCCATGAGGTCGAAAGAGTGGCGGCGGCTTGGATGGACTTACCTAGATAGACAATCTGCGTGAGAGAGTATATAGTGTGTCGATCAAGGACCGAACAGGGAGATATATCATTTGTATGTGAAAGAAAACGAGGTTAAACGAGACTCAGATAAAGAGAGCAAGATTGAGCGAGTGTGGCCCGCCATGCAGAAGAAAGAGTGAGACAGTCTCGAGGGAGTGACCTAGATATACAACATGTGTGCATGCGCACGAGGTTTGGGGGGCTAGGTAGGCAATGCATGTATTTAGCGTGAGAGGCTGAGAGGGAGAGGGAGAGAGAGAGAGAGAGCTCAGCATGGGGTGCAATGGCGGGTGTGTGAGGTAAATACATTTGGTAACAGAGTGGAAAAAGGGGTTGTGTAGTTGAGAGACTTAGAGATCGAAACATGGAGAGAAAGAATGAACGTGTGTTGGAAATCGATAGCTTCCTAAGGTGGTTAGGAGAGGAAGATTGACCGATATAGAAAGTATGCAGCGTGTGTGCAGGGGGGTGGTTGAATGTACATAGTACGAGACTTAACATCGATGTTTCAATTCGGTGTACATTGTAAGATTTGAAGTGAGGACCATGCATACGAGTAATTATTTCGAATTCGTGCCATACTAAGTTTCGAAAAGTTGACATTGACTCAATTTGTTGTGCTTTTTCGTAGGTCATATGTTTGAATCCATCCAAAAAATTCTCACTACCATGGTGTTCATCATATACATATGAATTTGTATTAAAAAAGTAGCATGGATATAGTGAAATGCGGAATCCATGTTAGAATTGGAGATCGCTACATGACACACACTCTAATTCAAATAACTAATTATGTGACACACACCCTAATCCACGTTAGCGTGGACACCGTTTCAATTTTTTTTTCAAATAACTCCTCATTAATTAATTTATAGTACTCCCCCTGTTCACTTTTATAAGACCTTGAAGCCATTTCAGACGATGTGCAAAATAGTTCATTTTAAGTTATCTGAAACGACTTACAAAAGTAAATGGAGGGAGTATCTCGTTTCAAATGACTAATTATTGCAAGGAAAACACGGGCGTGGTAATACATACAGATTCGTTTGCAAATGACAGAATATTCATTTGCATTCTCAAATGTAGGCGCACCAGGCAGACCAGGGCCGTGTCAGGGTGGACGCTGCTTGGGTGCCTTAAGGCACCGAAGCATAGTCCTGTCGGGGTGGTCGTGTGTGTCGTACGGACGTGTAGCACCCAGCCACCCACCCCCCTCCCTCGTCCTCCTTCCCCCACTCCCTCCCTCATCCCTCCATCCCCCCCAAAAAAAGGAGGACGACAAAATATGTTTGCTCTTCCACATTTCGGAATGAAATATCTGGCGGCCCCCATTCCAGCCCTGCAAAATCTCTCTTATCCACTGTCCCCTTCCGCGCCCAGATTGCTCAAATCCCTAATTCGCCGCCAACCCAAGCAAAGTTCGAATCGCCCCTCGTCTCGTCTCTTTCCCCACCTCTGTGCCGGACGACGACGACGAAGACGACGGTCGCGCTTCACCACTGCACCGGAGCTACCTCATCTACGCCCTCGTCCACCGCACCGGGTGGTCCACCAATAATGTCGGCCGCCGCAACCGACGTGCCTCATAGACACCGAGTTCCACCACATCAGGTGTGCTCCACTGATGCTGTCTCCTAGCTCACCGGGGCTACTTCACCGAGCACATCATCGCACCTCCGCCCCCCGAGGCCGTTGGGGCTTCACCAACGGTCTCGCCACCGCATCGTAGCACTCCGCTTCCACTCAAGATATGCAACTGTGCACGGCCAACCAACGCCAGCGCATCACCCTCAACGGCTCGGAAGTGACCCGCACTCTATCTAGGCGAGCATGCCCAAACGCCGGCCTGAACTAGGTATCCACACATCACTCCCTTGTGCACTGTTCCGACGATGTTTGGATATCCTTTCACTGCTCTCTTAGCTTACACGCCTATGCAACTCTGACTTTAATTCTTATTTCTTCTGGAGATATCATCTGAAACAAGCAAATCCATTTTTTAGCGAAGCATGACGGCGCTAGGGGATCTTGTACACATCCTGCACACCCATGTAACATTGTAAGTATCTGTCCTCCAGTACAACATCAAGGTCGATTCCTCTTATTTGATCAACCATTCGCCGTGTCAAAAATGCAGAAGGGGATGAAAGGAGCACAAGGCCTGCACATCCAAGCAAGTGGTAACATGGACTTGTACATGGAACATCCCAAGCGCAAGCAAAGCTGTAGTGAGCCTGTACACCGAGCTAGCGTAAGTCCTTGCATTTCATTTAATTCGTACTGGCATTCATGTATGATTTGTGTGTAGTGGCGGATCCACGAATTCAAGTTACCAAGGGTGAACATTTAACTTAAAAAATACGAAGGCACTTGCACTCCGGAAATCAACATAACTTGAGAAATGTGAAGCTACATGCACTTTGAAAACCAACTAATGATCCAAAGTAGTTTAGATTATAAACACTAAATGATGCAAGCACCAAAAAGCACAAAATGCAACAGGGTGTACAAGGACTACAAACATGGTCTGTACCTGCTTGAATTATTCGTCTCTGGCTGAAAATATCGAAGTGTAATTGCACCTATAACCAGTGCGCAAACTGCATATCAATATATCTATCCTGCACAAGTATGCCAGTAGTTTCAAACAACAGATTAGAAAAGTATTTATGCTATGTTGTAATGATACAGGGACTTTCTAGTAGATGGCCTCGACGTTTCCTCAATCTATGAAAATGCACTATAATTTGCTTGTCATCAATGCCTGCAAATCTCTGTCTCTCTCAACATAGTAGATCATCATTAGACACTAAATCCTTCAATGAGCTTGCAAAATGCTTGCATTAGATCCCTCATTAGACACTATATGTTCATCACCAGGAGCATGTAAAATGTTTGCATCAAATCCTTCATTAGTAGTCTGTTCATTGGACACTTCAGGCTCAAGAACAACATGAGCTTGTATATTTGCATTGGAAACTTGATTAGATACATCAGATTCAGTCAGTTCAGTATTGATTGGGGGAGTTATAAAATAAGTAAAAATTGGTTTCATTTTCTCATAGATTCCCTACATACAAGCAGTTTTACAACATCGTCATGTTTAACTATTGGCCAGAAATTGAAGAGTTGAATTAGATATAATCAGGGATGTGATGTACCTGCTCGTTGCGCATGCTACTCTTGCAAGCTGCGACTGTCCGTTTGCGCAAGCTCGATGTCATGCCCGTGCTGCCGCCGCTGCCTCCCACGCAGGCTACACCCAGGGTTGGATATTCATCTTATTGTCATTCCGTTCGCTTGAAGCCCGGCGACCGCACTCCAACGAGGGTGTGAGGAAGTGCTATGTCGGTCTGTCCAGCGGTGGCTAGGTTAGGAGCAAACCATACTGGAGGCTGGAGCGAATCAATTGGGATTTTTTCTGCTGTCGATCGATATGGGAGGCGCTCGTTTGGGCCGCGAGCCTGCTATAGGGCCTGCCTTGCACTTATGTTATTGTCCCATCCAAATTGAAACATTTTTTTCATTTTTTTACATTGCCTTCTCGTGCGTTGGGACAAACAAAACTAGCCTGGGCCAACCTGGACGACTCAAACTAGGTGCACACTTTCCAGCCACCTGAGGCGGCCACCCATACCAGCCCCTATGGTGGCGTCACCCCTTTTTGCGTGTATGATTGGGTAGTGAAAAATATTCCAGTGGCACTTTTGATTTACCCACAGAATGGTTGAATTGCTTGTTTCTATGAACTGAGTTCGCCAATAATGTGAAGGATGCCAGTCTTTTCATCCTATTGTAGATTTCTTAGACCTCGATATGCCAAAAGTAATCACATGAAATATACTATAAAAGCCAGTGTGATGTGTGTGGCAACAACTAGTCTGACTACACGTCCTCATATAACATATCAAGGACGCACCATCTTACTAGATTAACCATTCGACTTACCAATGCAGTGTGGGAAGAAAGAAGTATTGGGACTCCGTATCCAAGCAATTGATGCCATGGACTCCTTCGTACAACCTTGTAAGCAAAAAAGAAGTTGTAGTGTGCATGTACAAAGAACTAGCGTAAGTTCAGTTACCTGCTTCTCGGAATTTTAGTTAGCCACTTATTGCAAAATTGCTCAATTACGTTGCTTGGCTTAATTAAGTTTGCTACGGGTTACATAATGCCACGGCCTGTTAATCATATTGTAGACTGCGCCTATATATGTATTTGATACTTACTGTTAAGAATTACCTGTTTGCCTTAGCTTAAATATCTACTTGTTTGTTTAACTGCTTTGCTGCTGCAATAGTGGGTTACAATGATGTTAATAACTACTTTTCAGCATCCAATTGAAACTCTTTAATTCCTTGTTTGTTTAACTGGTTTGCTGTTATAACTCCCAGTTGAGATGTTTTGTTAACTTCAACTTTTCTGAATCCAATCAGAACTTTAATGGAAAAACAGGTTAGCCCAAGATCAAACAACGAGGTCACCATGGACGTTGCATCATCCCACAGCAGTGGTACCGGCCCAATCATGCATTATGAATTGCCAACTGCTGATGCTCTAGAGGCTAAACTAGTGGTAGAAAGAGATTCTGCTTCTGCACTTAGAGATGAAGTTCACATGTTGAGGAAGCAAACAGCACAATCACAAGCAGTACTCAAGACAACCATTAAATGTTTGGATTTCAAAACGAAGCAAGCTGAGACTGACCAGATTGTTAAGGTCCTGAAGGAAAAAAGGAAATTAAATTCCTACTTGGTAAATCATAGGTGAAATGTTCTTTCCATCATTGAATAACCTTTGTGTTGTCTGTTCATGTAATCAATCAAACCATTTGTTTTAGAGATCTTGTAATAATTGCTTTTTTGGTTTTTTGGTTTGTAATTTTATTTGAGCACAAGTCTGTATTAATCGATAAGACTCGGAGACATTTCATTTGGATTGCTGTGCCAGACCTACAGATATGCCAATCGGGCTGAATGTGCATTCAGCAATAGTAGTAGTATAGATGGACCATAAGTGGCACGCATCGGAAAGGGCCAAGATGCTGGCTAAAAAAAGGATGTTGTTGTAGCAAAAAAACAGTACAGCGTCCTGGCTTATGTATGTTAGTTGATATTATTGATCCATATACTCTATAAGTGTTTATATGTCTGTTAGTTCTGTATATTCTTGGTTGATTGACTCGGTATTTGAATCTTGATACATTGCTTGTGTACATATCTAAATGGGAGTACACATTATGCTACGTGTGACATTTGAGTTGGACATGAAGTGTTCCAAATATTCGAATTCACCTTAAACTGAATTTGAGTATCGGCATTTGTAAACCATATTCATATATGACAGTGGAATACATCTTTGTCATCCTTTTAAAGATATATAAAAACACGTAGAATGATTTATAAAGATTGATATAGGAATAGAAAATGGATTCGAATTTAGTTGCCAGGGTAAGCATGGATGCTTATTGTCCCAAAATTTGAAAGAAGCGGCAAAATGTCCACTCCCACATCGGCTTCCCGAAGCCAAGTGTTTGGGAGATGGAAATTACTGTCTACCCATTACACGGACAATCCATCGGCCCGATTTCCACTGCTCTAAATAGGGGTAGGTTAGTAACTTCAATTAGACGTGACACGACCGCCTCTGAGCCCATTCCGACACGGTGGGTGTCAAACATGGGCGGCAAAACACATTTGATTCAAGCTCGTCTGAAAGACCTTTGTTTCTCCCTCCATTCCCCAGTCATACACGGTGGGTGGCAAAACAAACTCGACTCGGCCGAAATCAATGTAGGCAAATATTTCCAATAGGGGCAGTTTTGTAACTTCACTCAGACATGACACAACCGCCCAACCTATCAGCCCCGTTCATACACCGTGGGTACCAACCATGGGCGCCAACCACCCTCTCCTCGCCCGAAATCGCTCTGGGCAAATATTGCGAGATGCGATATTACCGTCCTATCCCCAACCGATGAGATGTCCAAATTTTAAACGGGGGCTAAGTTCGTAACTTTCCCATATTTCAGACATGCGCGTCCCAAAAACATGGTTCCCCGTACCTCTCCCTCCATTTTCCCATTCATAGACCATCCGCAGTAGAACACCACATCTCCACACCAGCCCCCGTCCGCCACCCCATCCATCGTCGCCGTCCTCCACCACATCCATCGCCACCATCCTCCACCATGCCGGAGCGCCTACCAAGACCGCGTCGTCCACTGCTAGAGATGGACGCTTCTCATCCACAGCGATAGACCAATAGCCTTGCATCGCGTCCTCTCGCTTCATCGACGTTGTCATCCTCTTTGCCGGGGCCGCTCACACGACCTTCTCTTCCACCGCAACAGGACTTATCCCCCAATGCACCCGTCTACCGTCGCATATCTGCTTCAACGCCACCGACAACCATTGAACCCCGGATGCCTACACGGTGCCGCAAGAGAGGTGGCACTTCATATCTCCTCAACTTTTTGATCTCAACCAGAAAATAGATCTTAACTTGGTTACTCTACTTTCTTTTCAGCTCTTAGAATTTAGTTCTTAATTCGAAGCAAACAATGGATACTAAATATCATTTCTTCGGTTTGCAACTTCAAATCTGCCATGGCACAGCCATAATACGGTTTAATTGATCATGCTTAGGGTTTAATTAATCATGTTGGTTCCATGGTGGTTTCTTTAATAGAAATCGGAGGGGAAACCCTCTTTTGCTAAAAAAATATGCTTAGAGTTTCCCCATTTTATGATCACTATACGTTCAGAATACATGCTTCGTGTCATAATAACACTGCTCCACCCATCAAGCTAAAAAAGCTTAGTTTTTCAAATTTGAATCTGATATTATTAAAATAGAGTTTTTTAATTGGTCAGCTAAATGTTCCTAAATTAGTTTCGAAAATGCATGTTCGCCGCTCGGGTGTGTATCTCTACAAGGTGCCCACGGTGGGCCGGACCACCCTGGGATTTTGGATCGTCCCAGGCCCTGATTCCCCTCTGTTCTGTTGCGCGCTTCCGATCTCAACTCGCCCCCAGCCGCCTGCCTTGCCGGCGACTTGCCGTCCGGGATGGCATGACTCTAGGAGGAGACGCCGGACTAACAGGAGGCTAGGAGCCGCGCGCCCAATAGCATCATCGCTGCCCGGGAGCGCCGTCGTGCCTACCCTCCCAGTCTGTTCAGGGCTCAGGCATGCAACACCCACCAAGCAAACCCAATTTATCCTAAGATACGTCCTCAACACTCAGCAGCCACTCCTCATCACCCATTTTCTAATTGATTCATTACTCATTAGGCAGGACTGTCATTAGGGTTTGTTGTGTGCTCAATGCTACCTACACTTACTGGTTCAGATGTATTTCGGTAATCTTTAGTACCTCTAAAGTTCACAGGGTTTTCAAAATTCCGGCCCTCGGAATAGACACTAGTCATTTTGGATTGTTGGTCGTAGTGACATTGACCTAGGTTACTACTGCAAGCCAGGTTTGTTGACAATTTTACTTGTCTTTCTTACTCATTCCATATAATATCCAATTATTCACGTCGATTAGTTGCAAACAATAAGTGCTAGACAAACTTCTTCATTCAGATTTTGGACGGTCTCTTACTGCAGTTACAATTCTGCATACTTGTTCTAGTAAGCTCACAAGTAAATGATTGATTCACTACATCTATGCTTTCCTTCTCATATTTGTTGTCAATATATTTTAGGGTGGACCACCCTGTTTCTAAATACTAGAACCGTAGACATGAGTGAATAGTATTTCTCTATGTGATCTCTTCCATCATGTGTGGGCAATGAACATTGCATTGTATAGAAAGAAAGTGTCATTTCCCACTTTTACATAGGTTTTGATCTTTTACATGGAATACAATCTGCCTACTTGCTTTGTGTCGCACTACCAACACTCCACCCTTGAATCTAAACATTATGCCACTCATAATTGCTTAGTTTATTTGTTCAAATACGAATTTCATATGATTCTACTGTTCCTACTTCAGTTTTGAAATGTGTGCCTGCCTGTTATAGAGACATAAGGGGTTTGTATTTCTGTGTGAGGTCTGGTCAGCATGGTTGGGGGTGAACTTTGCTTATGCAGGGGTTTATAGGGAGACACTCTACGAGTTGAATCCGCAATGCATTCCATAAATAATCTGACTACTTTTTAAGTTTTCATGAATCTCAGATTCTTAACAACATCATAATGATTATGAGCTTGCGCGCATGAAAAGAATAAAGCAGAACAATGCCATGGCTGTCAAACTTGGCATTAAGGGACTAAAATCAAGTCTGGATGCAATGCAATGCAAACGCTCTCCACCTACAGATTCATGCTCAGAATATGATCCTAACAGTGATTCTGAGCTAGAGGGAGACCTAAGTCAATGTAGCTCCCTAGTGGAGGAGTCAGAGGAAGATGCCCTATCTTATTCACCCATCAAAGTACTTGCTCTAACTTTCCAAGGTTACATTGCTCGCACATATCTTGCAACTGATGCTTTGTATTGCTTCTACTTTGTTGAACTGCCATTAGCTTAGTTTACACATCGTGTATGTGAATACGCCCTGCCTATCCATTTTCAGTACATATTCCATCTGTCATCATACCGTACTTATCCATTCAAATGTTGTTCTTGTGTATCAGACTTTCAAAAGGAAGAGGGAGATTGCTGATCATGGAGGAGCACAAGCAAAGTATTTGGAAAAGGTAGTGGCACTTGATAAATCAAATAGCCCATTAGGTGTAGTTGCAATATCACCTGACCCACAAAACACCCCAACTCTAGTAGACTCCAGCCCTACTACACTGGTCATTTCTGATGCCCCAACTCAGCAGGCCCCAACTGCAGCAAACAGTATGATTATGCCAGTTGACATAGCACCAGCTCTACGATGCAAAACCCCCATTCCAGCAAAGAGTACACCAAATCCAGTTGCCAAATCCCTTTTCGAACCAGAGAGAGCCCCAATTGCAGCAAATAGGACCCTTGTTCCATTTCTTCCCAGTTTAGAAGATGAAGCTTATGTTGTTGTCAGGAACTTTGTGCGCATCTTTCCTTCATGGAAAGATTATACCGCAGACACGGAACAATTTCCAGTCTTCCTCCGCAACTTACGTGTAAGTAATGTACTAATGTTATTCATGGTCATTACTGCATATGTTTTTGCTGATAGAAGACACAAGACTTCATTCTTTTAAATAGGCGAGGAGCAAACTGGATTGTGAAGACGAGCAAGGGTTGGTTGCGCTTTTCAAGCACTCATTGATGAAGTATCGTTCCTACCTGAGGCAAGCGCACTTTGATGGCAAGCCTCTAAACGAAATTTCTGTAAAGTCTCCGGTGCTACATTTATCCGACGATGACTGGAATAATATTGTTACACATTGGTCTCGGCTGCAGCGTAAGGTACTGTCTATGATATAAAATCACAATTTGAACTACATTTTTGCATTTTGCTTAATGTCTCACTTGTATGAAAACTATTAGCAGAAGAACATTCGTTCTCAAGGGACCACAGAATCTTGCAACTATACTGCACACTGCATTGCTCTCGTGAGTACCTCTTGCCCTGTATGACCATACTTACTTCCATAGCTATTTGATTATGTAGCATCACTGCACATGTTAGCCTTGTAATCGTCCATTTGGTGGACATTATAAGATCCGTATGGACTCTTACATAAATTTAGAATCAACCCAATGCATTTGAAGAGGTTTAGCTCTGCAGTCCTCTTGTAAGGACTGAACATGGTCTATCACTGTACTTACATTAACAGCTACTCCCTTCGTCCCATAATATAAGAACGTTTTGTACAGTACACTAGTGTTCAAAACACTCTTGTATTATTGGAAGAAGGATTAGTTCATTGTGTAGCATTGTGCATCTTATCTCCCCCACCCACCATTTACTAAAAAAGATGAGATCTATATTTAATCTTACCAACAAGTAGAATACAGACAATGCCAGTGCAGAAGTGTAGCCCATTGCTCTTGTTAGTACATTTTGTCCTGTAACGCTTGTACTTCCAGGGATTGGTAGTTGATTATGTAGCATCAATATGCATCTTATCTTCATTATCCTCTATCCCTTCCAGTATTATCATATCTATAATTACTCTCTACAAAATGTAGAGCACAGGCAATGCTTATGAAGAAGATTCTGTGCTGAAATTCTTGAGTTATCCTTCCCTTGACATGGAGAAGGGCATTATAAAGCCGGTGTTAACTGTTAATGTAAGTCAGACAAAATGTAGAGTACATGCAATGCTTATGAAGAAGATTCTATGCTAAAATTCTTGAGTTATCCTTCCCTTGACATGGAGAAGGGCATTATAAAGCCGGTGTTAACTGTTAATGTAAGTCAGTCCTTCTAAAGCCTTTTTCCTCAACTACTGTTTAATTTGCTCATACTCCCTATCGTTTACTGTTGTTTAGTTTGCTATTTCTACCAAAATGCATGTTCGCAAGAACTGTAAGTTCTAAGTTTTACTTGTAAAACCAAATTCCTTATTCATACCATGCACATTACTTAATACTCCTTATATGTATGCTTGTTTTTGTGGATCTATAATCCAGTGTGT
The DNA here is from genome assembly GCF_002162155.2 of Triticum dicoccoides. Taxonomy (NCBI): domain Eukaryota; kingdom Viridiplantae; phylum Streptophyta; class Magnoliopsida; order Poales; family Poaceae; genus Triticum; species Triticum dicoccoides. The sequence goes on from NC_041393.1 coordinate 66,788,647, forward strand.
GGTGAAGCAGCCCACGTTTGCACCTTGTCATCTCCTGTTTTATCTTACTGATGTGGCTGATGATATGAACAACATGCCATGCACATTATCCAAAATAGATACAATGATTTTCTTTGCCCTTCATCTATGCTTGTTATGTTGACATGGTAATCCAGTAGTGTGGTGAAGCTCCCCGCATTATGAACAATGCAAAATTATGCTATTCATATTTTGAACTTACTCTTTATTTTCTAATTTGAAATTGGATGGAATTGACAACACAGTTATCATCTTTGTTTATACACGTGCAAAACCTGTCATCTCTCTGCTTTGTTTCAGGGTGATATGCCTAATGGCATGCACAAGTCTGCTGAAGGCTGTGAGACAAACCCAACATATATTGCAGCAAAGAAGGCAAAACATCTTGAAGATAGCGAGATAACCCCAAAGTCTTGTCTTGATGTAGTGTTCAAGTTACTTGAGACTAGCAGTCAGACAAGCTCACATAATTTGTTGTCTGAATCAGTTCGACTTCTTCAGTCCGAAGTTCTAGCAGAAAGGCATTCTGAAACTCAACTTCGACTTGAAGTCCTATCTCTAAGAAAGATTGCGGGGAACACCAATGAGAACCTCATCGCTAAATAGCCACACCTGGAAGCTATGACCGACATGCTAGGCCGGTCTCACAGCCTTGCTCAGCAGCTTGCGCAGTAGTTCCCCCGCAAGGCTAACCTTTCTTGAACTGTCTTGGAAGTGGTCTCGGTTCAGTATTATTTTGTTACGCTGCAATGGTGCCCAGTTTTTGTAATCTGCTTCTTTGTTGCGCTTTATGATCACTGGTGGCGAACTTCGATGCCCAGTGGATGTAATATACCTTAAATCATTTATTGTATAGTGTAGGTTTATTCTTAGTTACTATGCCGTAATTTCTTTATTGTATAGAGTAGGTTTGTTCTTAATTCCTACTAGATACTGCCATCATTCGCTATCTGAAAAAAATCAGATGTAGCCGACCAGGCTGAAACATTCGACTCTAGCGGGCCTGGTTTTTAGTGGGCCACAATTGGGCCGGCCTGTGTCTTTCTTGGGCCCGAATGATTGGGGCCTTCACGCATTGCGCCAGGCCCAAACTTACACCGGCCTATATTTTAGTTGGGCCTTTTGTCGACCCAGCGCTTAGTTTGGCCCAGGTAGTGTTGGCCATTAACAGGCTGAATATTGTACTGGCCTGTTACGGCCGAGATGAAACCACGGGCCTTTAGCAGGCCAAAATGCATGTTGGGCCTCAATTTTCACTAGTCGTCGACGGGCCTTCAGCAAGCTGAAATGTAGACCGGGCCTTTTTGGGCCGAGTTAGCTCACGGGCCGTTACCAGGCCGAAACATATATCGGGCCTTAGTTGGCCCACTGATATCATGGGCCTTTGAGAGGCCGAAAGCTTAGTACAGGCATCAAAGGGCCGGATTACGCGACAGGCCTTTAACAGGCCCAAAGTCACGTTGGGCTTAACTATTGCCACCTTCAGCACGGGCCGTTAGTGGGAGCTAACTCTTGAGCACTGCGTTGGATTTCCCCAAAGAGGAGAGGATGATGCAGTAAAGTAGCGTAAGTATTTCCCTCAGTTTTTGAGAACCAAGGTATCAATCCAGTAGGATATCACGCACGAGTCCCTCGTACCTACACAAAATGATAGCTACTCGCAACCAACGCGATTAGGGGTTGTCAATCCCTTCACGGTCACTTACGAGGGTGAGATGTGATAGAGATGATAAGTAATATTTTTGGTATTTTTAGTATAGAGATGCAAAGTGAAAAATAAAAGGCAAAGTAAAAACAAAGCAAATAATAAAGTAATGGAGATTGATATGATGAGAATAGAACCGGGGGCCATAGGTTTCACTAGTGGCTTCTCTCGAGAGCATAAGTATTCTACGGTGGGTGAACAAATTACAGTTGAGCAATTGATAGAAAAGCGAATAATTATGAGGTTATCTAGGTATGATCATGTATATACGCATCACGTCTGCAACAAGTAGATCGAAACGATTCTGTGTCTAGTACTATTACTCCACTCATCGACCGCTATCCAACATGCATCTAGAGTATTAAGTTAAAAACAGAGTAACGCCTTAAGCAAGATGACATGATGTAGAGGGATAAATTCATGCAATATGATAAAACCCCCATCTTGTTATCCTCGATGGCAACAATACAGTACGTGCCTTGCAGCCCTTTCTGTCAATGGGTAAGGACACCGCAAGATTGAACCCAAAGCTAAGCACTTCTCCCATTGCAAGAACTACCAATCTAGTTGGCCAAACCAAAAAGGATAATTTGAAGAGACTTGCAAAGATAAATCAATCATACATAAAAGAATTCAGAGAAGAATCAAATATTGTTCATAGATAAGCTAGATCATAAACCCACAATTCATCGGTCTCAACAAACACACCGCAAAAAAGAAGGTTACATCGAATAGATCTCCACAAGAGAGGGGGAGAACATTGTATTGAGATCCAAAAAGAGAGAAGAAGCCATCTAGCTACTAGCTATGGACCCGAAGGTCTGAAGTAAACTACTCACACTTCATCGGAGAGGCTATGGTGTTGATGTAGAAGCCCTCCGTGGTAGATGCCCTCTCCGGGGAAGCTCCGGAACAGGCCCCAGGATGGGATCTTGCGGATACAGAAAGTTGCGGTGGTGGAATTAGGTTATTGGCTCCGTATTTGATCTGACGGGGGTACGTAGGTATATATAGGAGGAAGGAGTATGTCAGTGGAGCAACAGGGGGCCCACGAGGTAGGGGGCGCGCCCAGGGGGGCGCCCCCCACCCTCGTGACCTCCACGGTTGTTCCTTGGAGCAGGGTCCAAGTCTCCTGGATCACGTTCGGTGAGAAAATCATGTTCCCGAAGGTTTTATTCCGGTTGGACTCCGTTTGATATTCTGTTTCTTCGAAATACTGAAATAGGCAAAAAACAGCAATTCTGGGCTGGGCCTCCGGTTAATAGGTTAGTCCCAAAAATAATATAAAAGTGGAAAATAAAGCCCAATATAGTCCAAAACAGTAGATAAAGTAGCATGGAGCAATCAAAAATTATAGATACATTGGAGACGTATCAAGGATCCCCAAGCTTAATTCCTGCTCGTCCTCGAGTAGGTAAATGATAAAAAAAGAATTTTTGATGCGGAGTGATACTTTGGCATAATTTCAATGTGAATCTTCTTAATTGTGGCATGAATATTCAGATCCAAAAGATTCAAGACAAAAGTTCATATTAACATAAAAGTAATAATACTTCAAGCATACAAATTAAAGCAATCACGTCTTCTCAAAATAGCATGGTTAAAGAAAGTTATCCCTAAAAAATCATATAGTCTGGCTAAGCTCTATCTTCATCACACAAAGTATTTAATCACGCACAACCCCAATGACGAGCCAAGCAATTGTTTCATACTTTAATAATCTCAAACTTTTTCAACTTTCACGCAATACATCAGCGTGAGCCATGGACATAGCACTATAGGTGGAATAGAATGGTGGTTGTGGAGAAGACAAAAAGGAGAAGATAGTCTCACATCAACTAGGCGTATCAACGGGCTATGGAGATGCCCATTATTACATATCAATGTGAGTGAGTAGGGATTGCCATGCAACGGATGCACTAGAGCTATAAATATGTGAAAGCTCAAAAAAAGAAACTAAGTGGGTGTGCATCCAACTTGCTTGCTCACGAAGACCTAGGGCACTTTTGAGGAAGCCCGTCATTGGAATATACAAGCCAAGTTCTATAATGAAAAATTCCCACTAGTATATGAAAGTGACAACATATGAGACTCTCTATCATGAAGATCATGGTGCTACTTTGAAGCACAAGTGTGGAAAAAGGATAGTAGCATTGTCCCTTCTCTCTTTTTCTCTCATTTTTTTATTTGTTTGGGCCTTTTTTATGGCCTCTTTTTTTCGTCCGGAGTATCATCCCGACTTATGGGGGAATCATAGTCTCCATCAACCTTTCCTCACTGGGACAATGCTCTAGTAATGATGATCATCACACTTTTATTTTTCTTACAACTCAACAATTACAACTCGATACTTAGAACAAAATATGACTATATGAATGCCTCCGGCGGTGTACCGGGATATGCAATGAATCAAGAGCGACATGTATGAAAATTATGAAGGTGGCCTTGCCACAAATACAATGTCAACTACATGTTCATGCAAAAAGCAATATGACAAAAAGTAATGTGTCATATGAATGGAACGGTGGAAAGTTGCATGGCAATATATCTCGGAATGGCTATGGAAATGCCATGATAGGTAGGTATGGTGGCTGTTTTGAGGAAGGTATATGGTGGGTGCATGATACCGGCGAAAAGTGCACTGTATTAGAGAGGCTAGCAATGGTGGAAGGGTGAGAGTGCGTATAATCCATGGACTCAACATTAATCAAAAGAAGTCATGCACTTATTGCAAAAATTTAGAAGTCATCAAAAACCAAAGCACTACACACATGCTCCTAGGGGGATAGATTGGTAGGAAAAGACCATCGCTCGTCCCCAACTGCCACTCATAAGGAAGACAATCAATAAATAAAATTGTGCTCCGACTTCATCACAAAGTGGTTCACCATACATGCATGCTACGGGAATCACAAACTTCAACACAAGCATTCTTTAAATTCATAATCACCCCAACTAGCATTGCTTTGATATTATTACCTCCATATCTCAAAACAATTATCAAGCATCAAACTTATCTTAGTATTCAACGCACTCAAAAAAAGTTTCACATATCTTGAATACCAAGTATATTATCTTTAAGCAAATTACCATGCTATTAACAACTCTCAAAATAATCTAAGTGAAGCATGAGAGATCAATAGTTTCTTTAAAACAAATCCACCACCGTGCTCTAAAAGATATAAGTGAAGCACTAGAGCAAAAATTATTATGCTCAAAAAGGTCTAAGTGAAGCACTATGAGCAAAACTATCAAGCTCAAAAGATATAAGTGAAGCACTATGAGCAAAACTATCAAGCTCAAAAGATATAAGTGAAGCACATAGAGTATTCTAGCAAATTACAAACCATGTATGGCTTTCTCAAAAGGTGTGTACATCAAGGATGATTGTGGTAAACTGACAAGCAAAGACGCAAATAATACAAGATGCTCCAAGCAAAACACATAACATGTGGTGAATAAAACTATAGCTCCAAGTAAATTACCGATGGAAGTAGACGAAAGAGGGGATGCCTTCCGGCGCATCCCCGATCTTTGACTTTTTGGTGTCCTTGGATTATCTTGGGGGTTCCATGGGCATCCCCAAGCTTAGGATTTTACCACTCTTTGTTCCATAATCCATCAAAAGAATTCACCCAAAACTTGAAAACTTCACAACACAAAACTCAATAGAAACCTCGTGAGCTCCGTTAGTGAAAGAAAACAAAAGACTACTTTAAGGTACTGTAATGAACTCATTCTTTATTTATATTGGTGTTAAACCTACTTTATTCCAACTTCCTCATGGTTTATAAACTAATTTATTAGCCATAGATGCATTGAAATAAGCAAACAACACACGAAAAACAGAATCTGTCAAAAACAGAATAGTCTGTAGCAATCTGTAACTAACGCAAACTTCTGGAACTCTAAAAATTCTACAAAAATAGGACGTACTGGATAATTTGTTTACTGATCAGCAGAAAAAAGAATCAATGCAAAATCACGTTTATGTGATTTATTGAATGTTTTCTCGTGAGCGCAAAGTTTCTGTTTTTCAGCAGAATCAAATCAACTATCATCATAGCTTATCCTATAGGTTCTACTTGGCACAAACACTAATTAAAACATAAAACCACATCCAAACATAAGCTAGATGGATTATTTATTCCTAAACAGAAGCAAAAACAAAAAACACAAAATAAAATTGGGTTGCCTCCCAAGAAGCGCTATCGTTTAACGCCCCTAGCTAGGAATAAAAGCAAGGATAGATCTAGGTATTGCCATCTTTTGCACTTGATTCATGAGTAGGAAGAGAGGATTTACTTTCTATGGCATTCATCCTTCTATTCAGGTTAAGAACATTGCCATTAATGGATGAAGTAAGATTAAGCACGTTACGGAAATTTGCATCTAAGCTAGACTTCATTTCTTTGATAATTTCATTTTGATAAAAGCACAAGAGAGTAGTTGATTCAACTTTATCATTTAAAGGGTGCCCAAATATGGTTTTCATTTTTTCATAGGTATTGATAGCATCCCCTTCAAGAAAACCTTCTTCAAAAATAGAATCTAGAACTTGTTTGAAAGAAGCGGGCAAGCCAACATAGAAACTTTTTAAGTAAACCTCAATTTGATATTGTGGCACATAACTAGCCCGAATCCTTAATAACCTATCCCAAGCATCTTTTAAGGATTCATCAAGTAAATAGCGAAAGATTCCGGAGTCATCATCATCAAAATCATCTAAATTCTCATTGGTGATCCCAGTGGGTCTTTCCGTAGCATCATTGTTTATGAGCTTAGAAAGGATAGAGGGGTTATCCAAGGCACTAGAACTCGGGAGAAATCCCTTAGTTCTTTTTTATTTGGCCATGGCAACGAGTAATCCAACACACAAGCAAACGAAAAGGCAAACGAGAAAAAGGTGAAAAAAAGAGAGGAGGAGATTGGGAAAGAGAGGGCGAATAAAAAGGCAAGGGTGAAGTGGGGGAGAGGAAAATGAGAGGCAAATAATGTAATGCGAGAGATAGGGATTGTGATGGGTACTTGGTATGGTTGACTTTTGCGCAAACTCCCCGGCAACGGTGCCAGAAATTCTTCTTGCTACCTCTTGAGCACGGCGTTGGATTTCCCCGAAGAGGAGAGGATGATGCAGTAAAGTAGCGTAAGTATTTCCCTCAGTTTTTGAGAACCAAGGTATCAATCCAGAAGGAGATCACGCACGAGTCCCTCGTACCTACACAAAACGATAGCTACTGGCAACCAACACGATTAGGGGTTGTCAATCCCTTCACGGTCACTTATGAGGGTGAGATCTGATAGAGATGATATGTAATATTTTTGGTATTTTTAGTATAGAGATGCAAACTGAAAAATAAAAGGCAAAGTAAAAACAAAGCAAATAATAAAGTAATGGAGATTGATATGATGAGAATAGACCCGGGGGCCATAGGTTTCACTAGTGGCTTCTGTCGAGAGCATAAGTATTCTATGGTGGGTGAACAAATTACTGTTGAGCAAATGATAGAAAAGGGAATAATTATGAGGTTATCTAGGTATGATCATGTATATAGGCGTCACGTCCGCAACAAGTAGATCGAAACGATTCTGCATCAACTACTATTACTCCACTCATCGACCGCTATCCAGCATGCATCTAGAGTATTAAGTTAAAAACAGAGTAACGCCTTAAGCAAGATGACATGATGTAGAGGGATAAATTCATGCTATATGATAAAAACCCCATCTTGTTATCCTCGATGGCAACAATACAATACGTGCCTTGCAACCCTTTCTGTCACTGGCTAAGGACACTGTAAGATTGAACCCAAAGCTAAGCACTTCTCCCATTGCAAGAACTACCAATCTAGTTGGCCAAACAAAAAAGGATAGTTCGAAGAGACTTGCAAAGATAACTCAATCATACATAAAAGAATTCAGAGAAGAATCAAATATTGTTCATAGATAAGATGGATCATAAACCCACAATTCATCGGTCTCAACAAACACACCGCAAAAAAGAAGGTTACATCGAATAGATCTCCACAAGAGAGGGGGAGAACATTGTATTGAGATCCAAAAAGAGAGAAGAAGCCATCTAGCTACTAGCTATGGACCCGAAGGTCTGAAGTAAACTACTCACACTTCATCGGAGAGGCTATGGTGTTGATGTAGAAGCCCTCCGTGGTAGATGCCCTCTCCGGGGAAGCTCCGGAATAGGCCCCAGAATGGGATCTTGCGGATACAGAAAGTTGCGGCGGTGGAATTAGGTTATTGGCTCCGTATTTGATCTGACGGGGGTACGTAGGTATATATAGGAGGAAGGAGTATGTCAGTGGAGCAACAGGGGGCCCACGAGGTAGGGGGCGCGCCCAGGGGGGGCGCCCCCCACCCTCGTGACCTCCACGGTTGTTCCTTGGAGCAGGGTCCAAGTCTCCTTGATCACGTTCGGTGAGAAAATCATGTTCCCGAAGGTTTTATTCCGTTTGGACTCCGTTTGATATTCTGTTTCTTCGAAATACTGAAATAGGCAAAAAACAGCAATTCTGGGCTGGGCCTCCGGTTAATAGGTTAGTCCTAAAAATAATATAAAAGTGGAAAATAAAGCCCAATATAGTCCAAAACAGTAGATAAAGTAGCATGGAGCAATCAAAAATTATAGATACGTTGGAGACGTATCGGTGGGCCCGATGTCCCGTCGGACCATATATGGCCCATGCGCAGCACGGGCCATTCCCAGGCCGAAAGTCTCACCGGGCTGAAATGGGCCCATGTCTACATCAGGCCTCTAACAGGCCGAAAGTCACACCGGGCTGAAATGGGCCCATGTCTACATCAGGCCTCTAACAGGCCGAAAGTCAATGGGCTGTAGTTGGGCCCAAATGTTCGGCGAACAATTAACGGGCCAGATCTGGCTTCGGGCTGCAAATGGGCCCAATTATTGGGCGAACAATTAACGGGACAGATCTGGCTTCGAGCCGTAAATGGGCCCAAATTTTGGCCGAACAATAACGGGCCAGATCTGGCTTCGGGCCGTAAATGGGCCTTTATTAAGCAGGCTGTTATTGGGCTGGCCCACTACTTCCTGATTAAGTACTATGGGCCTTTGACTGGGCCGACCTTTTTAACCTATATGGGCCTCTATTGGGCCCAGCCACGTGTCGATGTATCATAGGCATGTCTCCTCCAATGGATGGGCGACATCTGGCCCACTAACGAGCTGGCAGGTGTTCCCTTCGGCAATCAGAATTTTACACGTGGAAAATCCCCATTGGTCGGGGCTGTTAACGGGTTATCGGATCCAAAATCCAACCCGATAGCTTAACGATGTTCCGTTACGGCGGATGCCACGTGTCGGTCACCCTTGACGAAAGCACTTCTATGATGCGCGATTTATCATCATGGAAGTGGACACTTCCGTGATGATAATTTTGGTAATGTCATGGAACACTTCTACGACAGCACAGGTATGACTATCTTGATTCTGTCATAAAATCATCATGGATGTACATGCATGACAAAAAACGCGACCTACTGTGACAAACATGTGTCATCACGGAAGTGTATTTTTTTGTAGTGGAAAGAGATTGTCCATTCTGTACACGAAGTGCATCTAGTTTTTGCCAAAGCCCTCTCTACTTTTTTGCACATGCTATGTGGGTGAAATGATGATACCATGCCAACTTTCAACCTTTTCAGAGTTCATTTGTAGTGCTTTTCAATTTCAGGGTCATTTAGCTCAAAAAAAATCAGTAAGGTACCCGTTTGTCTGAAGCACAAAAGTACACGTTTCAAATGCAAAACACATAAGTGCCCTAACTATTACAAAGATTCCCTACTGTCTTTGGGTATGAAACTTTTTCTTTGCGTTTGTCCCTTTGCATCGTAACCATGGACAATCTTCATCGTTTAACTGGATGCTCAGGTTAATATTCACTATGAAGGGAGCAATTTCATGAAACTTTTCATAATCTTCTGACATGTCTGTCTTGTCATCTACTCCCATGATGTTTCTTTTCCCTGAAAGAACTATGTGGCGCTTTGGCTCATCGTATGATGTATTCGCTTCCTTATCTTTTCTTTTTCTTGGCTTGGTAGACATGTCCTTCACATAAAAAACATGTGCCACATCATTGGCTAGGACGAATGGTTCGTCTGCGTACGCAAGATTGTTGAGATCCACTGTTGTCATCCCGTACTGCGGGTCTTCCTTTACGCCGCCTCCTATCAGATTGAACCATTTGCACCGAAACAAAGGGACCTTCAACTCACGTACATAGTCAAGTTCCCATATCTCCTCTATGTAACCATAATATGTGTCATTTCCCCTACTGGTTGCTGCATCAAAGCAAACACCACTATGTTGGTTGGTACTCTTTTTTATCTTGGGCGATCATGTAAAATGTATTCCCATTTATCTCATACCCTTTGAAAGTCATTGTATTCGAAGATGGTAACTGGGACAGTAAATACATGTCATCTTTAATAGCGGCGTCATGCATGGCACATGTCTGCAACCAACCAACGAAAGTCCTTGTTTGTTCACGTCTAATCCAGTCTTCAGGCTGCTCCGGGTATTTGGAGCTTAGAATATTCTTGTGTTCCTCCATATACGGAGCCACCAAGGCGGAGTTTTGTAGAACTATGTAGTGTGCTTCAATGAGAGAATGCCCGTCCATACATATTATTTGATCCGGTCCAAGCTTGCCATTTCCACCCAGCCTACCCTTATGCCGTGATTCATGAACATCAATCGGCTTAAGGTCAGGAATAAAGTCAACACAAAACTCAATGACCTCCTCGTTTTCATGGCCCTTGGAGATGCTTCCTTCTGGCCTAGCATGGTTATGAACATATTTCTTTAAGACTCCCATGACCCTCTCAAAGCAGAACATATTGTGTAGAAATATAGGACCCAGAACAGCAATCTCTTCGCATAGGTGAACTAGGACGTGCGTCATGATATTGAAGAAGGATGGTGGGAACACCAACTCGAAGCTGACAAGACATTGCACCAAATCATTCTCCAACCTTGGTATGATTTCTGGATCGATTACCTTCTGAGAGATTGCACTGAGGAATCCACACATCTTCACAATGGTTAATCGAACGTTTTTTGGTAGAAGCCCCCACAATGCAACCGGAAGTAGCAGCGTCATAATCAGGTGGCAGTTATGAGACTTTAGGTTCTGAAACTTTTTCTTTGCCATATTTATTATTCCCTTTATATTCGACGAGGAGCCAGACGGTACCTTCATACTGAGCAGGCATTCAAAGAAGATTTCCTTCTCTTCTTTGGTAAGAGCATAGCTGGCATGACCCTAATGTATGTCGTCCTTTCCGTGCATACATTGCTGGTCCTCCCATGCCTCCGATGTATCTTTTGTCTTCTCATACACGCCCAAGAAGCCAAGAAGGGTCACGCAAATATTCTTCGTCATGTGCATCACGTCGATTGCAGAGCGGACCTCTAGGTCTTTCCAATAGGGCATGTCCCAAAATATAGATTTCTTCTTCCACATGGGTGCGCGTCCATTAGCGTCATTCAGAACAGACTATCCGCCACGACCCTTTCCAAAGATTACCTTCAAATCCTTGACCATATCATGTACATCATCACCGGTACGGTGGCGAGGCTTCGTCCGGTGATCTGTCTCACATTTGAAATGCTTGCCTGTCTTTCTTACAGAATGCCTGCTCGGAAGAAATCGACGATGTCCCAGGTAAACATTCTTCTTACAAGTATCCAAATATATACTGTTGGTATCATCCAAATAGTGCATGCATGCGTGGTATCCCTTGTTTGTCTATCCTGAAAGGATGCTGAGAGCAGGCCAATCATTGATGGTCACAAATAGCAACGCATGTAGGTCAAATTCTTCCTATTATTTGTGCTCAGCCCACGCACGTACACCTTTTCCATTCCACAATTATAAGAGTTCTTCAACTAATGGCCTTAGAGACACATCAATGTCGTTGTCGGGTTGCTTAGAACCTTGGATGAGCACTGACATCTAATGAACTTCCGCTTCATGCACAACCAAGGAGGAAGGTTATACATACATAGAGTCACAGGCCAGGTGCTCTGGTTGCTGCTATGCTTCCCGAAGGGATTAATGCCATCTGCGCTTAGACCAAACCATACATTCCTTGCCTCACCTGCAAAGTCCTCCCAGTACTTTCTCTCAATTTTTCTCCACTGCGACCCGTCAGCCGGTACACTCAACTTCTTGTCTTTCTTATGGTCTTCTCTGTGCTATCGCATCGACTTGGCATGCTCTTTATTTTGGAACAAATGTTTCAACCGTGGTATTATAGGAGCATACCACATCACCTTGGCAGGAATCTTATTCCTGGGGAGCTCACCCTCGACATCACCAGGGTCATCATAGCTGATCTTACAGCGCAATGCACCGCATACCTGGCACGCGTTCAAATCCTTGTACTCACCATGGTAGCGAATGCATTCATTAGGGCATGCATGTATCTTCTGCACCTCTAATCCTAGAGGGCAGACAACCTTCTTTGCTTCGTATGTACTCTCGGCCAATTCATTGTCCTTTGGAAGCATCTTATTTAACATTATCAGCAACTTTCCAAATCCCTTGTCAGATACACCATTCTCTGCCTTCCATTGTAGCAATTCCAGTGTGGTGCCCAGCTTTTTCTTGTCAGCTTCAAAATTCGGGTACAACACTTTCTTTTGCTCCTCTAACATGTTTTGCTAAAAGGATCGATATAGTTGACTAGAGGGGGGTGAATACGCAACTAACAATTTTTAGCTTTTATTTGCCAAATTAAACTTTGCATCAAAGTTGGTTGTCTAGATATGCATCTAGGTGAGCAACCTATATGATGCAACAACAACAACAACAAGCACACAAGCAAGCAAGGATACAACACAATATAAGCTTGCACAAGTAAAGGTGAGAGATAACCAAGAGTGGAGTCGGTTGAGACGAGGATGTGTTACCGAAGTTCCTTCCCTTTGAGAGGAAGTACGTCTCCGTTGGAGCGGTGTGGAGGCACAATGCTCCCCAAAAAGCCACTACAGCCACCGTATTCTCCTCATGCCCTCACACAATGCGAGATGCCGTGATTCCACTATTGGTGCCCTTGGAGGCGGCGACCGAACCTTTACAAGCAAGGTTGGGGCAATCTCCACAACTTAATTGGAGCCTCCCAATGACACCACAAAGCTTCACCACAATGGAATATCGCTCTGCGATGACCTCAACCATCTAGGGTACTCAAACACCCAAGAGTAACAAGATCTGCAAGGGATTAGTGGGGGAATCATATTTCTCTCGGTGGAAGTGTAGATCGGGGACTTCTCAACCAATCCCTAGAGAATCAACAAGTTTGATTGGCTAGGGACAGATCGGGCGAAAATGGAGCTTGGAGCAACAATGGAGCTTAGGGATGGAAGAGGTGGTCAACTTGGAGAAAAAGGCCCCCCTTAAATAGTGAGAGGAAAAATCCAACTACCCACTTACTCAGCCCGTGACATGCGGTACTACCACACAACCATGCGGTACTACCACACAGGCCTGCGGTAATACCACAAGGCACTACGGTACTACCGCTGCGCAACAGTAGCCGGACGAGGCCCTATTGCGCGCCCTTGCGGTACTATGCAAGGCAGGGTTTTTCTAGGCTGGGAAGGCACAGACTAATAAAATTACATCCGTGGCTACTTCCACTGAGTTTTGATCTGTGCAGAAATCCGAAAAGGTACTACCGCGTGCAGGGAACGGTACTACCGCGTAGGGTGCAGATGTAAAAATTACTTCCGCTCCTACTACCGCATGTGTCATTGTGATGGGCTAGAGGCCATGGTACTACCACGCCCGAGGAGCGGTACTATCGCATAGCAAGGTACTACCGCGTCCCTGCCTGGTACTACCGTGGGCCACTGCGGTACTACCACTCCCTTGAGCATACTACCGCATGCCACAGCACAATATCACTCAGAATCCGTCATTTTGCGAAGACACGGTGAAAGCACAAGTGCTCCCTTGGTGATTCTGTAATTTATGTCAACATATATTTTGGTTGACTAATACCTTTACCTAGTATGTTTCAAATAAGTTCAACAATGGAGTGGCATGGACCAGAGGAAGTGGATCCCTCAAAATGCTAAGGACAAAAGGATTGGCTCAAGCTCAAAGCTCAAGACTCTACATTTTCTATTTTAGTGATCCAAAATCACATTGAGTCTATAGGAAAAGCCAATACTATCATGGAGACATGAGGTGTTGCTTAATGAGGTTCTTGCTCAAAATACTTAGTGATATGCTCAAAAGCCCTCAACTACTTTCTCACATCCACATGTGACCTAAACCAAAAGTCAAACTCGGCCCCACCGATTCTTTCTATCCAGCGCCACCGAGTTCAGATGTCATAGCCACTGCCAAAAACCCTAGGCAAATTGGTCTCACCGATAGGGATCTCGGTCTCATCGAGATGGGATTGTAATCTCTCTGTTTCCCTTCGTAACATTTCGGTCTCACCGAGATGAGTGATCGGTCCCACCAAGATTGCAATGTAAACACTCTGTTTCCCTTTCGTAACATTTCAGTCCAACCAAGATGAGTGAATCGGTCCCACCGAGTTTACCTGACCAACTCTCTGGTTAGCTTATTACCAAAATCGGTCTCACCGAGTTTGTGTAATCGGTCTTACCAAGATTACGTTATGCCCTAACCCTAACCATATCGGTCCTACCGAGTTGCATATCGGTCCCACCGAAAATCCTAATGGTCACTAGATTTACTGAATCGGTCTGACTGAGTTTCTCAATTCGGTCCCACCGAGATTGGTAAGTTGTGTGTAATGGTAAGATTTTGTGTGGAGGCTATATATATCCCTCCACATCCTCTTCATTCATAGAGAGAGCCATCAGAACATGCCTACACTTCCAGCTTACATTTTCTGAGAGAGAACCACCTACACTTGTGTTGAGGTCAAGATATTCCAATCCTACCACAAGAATCTTGATCTCTAGCCTTCCCCAAGTTGCTTTCCACTCAAACCTTATTTCCACCAAATCCATATCCTGTGAGAGAGAGTTGAGTGTTGGGGAGACTATCATTTGAAGCACAAGAGCAAGGAGTTCATCATCAACACACCATTTGTTACATCTTGGAGAGTGGTGTCTCCTAGATTGGCTAGGTGTCACTTGGGCGCCTCCGACAAGATTGTGGACTTGAACCAACGAGTTTGTACGGGCAAGGAGATCGCCTACTTCGTGAAGATCTACCCCTAGTGAGGCAAGTCCTTCATGGGCGACGGCCATGGTGGGATAAACAAGGTTTCTTCTTCGTGGACCCTTCGTGGGTGGAGCCGTCCATGGACTCACGCAACCATTACCCTTTGTGGGTTGAAGTGTCCATCAACGTGGATGTACGATAGCACCACCTATCAGAACCACGGCTCAAAAATCTTCGTGTCTCCAAATTGCTTTTGCATACTTCAATCCCATCCCTCTACATTCTTGCAAGTTGCATGCTTTACTTTTCGCTGCTCATATATTCTTTGCATGCTTGCTTGATTTGTATTGTAATTGTTAAACTTGTGCTAAAACTCCACTTAAACCTAAGGATTTTAAAATTTTCAACTTTGGTACATTGTGTCTAATCACCCCACCCCCCTCTAGACACCTCTTCTCGATCCCTTTCAATTGGTATCAGAGCATTGGTCTCCATTGCTTTGGTTTAATCACCATTGGAGGAAGATGGATGAGTCTACTTTGGGGAGTCTTAGACATAGAGTGCCTATACTTGATGGAGAGTACTTTCATGAGTGAAAAAATGAGATGCTTGTGATCTTCAATCAATATCATTTGAACAAATACATTGCTAGTCCTTGTGCACCTCATGCTGATCCTATGAATCCTACCCTTGATGAGTCAATTGACATGATTAGAAATCTTAGAACTGTTAATCTTATCACTAGAGGCTTGCCTAGAAACTTAATTGGAAATTTTCCTACTCTTGAGTGTGCCTACACTATATGGAAATTTCTTGAGGAATGATTTCCGAATTACTCCTTGAAAAATCTAGATGAAATTCTCCATAAATCTATTGCCTTGAGTAAGATGAATTCCAATGATCCTATGTTTGGTAATTGTCCATTGGAACTTACAAACCTTATGCATGCCAAAGGAAATGTTGGAATCATTAGCGATATTATCTCTGAAGCTACTAGAATTCATTAAGGAAATCATTGTCAAACTCATTCTAACGAATCACCCTCTCTACGAATTGATCCACCACATGACGGTGTTGAACATGAATACTATGATGAGGATGATGATGATGACTTTGATCTTGATAATGCAATGAGACACTTTGGTCTTATGGCAAATCTTCGGGGATATATGACAAGTGGAAAGGAATGGGTTCTTGATAGTGGATGTACCGATCACATGACCGGAGATAAAGACATGTTTCATGAGCTTGCTGAAAACGACGGTCCTCAAAAATTTGTCACTTTCGGTGACAACTCAAAGGGTAAGGTGGTTGGCCTCGGTAAGGTGGCCATATCACATGATAGCTCCATAAAAATTGTTATGCTCATTGAATCTCTTGGATACAACTTACTTTCAGTATCTAGACTTGCTGATTTCGGTTTCAATGTCCTATTTACTGAAGTAGATTGCCAAGGTTTCGTAGAGATAATCATAAAATGGTCTTTACCGGCATTCGTAGAGGTGACCTAGACATTGTTGATTTCACTAAAAAGGCTCAACCTAGAACTTGCTTCATTGATAAATCTTCTAAAGGTTGGTTATGGCATAGACGATTAGGTCATGTGGGCATGCGAAACCTTGACAAGCTTATTAAAGGTAATCATATCCTTGGCGTTAACGATGTCATATTTGATAAGGATAGACTTTGCAGCGCTTGCCAAGCAGGTAAACAGGTTGGAGGAAGGCATCCCGTGAAGAACATCATGACCACAAGGAGGCCACTCGAGCTACTTCATATGGATCTTTTTGGTCCTAATGCTTACAAAAGTCTCGGTGGAAATTCTTTTGGCCTAGTTATAGTTGATGATTTTTCAAGATTTACGTGGGTGTTCTTTCTCAATGATAAATCGCAGGTCCAAAAGATCTTAAAAAACTTTGCAAGGAAAGCCCAAAACCAATTTGAAGTGAAGATCAAGAAGGTTCAGAGCGACAACGGAACGGAGTTCATGAACGCAAATGTGGACACCTTTCTTGACGAAGAAGGGATTTCACATGAGTTCTCGGCTACGTACACACCTCAACAAAATGGAGTTGTTGAGAGGAAGAACCGGACGCTCATCGAAATGGCGAGAACGATGCTTGATGAGTACAAGACACCGAAGCACTTTTGGGCGGAAGTGGTTGAGACAACTTGAAATGCAACAAATCGCTTGTATCTTCACAAGCTACTCGGCAAGACGGCATACGGGCTCCTCACCAGTAACAAACCCCAATTTGGATACTTTCGAGTATTCGGCTCAAAGTGCTACATTTTTTATAAGCATCGTCTCTCTAAATTTGCTCCTAAGTCTCATGAAGGATTCTTACTTGGTTATGGCTCAAACTCTCACACTTAACGTGTCTACAATAATTTCACCCGAAAGGTTGAAGAGATGGTAGATGTGAAGTTTAATGAATCTAACGGCTCGCAAGTAGAGCAATTGCCAATTGATGTAGGAGATAAAGATATGTCGGAAGCAATCCAAGACTTGTCTATTAGCAAAGTTCGTCCAACGGAGGTGAAGGAGAGTACCTCGTCCGTCCAAGTGGAAGCTTCTACCTCACGAGAAGGTGAACCAAGAGTTGAAACGGAAGCATCCACAAGTGGGACACATCAAGACAAAGAAAACTAGGAAGGACACCAAGATGAACATCAACAACCTCCTTCTCCACCACGACAAGAGAACAACGTCAATAACAATGAGGAAGGACAAGAAGAAGAACAAGATGAAGAAGATGTTCCACCAAGATCCAAGCAAAGGCTTTCACGAGTTTGAGCAAGAGTTGCCAGAGACCATCCCATTGAGCAAATCTACAATGATATCGAAACCGGGAGAATCACTCGCTCTAAAACTCGTTTAGCTAACTTTTGTGAACACTATTCATTTATCTCTAGCATTGAACCTATGAAGGTTGAAGAAGCATTGGAAGATCCGGATTGGATAAACGCCATGCATGAAGAGCTACACAACTTTGTGAGAAAACCAAGTTTGGACATTGGTTGAGAAGCCCGACAACAACCACAACATCATCGGTACCAAATGGGTGTTTCGCAACAAGCAAGATGAAGATGGACAAGTAATTCGCAACAAAGCATGTCTCGTCGCCCAAGGATACACTCAAGTCAAAGGTATGGACTATGGTGAGACATATGCCCCCGTTGCTAGACTTGAGTCCATTCGCATCTTACTTGCCTATGCTAATCGCCATGATATCACCTTGTACCAAATGGACATTAAAAGTGCTTTCCTAAATGGTGAAATAGAGGAGGAAGTTTATGTTAAGCAACCTCCCGGCTTTATCAATCCTAAGAAACCTAATCATGTTTACAAACTTCGCAAAGCTCTTTATGGACTTAAACAAGCTCCTAGAGCTTGGTATAAATGCTTAACCAAGTTCCTTATTGAAAAAGGCTTTGAGATTGGAAAGATTGATTCTACTCTTTTTGCTAAAAGGGTTAATGGAGAATTATTTGTATGCCAAATTTATGTCGATGATATTATATTTGGATCAACTAACCCTAATTTTAGTAAAAAAATTGGAAAGCTAATGTCGGAGAAGTTTGAGATGTCTATGATGAGTGAACTCAAATTCTTTCTTGGTTTGCAAATTAAGCAAACTAAGTAAGGTACCTTTGTCTCTCAAATGAAGTACACCAAGGACTTATTCAAGAAGTTCAATATGCAAGGATGCAAAGGTATGTCCACACCCATGCCTACTAGTGGACATCTTGATTTGACCAAAGATGGTGAACCGGTTGATCAAAAGGTTTATCGCTCTATGATTGGTTCATTGTTATACCTATGTGATTCATGTCCTGATATTATACTAAGTGTGTGCATGTGTGCATGATATCAAGCTGCACCTAAGGAATGTCATCTTAAGGCTGTGAAAAGGATAGTGAGATACTTGATTCATACACCAAACTATGGCATCTGGTATCCAAAGAGGGCATCTTTTGATCTTGTTGGCTACTCCGACTCGGACTATGTCGGTGACAAGATTGATAGAAAGTCCACTTCGGGTACTTGTCAATTTCTTGGTAGATCTCTTGTGTCTTGGTCTTCCAAGAAACAAAAGTCGGTATCCTTATCCACCACCGGAGTGGAATACATTGCCACTGGTTCATGTTGTGCTCAATTACTTTGGATGAACCAATCTCTTAAAGATTACGGGATCTATGTGAAACATGTTCCATTACTATGTGACAATGAAAGTGCTATCAAGATTGCTCACAATCATGTGCAACATTCTCGAACTAAGCATATTGAAGTTCGACATCATTTCATTCGAGATCATGTTGCCAAAGGGGACATTGACCTTAAGCATGTTTGCACCAATAAACAATTAGTGGATTTATTCACTAAACCACTTGATGAGAAAGTGTTTTGCAGGTTGAGAGGTGAATTGAACATCATTGATGCTTCAAACTTGGAGTAGGAACTCCATTCGAATACATGCAAGGCTTGAGCCTATGACTAATCCTTGATATTTCTCTTATGATGAAAATCTTATGTCTTGGATTTATTTGGAGCTTGCATGTCATCTTACCCTTGTAGGTACTTGGATGAATCGAAATCTATGAGATTGCAACTCACTCACATCTTGAGCAATCTCTACATCACCAAGTCTCTACACCATGGTGGTTGGAGACAAGGAAGAACAAAATCCCCTCAACATATCCTTTGACAAACTCTATTTTGAACTCTATGATTGTCATTTTGGATACACAAGTGCTCTTCCTTGCAAAAACTAACCCATGTAGGAAGATGAACTCACACTCCAAGTGGTGCTCCCAACTCTTGATGCGCTACATCAACCTCGAGCAATCCACACAAGTTCAACTACATGATCAACACCACCACCTAAGGTATGTTATTCCATCTTAGAGAAGCTTTACTCCAAGTCATGAGTCAAAGTAACTCAACAAGGTGTGAATACATCAAAGTGCTTAAACAAAAAATGGTAACCCCATTTTGAGCTTAAACGATGAGTATGACCTATGATCAAGTGATCTCACTTGACTCCTATTTCAATATACTCTAACATAGGTGACTTTGTCGCCGACCATCTCTAGATGAAGTTATCTCATGTTCCTTTCTGTGCTTTTGCATTTGTCTCATGCATATTTGTTTCCTTTTTCAAAAAAAAACTTCATCTAGATTTAATTTCTTTTTATTCTGTTTAGCATTCCCTTGCATCCAAGTCATTGCAAATCTTTGTGAGATATTACTTGTCTAAGTGAGCTGAGGTGACAAGTGTTTTCTCTGTGATGAACTCGGTCACACCGGCCTGTTATTTTTGGTCCCACTAAAACCTTTCGGTGCTACCAAAGTATACAACTCGGTGCTACCGATTTCACAATAGGCAAAAACAGCTTGCCACTTGTTCCTGTGTTCTTTTGATCCAGCTCCACTCAATGAATCTTGTCCTCCACCAGCGTCACAATTTTTCTTGCTGCTTTGCTCTGTGACTCAAGGACCAAACCTATTTGTGACAACAACTCCGGAAGACCCTTCTTGGAAATTGATGTCAAAGGGGGAGAGAGAGATCACATCAAAACTTTATCATATCTATAGAGAGAGATCACATCAAGACCTTATCATATCTCTCGGGGGAGAGAATACTCAAGAAGAGAGAGTAATCTTCAAGGATCCCAGATGTTTGGTGTTCAAGAGGAGAGAAGTCACATGTCTTTAAGAGGGGAAAAGACATGTTCATATTTATTTGGCTGCTATGCCTTGTATTCTTTAGCTCTGATTTTCTATTCCCTATCTTCTCCCAGTATCCCATGCTAGATTCAGGGGGAGCAAGACTTCCAAGGGAAGAAAATCTTGAATTCACTGCACATCTTTACCTTTGGGGACATGTCTATATCAAATGTGGTACTTAGTACTCACTCTACATGTCATCCCAATCTTAGTTCTCGTGTGGTTTCTTTTGTTTGCTCTGGCTAGTAGGTGCATCTGTGTTATCTAACCTTGTTTACGCAGGTTCGTTCCATCCTAAGCCAAGTCAAGACCACAAGGTAAGAATATGCATCACAATCATGTGTATGAAGATCTCTTGCTGATGTACATACTGTTTGCAAGAGGGTCTGATGAGCATGAAGGTACTTTTCCCATATTTACATCTCTTACTCTGATGCATATAGCCAAGATACATGTAACACATTGTCTTCTCTATCATGCTTATGCAGTCACATGCTCCTATATTACATACTTACATGATTGCATATTTGTAGGGGGAGCCTATGCATGTTACATGTCTTTCCAAGGCTTTACTTGTTATTCTCTATATCTTTATCTAAAGCTTTGATGTATGTTGTCATCAATTACCAAAAAGGGGGAGATTGAAAGCACAAGTGCTCCCTGGGTGATTTTGGTAATTTATGTCAACATATCTTTTGTTGGACTAATACCTAGTATGTTTCAGATAAGTACAACAATGGAGTGGCATGGACCAGAGGAAGTGGATCCCTAAAAATGCTAAGGACAAAAGGATTGGCTCAAGCACAAAGCTCAATACTCTACACTTTCTATTTTACTGATCCAAGATCACATTGAGTCTATAGGAAAAGCCAATACTATCAAGGAGGGATGAGGTGTTGCTTAATGAGGTTCTTGCTCAAAATACTTAGTGATATGCTCAAAAGCCCTCAACTACTTTCTCACATCCACATATGACATAAACCAAAAGTCAAACTCGGCCCCACCGATTCTTTCTATCCGGCGCCACCGAGTTCAGATGTCATAGCCACTGCCACAAACCCTAGGCAAATAGGTCTCACCGATAGGGATCTCGGTCTCACCGAGATGAGATTGTAATCTCTATGTTTCCCTTCGTAATGTTTCGGTCTCACCGAGATGAGCGATCGGTCCCACCGAGATTGCAATGTAAACTCTCTGTTTCCCTTTCGTAACGTTTCGGTCCAACCGAGATGAGCGAATCGGTCCCACCGAGTTTACCTGACTAACTCTCTGGTCAGCTTATTACCAAAATCGGTCTCACCGAGTTTTTGTAATCGGTCTCACCAAGATTACATTATGCCCTAAACCTAACCATGTCAGTCCTTCTGAGTTGCATGTCGGTCCCACCGAAAATCCTATCGGTCACTAGGTTTACTGAATCGGTCTGACCGAATTTCTCAATTCGGTCCCACTGAGATTGGTAAGTTGTGTGTAATGGTTAGATTTTGTGTGGAGGCTATATATACCCCTCCACCTCCTCTTCACTCGTAGAGAGAGCCATCAGAACATTCCTACACTTCAACTTACATTTTTTGAGAGAGAACCACCTACACTTGTGTTGAGGTCAAGATATTCCAATCGTACCACAAGAATCTTGATCTCTAGCCTTCCCCAAGTTGCTTTCCACTCAAATCTTCTTTCCACCAAATCCATATCCTGTGATACAGATTTGAGTGTTGGGGAGACTATCATTTGAAGCACAAGAGCAAGGAGTTCATCATCAACACACCATTTGTTACTTCTTGGAGAGTGGTGTCTCCTAGATTGGCTAGGTGTCACTTGGGAGCCTCCGACAAGATTGTGGAGTTGAACCAAGGAGTTTGTATGGGTAAGGAGATCGCGTACTTCATGAAGATCTACCCCTAGTGAGGCAAGTCCTTCGTGGGCAACGGTCATGGTGGGATAGACAAGGTTGCTTCTTCATGGACCCTTCGTGGGTGGAGCCCTCCGTGGACTCGCGCAACCGTTACCCTTCGTGGGTTGAAGTCTCCATCAACGTGGATGTACAATAGCACCACCTATCGGAACCACGGCTCAAAAATCTCCGTGTCTCCAAATTGCGTTAGCATACTCCAATCCCATCCCTCTACATTCTTGCAAGTTGGATGCTTTACTTTCCGCTGCTCATACACTTTTTGCATGCTTGCTTGATTTGTATTGTAATTGTTAAACTTGTGCTAAAACTCCACTTAAACCTAAGGACTTTAAAAACTGCAACTTTGGTACATTGTGTCTAATCACCCCCCCCCTCTAGACATCTCTTCTCTATCCCTTTCACACGGATAAACGGTCGGTTCTCCAAAGAAGCAAAGGAAAGGTGGTGCAAAGGAACAGACATGTATGTGTTGATTCCACCCTAACCTTTCCGGCGCGGACCCTCTCTTAATAATACGGCTTTCCTACGACTCAAATCCACCGAAAAGAAACATAGAGAAACGCCGTCTTCACTTAGGCTCCAAGGGGCAACGAATCGTCTTGTGCCTAGGCATGAGATATCTGAAATGCTCAATGCACATGATTAGTCCGCAAATGCATTGTCATCAATCACCAAAACCACATAGGAAGAAATATGCCCTTACAATCTCCCCCTTTTTGGTGGATTGATGACAATACGGGATTTGCACATAAGGATACAAAAATGAACATAAGCAAACCCACCATCTACAAAATATAGACAGGCTCCCCCTAGATGTGTGCACTCTATATATATGCTTTGGACTGCACGGCACACATACTAGGATCAACACTCTCCCTATATTTTATAGATAAGGCATTCCTTGCAACAATATATAAATTACACTAAGCATGAAGGCAAGGTAATGAATATGAGCATAAAGTATATGGCACAAGATAACACAGGCTCACAAATTACTAAGCATAAGAGATAATAAGATAAGCTTAAGTGCATATGTCTTACACCATATGATAGTCTCTAGGACACACACGAACACAAATGCAAACCAACCAACCAAAGCAACACGAACGAAGGTCCAACGAAACAAAAACAAGGAGACACGAAAGCAAATCCTACACTCTCTCCCCCTTTGGCATCGAGACACCAAAAAGGCTGAGAGCATACCTACGACACAGGTGGTAGCATCCTCCGCAGAGATCACCCAACATGCTCCTCATCGGTCTCGGCGGCGGGAATGGACTCCTCCTCTGACTCAGTTCACTGATAGCCCTGCTTGGTCATCCAGTCAGCCTCAGGAGTGATGTTCTTCTCTAACCCACTCTCCACGATCTCAACGAATGTCCTCAAGATTCTCTTGTCACACTGGCAACTCTCCTTGGAAGCAACATGGGTCCTATACTGCCCCTTGGCCTGCATGCAGAACAGGGTCTTCATCTTCTCCTTCAGCTTCTTTGCCCAAGAGGGCTCAGTAGATGGAGGAGCGTACCCCGCAGAACTGTCCTTAGCCTCCTCCTCCTCAGCCTCGTCCTCATCCACATTCATCCAAGTAGCCTCAGCCTCAGTCCTAGTAGTGGTATTTTCCCACTTGTTCTTCTAACGTAGCTTGATAGGCTCGTGGCGAACCCAGTTTGGAGCAGAAAAAACTTCCTCCAGATAGAGCTTCTCCCAAATATTTGAGATCAGGAGGTGCAGGTATGGACCGTAGATGGGAACTTTGCGATAGTAGACCTCGGAGCTGAACCCACATGATATGAGAGATGTCCAAGGGCTAGGTAACTTGATGACACGCCTCCTCACAAAGAAGCATCATATCCACTAGATAAGCATGCACCTTATCCTTGTCACCAATGCATGGGAAGAGAGTGTTGTGGAAGATCCGGTGCATCACATCGAGGAAAGGGTTGAGCACCCTAGACTGTGTGCCATTGGGTAACTTCTTCTCCACAAGGAACGATTGAAGCTTGTTCTTGTTGGCGGACTCTGGGTTGCCATGAGGGTGGGCACCAAGGGGCACATCGAGCCCCTCATCACGAACATGCAGCATCTCCATGAATTCCTTCCAAGTAGCAGACATCCTCTTCCCATTGGTCATCCAAGTCATAGTCCTCTCCCCATCCATGTGGAAGTGGACGGAAGCAAAGAACTCTGCCACGAGCTCCATGTCAAAATCCATGTGAAAGGTGATGAAGTCTTCAATGTCAAACTGCTCCACCAAGTCCAATGCCTCACCAAAGTATGCCCGGTCCTTCCTCAGATAATTCATATCAATCCACTGCATTGGGACATAGATGTTGTGCTTGGACTTGATCACATCGATTTAGATGAGATTCTTTTGCTTGGTCCAAAACAACTCTCATGATGGTTCACATAGGGTTTGATCCTCTTGCAAATGATGAACTCGGCTTGAGGCATCTCGTCCATGCCAAGAACTGGCTCCTTGACCTTGTTGGATGTCCTCTTGACATTGTGTTGTTGGGCATTGGAGCCCTCTGGTGCGTCTTGATTGCGAAGCCTCTTAGAGCTCATGTCGTGGCTGGGATCCGAGCGACAGGCATCGGAGCCACCACCTATGACACACAGCACAAAACACATGAGACGAACCAGAAGGGTCATTGCAAAGACCAAGGCCAAAACAAACGAAACAAGTAGAAATAAGATTGGGTATTCGCAAAAAGGTAGTTTAGATGTCAATGATAGTACCTCACCACGAGGCGGACATAAAAAACTACATCTACTCTAGCCGCGGTAGTACTGTGCCGGGATGGCACAGTAGTACCGCACCAGGAGCGAAAGTAAATTTTTACTTCCACACTCCGAGCGGTAGTACCTACAAGGTGGATCCAGCCAGAGCGGTAGTACCGCACGGGAGGCGCGGTAGTACTGCACGGATTTAAATCTGGCAGGAATGGATCTAGGGACATCCGCAAATTTGGATCGGTACTACGCTTGATCAAAATTACCGTGTTGCAACATACCAAATAGCATCTCTACAGCATTAGCACTCTCCTAAACCCTCCTCTTGCAATGACTTAACCAAAATTCTCAAGAACAACATGCATCTCCCCAAAACCTAGAAGCAAAACTATGAGGCAAAGAGAGAAGGACTAGGGGAGAAACCTTGTTCCATGGCAAGAGGGCGAGGTGGGGATCAATACCACCAGTCAGAATGCGAGGAGAGTGTCCGGAGATGGAGATCCGGCGAGGTCCTCCGATGTCGTTCTTGGGCAGGAGAGAGAGAGAGAGAGAGAGAGAGAGAGAGAGAGAGAGAGACGAAGTGGGGAAATAGAGTTCAATGGGTATGGGGAGTTGGCACTCCCCCTGCCCGCTCTTAACCTCCACCCACTCATGACGGCGCGGTATTACCGCGGGTCATCGCGGTAGTACCGCCCAGGCGGAAGAACCACACATAGGGCGGTAGTACTGCTCTTCCAGCGGCAGCAAAAAATTACTACCACGATGGAAGCGGTAGTACCGTGCCGCGGATGCACCTGTGCGAGCACAGGGCAACCCATCTCCTCACTACAAAAAAATACACTTCCGTGATGATACGTGTTTGTCAAAGTAGGTCATGTTTTCTGTCATGCATGTACATTCATGACGATTTTATGACAGAATCAAGATAGTCATACATGTGATGTCGTAGAAGTGTTCCATGACATTACCAAAATTATCATCACGGAAGTGTCCACTTCCATGACGATAAATCACGCGTCATAGAAGTGCTTTCGTTAAGGGTGACCGATGCGTGGCATCCACCGTAACGGCTCGCCGTTAAGCTATCGGGTCCGGTTTTGGATCCGATAACCCGTTAACAGCCCCGACCAATGGGAATTTTCCACGTGTAAAATTATCATTGGCTGGAGGAAACACGTGTTGGATCACCGTTGGGACAGATGTCATCCACTCATTGGACCGTAGGCGCCTATGATACGTCGACACATGGCACGGCCCAACAGAGGCCCATTCCTGTGAAAAGGTCGGCATGTTTAACTTGGTAAAAAGGTGGCGGGCCGGCCCACGGAAAGCAACGGCATGTTTGCATATAGCCCATTTACAGCGCGCTAACCCAGGGCCCGTTACGACCTATCCGAATAAGGCCCAATAGCATCATCTAGGCCATCCAATATGATTCAAGCCTGTTTTAACTTCCGGCCGAATGTATGGCCCATGACGTCTTTCGGCCCATATGAGGCCCTTTGTAACTCTTGGCCCATTAACGGCCCGTGGTGAAACTGGCCCGTAATGAACAGTGTATCACTTTATACCCATTAACAACCCATTATTCCATTGGGCCGTTTCCAGCCCATGTTGTCTTTCGGCCTTCTCAGGGCCCATTTATTCTTGGGCTCATTTCCAGCATTTGGTTACTTACGACCCATACTGTAATTTTCTGCTTGTGGGCCAAATGCAGCATGTGGTTATAGTCGGCCCGTTTGTGGCCCGCTAAATATGTTGGGCCATTTTCATAGCATCATCAGATACGGCAGATTAACAACGGCCCGTTATGGTCGGCCCATGAACGGACGATTCCAACTCTAGCCCATTTACGGCCATAATGTGGTGTGTTATTGGCCCATGTTTGGCCAATCGATCATACGACCCGTAGAAGGCCCATTGATGATATGGCCTAGAAGGCCCATTGTGTCTACGGCCCGTAGAAGGCCCATTGTTTCTATGCCGCGTAGAAGGCACATTGTTTCTACGGCCCGTAGAAGGCCCATTGTTTCTACGGCCCATAGGAGGCCCAGTGTCACTATAGTAAATATGTAGCCCATGGTTATTGTGGCCTAGTTTTAAAAGATAGGTTATTGCGGCCACTAGCAAACCGCAGAAAAAGAACTGCACTGACTACAAGCAAAAAAATAAACAAGACAACAAGGAAATAAATAAGCAAGCAACTTACGCTAGGCTATCACGGCTATTACACATATTACATCCACTGGGCATCAAAGTTCGCCACTAGTGCAAATATAGGGAACAAAGCAGCATATCATATACACTGGTTGTCAAAGTTGGCGACCAGTGCAAATAAATGCCATAGCAAAACAAGTCCAGAACTGAAACCACTTCAAAAGATCTCAAGAAACAATATCTTGGGTACCCATAATGCTGGCAAGATGCTTAGCAAGCTTAATATCTTTCTCTTGTTTGGCGCTTAAATCCTCCAGCGCTTGCTGTTGCACCGGAAAGTATGCATCTGAATGCTGCAAGGACTTCCTCAGTCCTTCAGCTTCCTGTCGTAGCACATCTGATCGATGTATTTCAACTTGAAGTTGAGACTCAAGAAGATGAACTGATTCAGGCAGCGAGTTCGAAGAGCTTGTGCTAGCAGTAGTGGAAAGTAACTCAAACACTACATCAAGACAGGACTTTTGGGTTCTCTCACTGTCGTCAAGATAGTTTTTATCAGCTTTCTTGGAGACCAACAGAGATGTCTTACTATCTTGAACCTTATATGCATTACTTCCTTTACCATTGCATAATGGGGTACTATTCTTTAATATTTTGTTCGCATTCTAAAAGAGAAACAAGCAGACACATCACAGGTTTACCATGTTGTATATGAAACTCATTTTGGTAAATCAGTTCAATAGTAAAGTGGACAGGATAACAACATGAAATAAACATATATCTATGTACCATGGTCACTTTATGGTCTATATCATTCTAATTTTTGTTGCCAAATCAAGACAGAGACATAGTTCAAATAATATTTGTTCAAGACAGAGCAGAATAGACAGAATATAAGTGTGGGAGACTATAGAGCAATAACAACACTTGTAATGTGCATGACATGAGAACATAACTGTTGATTCAATTGAAACTGAAATCAACATAGAGCAAGTTACAATAGCAAACCAGTTAAAGAAACTGGTTTAAAACATACCTGTTGTGCCATTGGAGTTTCAATTCCATCCTTCAAATTTGAAAATAGTTGGTATGAATAAATATAGAGATGGAAGAGCAAGGGAGTATAAACCATAGCTACAGAACCTGACCTGAGAACAATTGTTTTTCTCCTTTAAGTGTTGAGTTGGGATTCGGAGTGGTGGTCCTCGTGCTTTGGGCACTGCAGTTCCCTTACTAACTGCTCGTGTTTGGGTGCTCTATGGTGGAGACGGTGTTGTGTCAACTGGAACTGGGTTACTATCTGCTGGGGTTGGGGTTAGAAGGGGTGTAGCTGGTTCTCTGTCCAACTGGGTAGGGCTACAATCTGCGAGAGTCTGGGTTATGTGTGGTGGGGCTGGTTCTTGGGCAAGTAGAACTGTGGTTCTATCTGCATCAACTGGTAGCACTATCTTTTCTGAAGACCGTGTTGTTACTCCCTTAGATACTGCCATCACCCTCTCCAATTCAAATGGCTGATAAACAAGAAAAGTAATTGAATGTATAGACATTCTATGATAGACAGGTGCAATGGATAATGGGGAATAAAAGAGGGCATGAAATAATTCACATTTATGTTGTCTAACCAAACAAGATAGCATGACACAATTTCACATATATGATGGCTAACTAAACAGGATAGCATGACACAATTTCACAATATGATGGCTAACTAAAACAGATGGAAAGACATAGTTCAAAATATGATGACTATGTAAATAGGATGACATGATATAACTATATAATGTGTTTATTAAATAGGTTGGCATGCCATAATTCACATACATGCCGCCTATGGAAACATGATAGCATGATATAATTCACGGATAGAATGACATAATTCAAAATATGATGACTGTAAACACTAAATAGGATGAGATGATATAACTATATGATGTGTTTATTAAATGCGTTGCCATGCCATAATTCAAATAGATGCTGTGTATGTAAACATGATGGCATGATATAATTCAAATATATGATTTATATAGTAAGCAAGTAAGCAGATGACAATCTATATATGATGTAAAAACTAAGCAATGCAAGACAACATGCATGGCATGGGAAAATAGGACTGGTCATCAGTCTCTGAATCCTCCTCTGAGGAGCTCTCTGTAACCAGCAAGATGTCTGCTTCAGGAGGTAGCATTGTCTACTCTGAATACCTTGTTTTCACTCCTGATACTTCCATCACCGCTTCAAATGACTAATGCACGGGAAGAGTAGTTGAATATACAAACATTGTCAGCAAATGGAACACGTAATACAAAAAAATGATAGCATGATATAATTCACATACATGATGATTGGCTAAACAGCATGGCGTTGCATAATTCACATATACAATGCCTTTGCAACAAGATAGCATTGCATAATTCACATATATAATGTCTTGCAACATGATGGAAATGCATAATTCACATATCTAATTAGACACTAAACATGTGGCATTCACACAAAGCATGTCTAAACTAATCAAATGACATAGCAATGCAAGACACCTTACGCACGATATGAGCAACATAACCCTGCCAAGTTAGAGCATACACCTCAGGGGGAAATAGGACTGGTCATCTGTCTCTAAATCCTCCTCTGAGGAGCTATCCATAACCAGCGAGATATGTGCTTCGTCAGATAGCATAGTCTGCTCTGAAGACCTTGGTTTCACTCCAGAATTTTCCATCACCGTGTCAAATGGCTGATGCACACGAAGAGTAGTAGAATGTATTAACATTGTTGACAAATGTAATACGTAATGAAAAAAGGACGGCCTGATATAATTCACATATAAGATGACTAGCTAAGCAGGATGGCATTGCAAAATTCACATATATGATGCCTGGCTAAACAAGATGGCGTTGCATAATTCACATAAACGATGAATAAACTAAACAGATGGCATTCACAGAAAGCATGTCTAAACTAAGCAGATGACATATTTGATGTATAAAGTAAGCAATGCAAGGCACCCTATGCATGATATAACCAACATCAGCATGCCAAGTTAGAGCGAAGACCTCAGGGGGTAAATAGGAGTGGTCTTCTCCTCTCTGAATCCCCCTCAGAACAGATATCTTCCTCTCGATTACAATCCGAAATGGGTGGAGGGGGCTGCCTTTGCGCCTAACATGGAGCGACGTCTGCATGAAATTTTATTGCCACGCAAGGCTCGTCTCTTTTGCTCTACATGTTCAGTTCCATTATGTACAATAACTAACATGCATAGGAATAAAACATAGTGAGATTATGTAAGGAGTGCATGCAGAAATCCAGAGTGATGTAGCAACATGTGGATAGACCCAAAACCAATGATAGTAGGCAGATAATAGCTTCAGTTAAAAAATACAGATAATGGCTTCTTTACTGTTTCTTTCCCACCAAACATGGAACTCATAGTAGACACCAGAGATTAACTAGATAGTAGATAGATACTATTGATTGTGGCCCTGATATGTACCCCACAACCATTTAAAAACTCAAGTTTGACAATTAGTTTGGAGCTGACTCAAAGTCTAATCGGTGAACAGGATGATAAAGTAGCATGTAATATTAAGCGATGCATACGTAAGCAGACATGAAAGAGTGTGACCTCTCTTGGGGACCCGTGTAGTCCTCGAGGTCATCTTCTCGGTTGATGATGGTAATGTAGTTTTCATGGCTGCCGGTGGTGGGGAAGAAGATCTGAGGCGGTGAAAGACAGTCTGGAGGCCGGATCCCTGCTGTGCTGGACCCTTCTGTCATTGGAGCAGCTGAGCTGGGGTGGACGACGGCGCAGTAGGAGCGGGACAAACCACGCAAGGTTTACTTTGACAACTATCTGTAAGAGAAGTAATTCTGTAAGGGCTCATTTGAATTGGAGGATTCTAACAACGCAGGGATAGGAAATACACAGTAATAGGATAGGAATGCACATGCAAAACGGAGAATTTAAAAACACATGATTTCTGCCAATCTGGGTGTTTGGTTCACCAGAATTGGAAGATCACAAGATGCAAAGAAGCCTGGTGAGATTAATTCAAATTACAAGAAAATGTACGGTTATAATGCTATTATGCTACTATCTCTTAGTCTTGTGCTTCATGAATAGGAATTTGAAAAGGAGGACAAATGGATATTTAAATTCCTATGGTTTTTCTTTCAAGGAGACACTAAAGGAACAAATCCTACAGTTTTCCTTTGCTCCATTCCTTTGAACCAAATGCATGAATAGTAGTACCATAGGAAAACTTTCAATTCCTATGTTTTTCCTTCACTTTTCATTTCAAGCACTGGCGATTCTAGTAGTCAGTCTTGAGCAAGGAAAAGCCTACACTCAAAAAATGGTTTTGTGCTACTTCTACTACTTTGGACCCAGGTCACTGTCCTACTAGCTCAACTCCCAGGCCCATCGACAAATGCATAGCTCAAACGTTCAAGAGAGTCCATCACTGATAGCTAAGTTTCCTAGTACCTCACTGCTTGTCATATAGTAGGAGAAGCTAATCGTGTTTCACGTTACTGCATGTGCTCGATGGACAATATATATAACATGTAGAGTAAAAAAGAGATGCAACAAGTGTACAACCTCTTTAGAGAAGCCATATCGATCTCAGCAAGCTTGTGTTGGTCGGTGAGGATGATCCGGCTGACTTGGCTATCAGAGGAGGGGGGGGGAGATATTAGGCATCTTGATATGGAGCCCGGGGTACTGCTCCGCT
The DNA here is from genome assembly GCF_002162155.2 of Triticum dicoccoides. NCBI lineage: Eukaryota > Viridiplantae > Streptophyta > Magnoliopsida > Poales > Poaceae > Triticum > Triticum dicoccoides. The sequence continues at coordinate 66,820,832 of NC_041393.1, forward strand.
GTGATGGTGGGTTTCGTCCTTGCGGCAGGTCCGGTGTTGGGGATATAACTACTGAATATAAATCGCCCAGGTAGGGCCGGGTTATACCTGTAACAAGTCATCCATATTGAAGCCCATGAAGATAAGGAGTATGGTGCTTTACTATAGAGATGTAAAGGCCCAGGGCCCAAAGGCGGATTAGGGCCCATAGATATAAACCGTCATATATTGTGTAACTTGTGTTGTAAGATAGGAAAGAGTATAAACCGAGCTGGACACGTGTATGAGCTGGCGTCGAGATTCTGTAAACCATCGGGAGTCAACCTATGTACATAAATGGACGACCCGCCGGAGGTGCAAGGACAAGAAACAACAACTCGAGAGCCAGGCAAAGCGGATTCACTCCCTGGTCATGGCAACCACATCAATTCCACCACAACTGGATCGTAGGCTTTTACCTTCACCGCAAGGGGCCGAACCAGTATAAACTCCCCGTGTCCTTTTCTGGTTTAACCCCTTTAAGCTAATCTCGTTGCGATGGCTCCATGACTAAGTCCTCACACTAGGACATCTGACGTGATAATTCCACGATAGTTGGCTCCCACTGTGGGGCTATCGCACGATGATTTCGAGTTCTTAGAGGGCAATTTCAAAGGACTCAAGGGATACGCAGTGGGCCGGATGACCAAGAGTCGTCGCAGCAAGCTCCACATCGATGATGCAGGCTGGGGCCCGGCGCCGGCTCAATCTAGTACCGGTATCGGGTCCCCTTCGGAGGAATTCATGTCTTCATTGGCAAGATCGGCGAACCGGGCCCTGAGCCGGACATCTGCATCGACCTCATCGAGACAGCTCAGCGTGCAAGCCCCGCTCGGGTTCAGCCCGCCATGAAGCATGCATTCGTAGGATTCATCAATGGTGCGGAGTCTGAACTGGTATCCGACGGTGAGACGGTCGTCTATTCAGATGGCGAATCGTCCACTGGTGAGATGGAGTCACTGTACCAACACCAAGATGGCCAGTTTGGGGGCTGTTCCGATGGCGACAGTATTCCGGACCTCCTTGAACCGCCAAACCGGGTTGCAATCTTCATGATTGGTATGCAGCCCATGCAGCACTCATCAGCTACACCGGCGATGATTTCCGGATCGGCAGCCGAGGCAGGAGACCCCACACGTCGGCCGGCTCAAGTCCTGTCCAGGTTATTGGATGCCTGGACGACATTGTTGACCACAGAGGTTACCCCGGATAATCAAGATCATCATAACACGGAGGTCACAATGCTGCGAGATCAAATAGCTCAGGACAAGGAGGACTTGGCGGCTGAGGAAACCAGGATGGCTGAGGAGCGGGCCGCTTTGGATGCTCAGGCACAGCGGATTCAGGCAGAAAATTACTAGCTCATGTTGGATCAGAACGCTTCAAACAACATGTTGAGGAGGAGGCATCGGTCTCGTCTACTACCTGTTTATGAAGCAATGAACCTCTTTAACATGCCGGGAGCAGGAACCAGTAATCCGGCAGTGGTAAAACGGATTGAAGCTCCTAGGACAGGAGCTCCGGATCATCCACGGACGACTGACCCGCCTCGATAGAACCATGACCCGCCTCAGTACACGCCAACACCACCGGGTCACTTTTCCACCCCTTCGGATAATATGATCGCTGCGGCGTCGCGATTGGCAGCTATTCCAATGGAAGGCGAATCTCCAGCAGCGGTTGAGATGCGGCGAGCCAGAGATCTCCTTCAAACGGCTATGGTTCAGCAACAGGCTTATTCGTATAGCCGAGATAGGATTCATTCAACCCCTCGCCCGAGCCGGAGTTACAGCAGGCATATTGATGAACCGGTTGTGTCAAGGAGTGCACGGAACCATAATGCCCCTCGAGGGCCTAACCCGGCGGGCGGTGGTGCGAATGCTCAGGACGTGGTGGATCACGGTAGAACGTGTCGAGAAGCCGAGTTAGTAGCGCAGTATGTGGACCATCAGCTTACTCCAGTTCATCCAACAACTTCAGCAGAACTAGGTGTTGCTTTCAGCTCTTGGGGGGTGCCGTGTCTCACCCCGGCTCTATGCAATGTGTGGCTGCCCAAGGACTTCAAAGGCCCGCGTAAAGTGCCCAATTACACTACTGACTTACCCCCCGAATCATGGGTCGCAAGTTATGAGATGGAAATGGAGATGCTGGATGTGGATGAGGCGGCATGTGCTAAGTACTTCACCATGATGTTGGAAGGAACATCTCGCACTTGGATGAAAAGTTTGCCAGCTAACTCCATTGGGTCATGGGCCGAGTTAAAGGCCCGGTTTATACTGAATTTCAAGGACACATGCAAGCAGCCCATGTCAATTGTGGATTTAGCCGCCTGTGTCCAAGAAGAAGGTGAATCGACAACCCATTGGGTGCGCCGGGTTTCGGAAATATTGCATTCATCGGACCGCATCAATGCCAATTCAGCAGTCATAACGTTGGAGGGCAATTGCCGGTTTAAGCCTCTGAAGCTGAAGTTGGGATGGCTGAAGCGTCACTGCAATGACATGGGAACACTTATGGCCACTCTGGTTAAGTATGCCGACTCGGATAGTACCAAGGACCCCGAGTTTGATGATGAAAAGCCGGGGAAGGGAAAGAAGAGCGGTGGCACCAAAGGGCAGCAGCATAACCCGGCGGGCCATGGAAACAATGGTAAGCGTAAAGCAGATAATAATTCAGATTTTGTGGCTAACACCAACGCACAGGATAATGCTCAGCGTCGTAAGGGAAAACCGCCCCCGCAGAGTGGAGGATCCGGTGTCAATATTGAGCGCCTGTTAAATCAGCCTTGCCCAAGGCACGGGACGCGAGACAAGCCAGCTATGCACCTCCGGAAGGATTGCTTTATTATGCGGGAATTCAAAAACTCGGATCTTTTCCGATATGATCATGGACCGTCTAGCAATTCAGGACCTGGGTCTCATGGGTCGGATTACGGTGGAGGTAGTTCTCGCTCGGGATTTCAAGGTAATCAAGGCAGACATGGCAATCAAGGCAATCAGGGCAACCAAGGTGGTTATAATCAGTAGGGGAGTCAGCAGCAACAGCAACAGTCGAGTTACCAGAGCCTCCCGAAGCAGTTGAATAGTGGCAGTATCATGTCCTCACCACTAGCCTGTGCAAGCGCAATCAAAAGCTTCATAAAAGGGTAGTGAACTCCATCGAAACGGTGGTGCCCCATTACTTGTGCTGGTCTGAACAGCCTATTGTGTGGAGACGAGAGGGTCATCCGCCCCGGGTTGATAATCCGGGTCATATGGTTGTGGTGGTGGTGCCTCGGGTTGGAGGTTATAAGTTCACCAAGGTGCTCATGGATGGAGGGAGCAGTATCAACATCTTGTATTATGAAACCTTCCGTTGCATGGGGTTGACAGATAAGAATCTTAAACCGTCAAACACCATTTTCCACGGAGTGGTGCCTGGTAAATCGGCTTATCCAGTCGGTAAGATAGCTCTGGAGGTTGCTTTTCGAGATGATCATGATTCAAGATCAGAGACATTGACCTTTGAAGTGGTGAAAATAAGGAGCCCGTACTATGCCCTGTTTGGATGGCTGGCTTATGCTAAGTTCATGGCAAGGCCATGTTATGTTTATCTGCAGCTCAAGATGACGGGTCAAAAGGGGACCATTGCAGCACATGGAAGCCGTAAGATCGCTTCGGAATGTGAGGAAGGTGATGCGGCATATGCTGAGTCGGTTTGTGCAACAGAGGAGTTGAAGTTCTACAAGGACAATGTTGATCCAGCGGATATGACTTCTTTGAAAAAACCAACTACAGAGCATGATCCGGCTTTGAAGTTTAAATCGGCTAATGAGACTAAGCTGGTTGATTTTGTTCCTGGTGATTCATCCAAGCAGTTTAGCATCAGCGCTAACCTGGATCCGAAATAGGAAAGCGTGCTCATCAAGTTCATCCATGAGAACCGGGATATCTTTGCATGGAAACCTTCTGACATGCCAGGTGTACCGAGGGAACTCACTGAGCACAGTCTTAATATCGATCCCAAGTTTAAACCGGTCAAGCAGTTTCTCTGCCGCTTCAATGAAGGAAGATGCAAAGCCATCGGTGAGGAGCTAGCCCGGCTCTTGGCAGCAGGGTTTATTGTGGAGGTTTTTCACCCTGAGTGGTTAGCTAACCCGGTGCTAGTACTTAAGAAGAACGACACTTGGCGTATGTGTGTGGATTACACAGATTTGAACAAGGCTTGCCTAGCTGATCCTTTTTCTCTCCCTCGTATTGATTAGATTATTGATGCTACGGCGGGTTGTGAACGTTTGAACTTTCTGGATGCTTATTCTGGTTATCATCAGATCAAAATGGCAGTTAAGGACCAGGAGAAGACAACGTTTATAACTCCCTTTGGAGCCTTCTGCTATGTATCTATGCCTTTTGGGCTCAAGAGTGCCCAGGCGACTTATTAGCGATGTGTGCAGAATTGTCTTCATAATCAGATTGGGCGCAATGTTCATGCTTTATGTGGATGATATCGTGGTAAAGTCTAGGAAAGCGGAGACATTAATAGGTGACTTGAAGGAAACTTTTGATAATCTCTGGGTTTATAAGATGATGCTTAATCCGGCCAAGTGTGTTTTTGGTGTACCGGTAGGCAAGCTCTTGGGTTTTCTGGCTTCTAACAGGGGCATTGAAGCTAATCCATAAAAGATCAAGGCTATTACATCTCTGGCTAAACCGGCGTGCATCAACGATGTTCAACGTCTGGCGGGTCGTATTGCAGTGTTAAGCCGGTTTATCAGCCGGTTGGGAGAGAAGGTCATCCCTCTATATCAGATGATGAAAAAGACAGACAACTTTGTCTGGAGTGATGCTGCTAATGCGGCGTTCGAGGATCTGAAGAAGCAGTTAGCCAAGCCACCTGCTCTTGCTACCCCCATTGATAAAGAACCATTGCTATTATATGTGGCTGCTAACGCCCGGGCTATCAGCGTGGCTATTGTGGTGGAGCACAAAGAGGCAGGTAAGGAGTATCCGGTTCAGCGGCCGGTTTATTATATCAGTGAGGTGCTTATTGAATCGAAGCAGAGATACCCACATTGGCAGAAGCTTGTGTATGGAGTTTTTATGGCGAACCGGAAGCTTAAGCAATACTTTCAGGTCCATCCCATCACCGTGGTCAGTTCCGCTTCTTTGGGAGATATCATCCAGAACACGGAAGCAACTATCCGGGTTGCTAAGTGGGCTATCGAGCTTGGACCTCACGGGTTAAAATATATGCCTCGTACGGCTATCAAATCCCAAGCACTCATGGACTTCATCAATGACTGGACAGAGTTGCAGGCGCTAGAGGATAAACCGGATAACACATACTGGACTATTCACTTTGACGGGTCCAGACAATTGGAGGGCTCAGGGGCTGGAGCGGTTCTTACTTCCCCTCGAGGTGACAAATTTTGTTATGTTCTCTGCTTGATGTTTCCTTGTACTAACAATGCAGCTGAGTATGAGGCCTTGCTCCATGGTCATCGGATGGCTAAGGAAATGAACTTAATCTGGGTACGATGCTTTGGGGACTCTGATTTAGTGGCTCAGCAAGTCTCTGGTACTTGGGATTCTAAGGGTCCACTCATGGCGGCTTATCAGCGTGAGGTGGATGTCATTGCTGGTCACTTCAACGGTTACCAGGTCGAGAACATTGATCGGTGCAAGAATGAAGCAGCGGATGCTTTAAGCCGGCTGGGATCTCAGTGTAAACCGGTGCCGCCCAATGTCTTTCTTGACGTTTTGCATAATCCGTTGGTTAAACTACCAACGGAGGAGGACCTGGCTGTTCCTGACCCGGAGGCTCAATTGGTGGTGGTTCTTCATGCTATCCCTAATTACACGGAGCCATACCTAGCGTATACGACCAGGGGTGAGTTACCCGAGGATGAAGTTTTGGCCAGGAAGATAATCCGGCGGTCCAAGTCCATGACTATTGTCAATGGCGAGTTACATCACTGTAGTGTCTCGAGGGCGTTTTAGCGCTGTGTTTCTCCTGAAGAAGGTTGTGAGATTTTGAGTGAAATCCATGAAGGAGATTGTGGCTATCATGCCAGTTCAAAATCCCTTGTGGCTAAAGCTTTCCGGCATGGTTTTTACTGGCTAACAGCTCATGCTGATGGTGAGGATTTGGTCAGGAAGTGTGACAGTTCTCAGAAGTTTTCACGCTGAGCCCATGTTCTGGCTCAGGAGTTGAGGATGATTCCAATCACGTGGCCGTTTGCAACTTGGGGGCTTGATATGGTTGTGCCCTTTAAGAGGTACAAGGATAAGAAGACCCACCTTCTGGTGGCGGTTCATAAGTTCACTAAGTGGGTAGAGGCGGAGCCAGTCATCAAGTGTGATGCAGCCACGACGGTTCAATTCATGAAGAAGGTGATTTTCCATTTTGGTTTTCCACACAGCATCATAACAGATAATGGCACGAATCTCTCCAAGGGTGCTATGGAAGACTTTTGTCAACGTGAGCACATCTGGCTTGATGTGTCATCGGTGGCTCACCCCCAGTCTAATGGTTAAGCTGAGAGTGCTAATCAAGAAATCCTGAAAGGAATCAAGCCCTGGCTTATGGTTCCTTTGCAGAGGACGCCTGGTTGTTGGGTGGAAGAGCTGCCTTCCGTATTGTGGAGCATTAACACCACCCCAAAAGATCTACGGGTTATACACCTTTCTTCATGGTCTATGGAGCAGAAGCAGTTCTCCCGAGTGTCATTCGCCATGACTTGCCTCGGGTGGCAGCTTGTATTGAAGCGGACAACGAACAAGCACGCCAGGACGCATTGGACCTGTTAGATGAAAAACGGGACATAGCAGCGGCTTGTTCGGTGATTTATCAGCAAGATCTACGGCGTTGTCACAGTCATCGGGTTAAAACTAGAGCTTTCCAAGAAGGCGACTTAGTGCTCCGGCTTATCCAGGATCAGACCGATATGCACAAGTTATCCCCACCTTGGGAAGGACCCATTGTGGTCAGCAAAAATATGAACAACGGGTCATACTACCTTATCGATGTTCGAGAGCACAAAGACTCATGCAAGTCGGAGAAGGAGACCCGCCGACCGTGGAATATTGCTCATCTTCGGCCTTACTACACCTGAGCCATAGGCCCCTATTATGTACATACTCTTGACAATGTATACATTATGATCAATATAATAAACCGGCATCCTTGCTAAAGCGGGGTCTCTGCCGTTCTTCTTTAAAAGTTTTCTTGGTTACATGGGGGCTTCTGTTTATAAAGCAGAGTTCTGATTGTCCAATTAATCTGGCTTATAAAGCTACAAAAAAAGAGCTTGGGGGCTTCATACCCAACATCGTAAGGAGCCAAAGAGAGTTTGTTGCAAAGCACAACTCAAACATAGGCTCCCACTGAGCACAACTCAAAATATTTCTTGGGGGCTCTTTGCTTCTACAAGAACAAAGAGTCTATAACCTTGCAATAGGCTATAAAAGCCAGGCTTCGAAGCCAGGTGTATTCACCTAAAACCCTGGGTTATCCTGCCTTTTTAAGTAAGTCACTCCATCGAGGTAATCCTGGTAAGACCCGTCGAATGTTTGACAGTCAATCTTATAAAGACCCTGAACTTGTCATAGTTAAACCGACGATTGGTTAATGTGAGGTGCATCTTATAAGGCTTTGTAAAATGGTTTAACTCAGTGGCCTGGCAGCCCATGAAAAGCCTCACCTTTTTGCGTGTTTTCTTTGCAAGTCTTTCTTTTCGATGTTTATTTTGATGAGGTTTATATTAATCCGGTATTTATTAAACCGGTCTGGCTTTGACTACAAGTCGCCAGTACGATATATGGATAATCCAGTGTTTATTATAACCCGGTACGGCTTCATTATAAACCAGCAAAACATGATGGGAGTTATCAGTACTCAAGATTTGGGTTATCACCCTTACTACAATAAGTTGGTAAACCAAACATGTGATTCAATGTCACGGGTATGATGTATTTCATATTTTCTTAAAAAGTACAGCCTTGGTTATAAACCTGGTTTTATGTGGGTGTTATGACCTGTCAGGCGGTAAACCGTCAGGACACTTTAAGCTTATTGTATGCAGAAATAGGATTGAATAAAGCTGCTAAGCATCATAAGTAGACATAGCATAATCAGGACGGATTAACAGTGTTATGCAAAGTGAATATGCACGATGGCCTAGCAGACCAAGTGTTTAAACTATCCTATTTCAAGGTGCTTTGATGCCCCAAAAGGATAATTGTTTATCACACGGATTGCAGTGTGCAGAAATTAAACCGGCCTCCGGATCATGATTCTTCACCAGGTTGACTTGAAGGCTGTGGATCATCCTGCACCGATTCACCCTCCTCCTCTCCACCAAGTGGATGGAAGTTAATGAGTGGATGGAAGTTAATGGTTGCCCATTCTTAACCGGTAGTTTCATTGATTTGCCGCTTCAAGCCAGTCAGTTCTTCTGCTACGGGATTAAGGGTTGCCTTAGCATCCTCCGCCCACTTTACCAGAGTTGTTTTTTCAGCATCCCATCCTGCCCGTTTGCTTTTAAAGTTGTTCTTCAGTTGTTCCATGGTTGTTAAAGCACTGGTCAGCTCTTCTTTAGCCTTGGAAGTTTCTGCTTGCTGGGACTTGATATTTTCTTGAAGGTCGGCAATTTGAGATTTCCTTTTGTTCAGATCAGCCTGGAAGAGATATTTAATGAGTTGGTATTGCATATTTGAAGTCCCAAGCACATAACAAGTTATACACTTGGTACTTGGGGGCTAATGCATATTGCTTCTTATCAATTGTCATTTTAAGTCCCAAGTACATAACAAGTTATACACTTGGCACTTGGGGGCTAATGCATATTGCTTCTTATCAATTGTCATTTTAAGTCCCAAGTACATAACAAGTTATACACTTGGCACTTGGGGGCTAATGCATATTTAATCAAGTCAAGGTTATGGATTTTTTTATCATCAATCGGATTACAAAGATGATTGTTAAGAATTTTCAAAGCTTCATGACAGAATTGTACCGGCTCATCCTAAAGGTATAAACCGGTCCCCGGGGGCTATGCAAGCTAAATTAAATGTTGATTCTACTACAAGTCCTGGTTCACATCAATATTATGAACTGACCCTTGGGGGCTATGGGAATTGATAGTCTAAACCAGTCGTAAGGAAAGAGAACTTATGCAAGAGTGGGTGATATTTACCTCATACTGTTCCTTCATCAGGCCGACTAAAATGGCTTCATAGTTGCGGCATGTGTACAGGTGGTTTAAATATCCAGAATGAATGTCTTGGGCGCTGAGGTGGGCATAGCTTGATAAATCTGTTTTCCACTTGCCCTTGTCCATAGCAGAAAGTTCTTCCTTGGCACTGTGCTTTGATAAAGCGAGGGTTGCCAGGGGAGGTGAAACTAGTGCCAGTAACGACAACATCATCATCAACACCCTTAGCCAGGCTTGGCGGATCATCAGCATGAGCTGATGGATCAATATCCATGTTCTCAGCTTCAGTTGTTTCATCCGGCAACGATGGGCCATCAGGAATATTATCAGCATCTAGATGAGACGGTTCAGGAGTTTGTTCCGTTTCATCCCGATTGGGGTCTTCAGCCAGTTTGATCACTTTGGCCTTTTTGCTGGCTCTGGCTTTAGCCCTGCAAAATAATAAGTGTGCGTCAAAACAGTTCAAGAATCAAAAATATAAAGGTATGACGAATTAGCAAAATTTGCTCACCCAGGAACCGTTTTAAGGGTTGGAAGCTTCGTCGATGTTGATTCGCCAGAAGATGAATGGGAGGTCCCTGGTAATTCGAGTTAGACGGATTAATAGGATATCAGAAATAACCATCCCTGGGATAAAGTGTATCAGAAGTACAAGAGACCTCTTGGCAGCGTTTACGAACCGGAGAGTTCGGTAAACCGGAGGAGGTAACCACTTGGCCGCTATACCGGGTTGTGCAGCGAGCTTCACGATGCTATGTCTTCAAAAGAAAGTGCAGATCCGGATAAGCTAGAGGGTGTGAAAATTTTACTTTCCGGACTGCTTGATGGGGTTTTGGTGTTGGCATAGGATCTGAGTCGGAAGAAAGAATAATTACCTCTGCATCACCAGCACGGCCGCGGCATCCTGATAATGATCATTGTCAATGAGGTGTATGAAAAAAGAACCAAGAGAGTCAAGTTCTACCTCTGACTCTAGGTCATCAAGCTCTTCATCATTAGGCAGGTCAGGGGACTCAGCGGTTTTCTTCTTCGCAGGTTTCTTTGTAACTTTGGTCTTGGTACGAGGCGCTTTCACCGGTTTATCCTGCGGCTTCGCTGGTTTATCCTATGTTTTGTTCTTCCAGAACGGATCATCACCCTGCGTAGATGGACAACAAGTTGTAAAGAAATATTTAAGTGGGGATGGATTAAGACAAGAATGATGCAATTCTTACTGTTGGCGGTTTATTCGAAACACAGAAAGGACTGAGCCCTGTCTTGCTGCACTCCGATACCGATTCATCCAGCATCTTCTTGACAGATTCAGTAATTTCCTCGTCAGTTAGCTGGATATCAATATGCCGGGTTGCTAATTGGAATTCTAATAGCCGAGGCTGAAGCAGGACATGAGAGACAACGTTAACCTGATTGGAATTCTAATAGCATCTCCAATAGATGACGTAAAATACATAACCACAAAGTGCTAGATGTAAAATACATCAGCCGCCCATCTCTAAACTTAACTATAGAAACTGAATTTAACTGTCGAAACTGAATTTTGTTGTCGAAACTGAATTTTACTGTCGAAACTGAACGCACTAGTAGCAGAAAAGCAGTAGCAGCAGCAGCAACAGCGCGTGCGAGAGCCGGGGTAGCTAGTCGTGTAGCAGCATCAGGTGAGGCTACACGTCAATTGACTGACTTATTCATCTCTGCTCAGTCGATTTTCCAGCCGTTGGATACGAAATCAAGGGCCTGTAGTTCATCTTCAACCTCTACCCCCTGAGCCGCCAGCCACAACCGGCCAAACAGCCGCCCCCAGCCGCCTGCGGCCGGCAGTGCGCCGCCCCGCTCGCCGCGAAATCCCTCCCCACCGTCGGTCCGCTGCCGCTCCGGCCATCCATCTAGGCCCCCACATGCCGAGCATTTTCTCTGGCGATCCCCACGCCACCGCCCCACCACCGCCGGTGACCACTGCCCCCAGCCTGAACCCTATGATTGATAGTGGGGTACCTCTCCGGCGAGCCC
>NC_041393.1:66832114-66860993 GCF_002162155.2 Triticum dicoccoides
TTGACTAACCCAAAAGTCGATTCATTCGACTGAAGTGTAGCAAAATCAGAGCAGCATCGCAAGCAAGAGCAAGAGCGAGAGCAGCAGCAAGAGCAAGAGCAAAAGTAGACCAGGCAGGGGACCGAGAGCAAGAGCAGAGCAGCAGTACGAGCGAGAGCAAAAGCAGCAGCAGCTCCTACTGATGTGGACATCGCCGCCGAGGGAGCGACACCGTGGAGGAAGTGGCCGGCGACGCCGCCGTGGATGGAGCCTCGCCGTGTCGGCTCGGGACCGAGTGCCAGCAGCACTGTGAGATCGAATCAAGAAGAAAATGCGGTGATTAGTGTACAACCTCTTTGGTGGCGCTGATTAGGCCGTAGCTTCATCCGAGGAAAAGGTGATGATGCTTCACTTTCGGTGGTGCGGGTGAAGACGGCGGTGTGGGAATGGAGGTGGTGCGAAAGATGAGGGGAACATCGGGACAACTCCTTGGAGGTGGAGGACGGGGTGGCTGAACTGGTGAGACGACAAGATCGACGACGAATCCTCATCAGGGACGGTGGATGAGGGGCGTTGAGGTGTTGTTGTGGACGACGTCGTCGGGGAAGAGGCTCTGGCTGGGTGGTAGACGGAGGAGGGTGTGGAGCTTCGTGGGTTTTCGCGGCCTTGGTGTACGAATGGGTGGGCGGATGGGATGGGAGTGGGGAACCATGGCTTAGGGACGCGCTTGTCCGAAATGTGGGGTAAGTTACAAAAGTACCCCCACCGATTTGAGCTAGGTGGTTCTTTCGGTTCAGGGTATCATGGGCATTTCGCGTATCGGGATTTCACAGGAGGTGGGAGTTTTCGCGTGCGTTGTAATTTTGGAATAGCAAGCTGCGGGTTGAGATGGAGGGAGTTGTTGGAGCACAACGAGACAAATATATATCTTAAATATTTCTGGGTAACAAGAAAGACAGCAACTGTTTTGCCCCCTGTCGAACTTTGACTGAGACATAGCCTTGCTGCCGCGGGTTGAAATTTCCGGACAAGCCTAACATGTACTGTACCAAATCAATTAACACTTCCGTCGATGAAAAAACAAAAAGAAATCAATTCGCAACACACAAGAGAGTCTAGTCCCGTGTACTATACCGAATCAATTCGCACTGCAAATGTCATTCAAAACTTTGAATTCATGTTATGTTCAATTAAAATATTTCTCTACGTGTATAATGCAAGCAACCTGCTACTCAAATGAACATTTTTGTGCATTCCAAACGTATATAATACTGCTTCAATATGAACTAAATTTGAATTTGTTTCACTATTTGAACAAGATCTACCATAATGATTTTTGTGAAGTCAACCCATTTGAACTCATTTCTCTATTTTAATAAGATCTTCAATCATCATTATTGTCAAGTTAAACCATCGTTTGTGTATTATCTTCACAGCACACCACATGATTACTCTCGAGTTAGATATGAACTATGTGTACTATATGAACTCGAACTCGATTTTTTGAATCCACTTTATGTTGATTTCAAATCAAGTACATTTCAAGCTCTAGCTACATCTTCATAATCTAAACCATGTCTCATATGTATAATGTGTTTATCACATAATGTATGGTGCCCCACCCCCTATGCCTACAAGTATTTAGATGTGGGTTGCAAACACCACACATTACCACAAATTCAAATAAAATGTAAGATTGTTTGATATATAGTTGTCGGTGTACAGAAGTAGGGGTTCTACTTTGCACCCCTTTACCTATGCACGGGCAGTCAAAGCCACGCCTGTGGCCACACTTAGCAAGGCAAGGAAGGGAAGCCGAAGCCACGAGACAACCAAGAAACACCAAGAAAAAAACACGAGGAGCAAGGGGCAAGGTGGGCTCCCTCGGCAAGACCCTTGTCAGGCGGCCTCCACAGCCCTGGCAAGAGCCATGCCGGGGCAACTTGCCCAACATCAGCGGAGCGCACCACCCTTGAGCCCGGGGTTTCTAGCTTCATCAACCACATTGGAACCAAGGCTCGGGAGGCACCTCCATGGTGGCATGCAGATCTTTGTGAAGATCACTAAACACACAATATCAAATGAGGACCAGAAGACGAGACCTCCGACAACATCCTTTCCGGGGACGACCGTAGTGCCGCGGCAAGACCCTTGCTAGGGCCCCCAGCAAGACCCTTGACGAGGACATCGACGAGGCCGCGGCCATGCCCGCACGCCTCTAGACCCCACCGCCGTTCCCATGCAGCTGCCAGGCGAGCACCTGTGTGGCGACGTGCGGTCCCGAGGCCAACTTAGCAAGCACCTGCATGGTGGCATGCAGATCTTCATGAAGACGCCGCCACGGCGCCACCTCAGCAGCCTGCCAGCCTACATGGCACTGACCGCCTCATTGGCCCGGGCGCGTGTCGAAGCAGGGCGAGGCGGTGATAAAGCAAGGGGGACACCTCAGGGGTGCATTTAATGCATTTTGTCCCGTAATAACAAGCGATAAGCTTGTACACTGTACCCTTTCCACCTCCTGTGTGCCACTGTAGCGCCTCCTTCAACTATAAAAGGAGGCCCGAGGCATACTGGAGGGGGATTCGGCTCTTTGGGCAAGTCACGCTCGATAGCTAGTTCAAGAACACTGATATACACACCAAAGCAGGATTAGGGTGTTACATGATCTCCACGGCCCGAACCTGGGTAAACGACCTCTGTGCTAGCTCTTGGACCCACTCTTCTCGCAACCCCACGCATGCCAACCACAGTAGGGATCTTGTTGATCCCATAGGTGTCGTTCCCACTGACATCTTTGGCGCACCAGGTAGGGGGCGCAGTCATGAGAATCCGGGTTAGCAGCTAATCTAGCAGCTCTTCGTCGCCATGGCCCCCAAGAGGAAGACGACCACGGCGATCGGTTTATCCGGAGCCGGATTGCCCATACCGGTGCAGGCCAGTAACGGGCCGGTCGCGGAAAGAACCTGAGGCACGACCCGCGAACACCCGCATCCTCCTGGTAGTCTAGACCTGGCGAGCGGCGTCATTCGTGCGCAAGATGACGGGCCACACACTGCAAATTCCAAAGACGGAGTTGGGCCCCCCGCAGGCGGCACGGGGCCCTCCAGGGTCGGTGCCATGACACTCACCGGTGGCGCGGCGACCTCCAAGACGCCTGCACCGGCGCCCATGATGCGCTCTTCCCAGGTCGTCCGTGACGAGCAGCGTCGCCACGCTGGTGACCCTAGGGGCCGAACTGGGAAGAGTCCAGTCCATCCTTCATAGGACGAAGGGGGTCAGCATGCATGCCAAAGTACTAGCGAAAATGGCGTGCCTTCGCGGAGCCGTGATAGAGCTCCTCCTAATGTGGTTAGGAGTCGAAGCGCGTCATGGTCCACGCAGCTCTCGCCACCACCCACGCGAGCAGAAGCTTTGGCGCGCGCACAACTGCTCCTTGACTTTCCTCCTACTACGGAGAAGCTCGATGAGTGGAGAGCCACCGTCCGGAGCCTCGTCAGCATCGCCAACAAAGATGAGCCGTGACCAGCGGGGCCTGTAGGTCGCCGCTCCGTCGAGCCACCGCACGCCAACGGCGGACGGGCCGGGGGTGATGCGCCCACGATGCATTATCCTCCCCCACGCCAGCTATCGCGGGTGTTGATCCGACATGATGACGCCTGTGATAATATTTCCATAGCATCATCCGACCCACGGACCTACCATGATCAGCGTCAAGTTCTTCGAGAGAAAGCCCTTGAAGACGATCGAACCACCATCAAGCGCCAGCGTGATGCACGCCACCAGTCAGACAGGAAGGCAGGGCCCACTATGGACCACCCGGCACCAGGAGGCTACGATGGCCTACCTTACGGGATTGGTTGCCCAGCATTTACTCGTGAGCTGCGGTAGTTCCAGTGGCCCTCCCACCGCACATTCAAGCCCGATGTCTGCGAGAAGTGCAACGGCAAGACTCACCCGTCGGAGTTCCTCAGCATCTACACCATTGCAATGCAAGCTGCTGGAGCCCGCAAAGACAAGGTGCTTGACAATTACTTCCCTTTGGCACTTAAGCCCAACGTTATTTCATGGTTGATGCACTTGCCGGTGGATTCCATTTCTTCTTGGTCGGATCTGTGTCATGAGTTTGTTGGCGCCTTCACCGGAGGTCATCAAGATCATGGCCAAGTGAGCGATTTGCACATCATCCCCAAGAAGGAAGGCGAAAACCTATGCAAGTATATCTAGAGGTTCAGCCGGGTGCAGTACAACATCCCAGATGTTCACCCTGCCACCGTGATCAGCGCATTCCATCAGAATGTGCATAACCGCAAGATGCGTGAGGAGCTGGTGATGAACACGGTCAAGGATGTGGCCGAACTTTACGTTCTGGCCGACAGGTGCGCTCGGGCTGAAGAGGGAAGGAAGTACCCCGGCGAGGATGCCGGTGCGGAAACCGACTCCACAGATGATGACACCGCTGCCCCGACGAAGAAGTTTCGGCGCCATAATAGAAAGCGCAAGGGCAAGACTGTGCTCGCAGTCCAGGGGTCCCACTGTTGGGGAACGTAGCAGAAATTCAAAAAATTTCCTACGAATCACCAAGATCTATCTATGGAGAGACCAGCAACGAGTAGAAGAGAGTGCATCTACATACCCTTGTAGATCGCTAAGCGGAAGCGTTCAAGTGAACGGGGTTGATGGAGTCGTACTCGTCGTGATTCAGATCACTGATGATCCTAGTGCCGAACGGACGGCACCTCCGCGTTCAACACACGTACAGCTCGACGATGTCTCCCACGCCTTGATCCAGCAAGGAGAGAGGGAGAGGTTGAGGAAGACTCCATCCAGCAGCAGCACAACGGCGTGGTGGTGATGGAGGAGCGTAGCAATCCTGCAGGGCTTCGCCAAGCACCTACGGGAGAGGAGGAGGTGTCACGGAAGGGAGGGAGGCGCCAAGGGCTCAGGTATGGATGCCCTCCCTCCCCTCCACTATATATAGGGGCAGGGGAGAGGGGGGAGGCGCAGCCTTGCCCCCTCCTCCAAGGAAGGGGTGCGGCTAAGGATGGGGGAGGAGTCCATCCTCCCCAAGGCACCTCGGAGGTGCCTTCCCCCTTTAGGACTCTCCCCTTTTTCCTTTATCTTGGCGCATGGGCCTCTAGGGGCTGGTGCCCTTGGCCCATGTAGGCCAAGGCGCACCCCCTACAGCCCATGTGGCCCCCCGGGGCAGGTGGCCCCACCCGGTGGGCCCCCGGGACCCTTCCGGTGGTCCCGGTACAATACCGATGACCCCGAAACTTGTCCCGATGGCCGAAACAGGACTTCCTATATATAAATCTTTACCTCCGGACCATTCCGGAACTCCTCGTGACGTCCGGGATCTCATCCGGGACTCCGAACAACATTCGTTAACCACATACAAGCTTCCTTTATAACCCTAGCGTCATCGAACCTTAAGTGTGTAGACCCTACGGGTTCGGGAGACATGCAGACATGACCGAGATGTTCTCCGGTCAATAACCAACAGCGGGATCTGGATACCCATGTTGGCTCCCACATGTTCCACGATGATCTCATCGGATGAACCACGATGTCAAGGACTCAATCGATCCCGTATACAATTCCCTTTGTCTAGCGGTATGGTACTTGCCCGAGATTCGATCGTCGGTATACCGATACCTTGTTCAATCTCGTTACCGGCAAGTCTCTTTACTCGTTCCGTAACACATCATCACGTGATCAACCCCTTGGTCACATTGTGCACATTATGATGATGTCGTACCGAGTGGGCCCAGAGATACCTCTCCGTTTACACGGAGTGACAAAATCCCAATCTCGATTCGTGCCAACCCAACAGACACTATCAGAGATACCCGTAGTGTACCTTTATAGCCACCCAGTTACGTTGTGACGTTTGGCACACCCAAAGCACTCCTACGGCATCCGGGAGTTGCACAATCTCATGGTCTAAGGAAATGATACTTGACATTAGAAAAGCTTTAGCATACGAACTACATGACCTTGTGCTAGGCTTAGGATTGGGTCTTGTCCATCACATCATTCTCCTAATGATGTGATCCCGTTATCAACGACATCCAATGTCCATGGTCAGGAAACCGTAACCATCTATTGATTAACGAGCTAGTCAACTAGAGGCTTACTAGGGACATGGTGTTGTCTATGTATCCACACATGTATCTGAGTTTCCTATCAATACAATTCTAGCATGGATAATAAACGATTATCATGAACAAGGAAATATAATAATAATCAATTTATTATTGCCTCTAGGGCATATTTCCAACAGTCTCCCACTTGCACTAGAGTCAATAATCTAGTTCACATCGATATGTGATTAACACTCAAGGTCACATCCCCATGTGACTAACACCCAAAGAGTTTACTAGAGTCAATAATCTAGTTCACATTTACCATGTGATTAACACTCGATGAGTTCTGGGTTTGATCATGTTACGCTTGTGAGAGAGGTTATAGTCAACGGGTCTAAACCTTTCAGATCCGTGTGTGCTTTACAAATCTCTATGTCATCTCCTAGATGCAGCTACCACGTTCTATTTGGAGCTATTCCAAATAACTGTTCTACTTGGAGCTATTCTAAATTGTTGCTCCATTATACGTATCCGGTATCTCTACTCAGAGCTATCCGAATAGGTGTTTAAGCTTGCATCATCGTAACTCTTTACGTCGAACTCTTTATCACCTCCATAACCGAGAAAATTCCTTAGTCCACTAGTTACTAAGGATAACTTTGACCGCTGTCCCGTGATCCATTCTTGGATCACTCTTGTACCCCTTGACTGACTCATGGTAAAGCACACTTCAGGTGCGGTACACAGCATAGCATACTGTAGAGCCTATGTCTTAAGCATAGGGGACGACCTTCGTTCCTTTCTCTCTATTCTGCCATGGTCGAGCTTTAAGTCTTAACTTCATACCTTACAACTCAGGCAAGAACTCCTTCTTTGACTGATCCATCTTGAACACCTTCAAGATCACGTCAAGGCATGTGCTCATTTGAAAGTACTATTAAGCGTTTTGATCTATCCTTATAGATCTTGATGCTCAATGTTCAAGTAGCTTAATCCAGGTTTTCCATTGAAAACACTTTCCAAATAACCCTATATGCTTTCCAGAAATTCTACGTCATTTCTGATCATTAATATGTCAACAATATATACTCATCAGAAATTCTATAGTGCTCCCACTCACTTCTTTGGAAATACAAGTTTCTCATAAACTTTGTATACACCCAAAATCTTTGATCATCATCAAAGCATACATTCCAACTCCGAGATGCTCACTCCAGTCCTCAGAAGGATTGCTGGAGCTTTGCATACTTATTAGCATATTTCAGGATAGACAAAACCTTCCGGTTGTATCACATACAACCTTTCCTCAAGAATCGTCGAGGAAACAATGTTTTGACATCCTACCTGCAAGATTTCATAAATAATGCAGTAATTGCTAATATAATTCCAACAGACTCTTAGCATCGCTACGAGTGAGAAAGTCTCATCGTAGTCAACTCCTTGAACTTGTCGAAAAACATCTTAACGACAAGTCGAGCTTTCTCAATGGTGACACTCACCATCATTGTCTGTCTTCCTTTCAAAATCCATATGTACCTAACAGCCTTACGACCATCAAGTAGTTCTTCCAAAGTCTACACTTTGTTTTCATACATGGATCTTCTCTCGGGTTTTATGGCCTTGAGCCATTTATCGGAATCCGGGCCCACCATCGCTTCGCCATAGCTCGTAGGTTCATTGTTGTCCAGCAACACGACTTCCAAGACAGGATTACGTACCACTCTGAAGTAGTACGTATCCTTGTCACCCTACGAGGTTCGGTAGTGACTTGATCCGAAGTTTCATGATCAATATCATAAGCTTCCACTTCAATTGGTGTACGTGCCACAGGAACAACTTCCTGTGCCCTGCCACACACTAGTTGAAGAGACGGTTCAATAACCTCATCAAGTCTCCACCATCCTCCCACTCAACTCTTTCGAGAGAAACCTTTCCTCGAGAAAGGACCCGATTCTAGAAACAATTCATATTGCTTTCGGATCTGAATTAGGAGGTATACCCAACTGTTTTGGGTTTCCTATGAAGATGCATTTTATCTGCTTTGGGTTCGAGCTTATCAACCTGAAACCTTTTCACATAAGCGTCGCAGCCCCAAACTTTCAAGAAACGGCAACTTAGGTTTCTCCAAACCATAGTTCATACGGTGTCGTCTCAACGAAATTATGTGGTGCCCTATTTAAAGTGAATGTGGTTGTCTCTAATGCCTAACCCATGAACGATAGTGGTAACTCGATAAGAGACATCATGGTATGCACCATATCCAATAGGGTGCAACTATGACGTTTGGACACACCATCACACTATGGTGTTCCAGGCTGTATCAGTTGTGAAACAATTTCCTCAATGTCTTAATTCTGTGCCAAACTCGTGATTCAGATATTCATATCTATGATCATATCATAGATCTTTAATCCTCTTGTCACAATGATCTTCTACTTCACTCTGAAATTACTTGAACCATTCAATAATTCAGACTTGTGTTTCATCAAGTAAATATTCTCAACATCTACTCGAATCATCTGTGAAGTAAGAACATAACGATATTCACTGCATGCCTCAGCACTCATTGGACTGCACACATCAAAATGTGTTACTTCCAACAAGTTGCTATCTTGTTCCATTTTACTGAAAACGAGGCTTTTCAGTCATCTTGCCCATGTGGTCTGATTTGCATGTCTCAAGTGATTCAAAATCAAGTGAGTCAAAACGGTCCATTTGCATGGAGTTTCTTCATGCATACACACCAATAGACATGGTTCGCATGTCTCAAACTTTTCAAAAACGAGTGAGTCCAAAGATCCATCAATATGGAGCTTCTTCATGCGTTTTATACCGATATGACTTATGTGGCAGTGCCACAAGTAGGTGGTACTATCATTACTATCTTTTGGCATGAACATGTGTATCACTACGATCGAGATTTAATAAACCATTCATTTTAGGTGTAAGACCATTGAAGGTATTATTCAAATACACAGAGTAACCATTATTCTCCTTAAATGAATAACCGTATTGCGATAGACGTAATCCAATCATGTCTATGCTCAACGCAAACACCAAATAACAATTATTTAGGTTTAACACCAATCTCTTTGGTAGAGGGAGCGTGCGATGCTTGATCATATCAAGCTTGGAAACACTTCCAACACATATCGTCAGCTCACCTTTAGCTAGTCTCCGTTTCATTCCGTAGCTTTTAGTTTCGAGTTACTAACACTTAGCAACCGAACCGGTATCTAATACCCTGGTGCTACTAGGAGTACTAGCAAAGTACACATTAACACAATGTATATCCAATATACTTCTATCGACCTTGCCAGCCTTCTTATCTACCAAGTATCTAGGGTAATTCTGCTCTAGTGGTTGTTCCCCTTATTACAGAAGCACTTAGTCTCGGGTTTGGGTTTTACCTTGGGTTTCTTCACTAGAGCAGCAGCTGATTTGCCGTTTCATGAAGTATCCCTTCTTGTCCTTGCCCTTCTTGAAACTAGTGGTTTCACCAACCATCAACAATTGATGCTCCTTCTTGATTTCTACTTTCGCGGTGTCAAACATCGCGAATACCTCAAGGATCATCATATCTATCCCTGATATGTTATAGTTCATCATGAAGCTCTAACAGCTTGGTGGCAATGACTTTGGAGAAACATCACTATCTCATTTGGAAGATCAACTCCCACTCAATTCAAGTGATTGTTGCACTCAGACAATCTGAGCACAAGCTCAACGATTGAGCTTTTCTCCCTTAGTTTGCAGGTTAAGAAAGTCATCGGAGGTCTTATACCTCTTGACATGGGCACGAGCCTGAAATCCCAATTTCAGCCCTCAAAACATCTCATATGTTTCGCGATGTTTCAAAAACATCTTTGGTGCCTCAACTCTAAACCGTTTAACTGAACTATCACGTAGTTATCAAAACGTGTATGTCCGATGTTCGCAACATCCACAGACGACGTTTGGGGTTCAGCACACTGAGCGGTGCATTAAGGACATAAGCTTTCTACTGTCCGCATAATCGCTACTATCAACTTTCAACTATATTTTCTCTAGGAACATATCTAAACAGTAGAACTATAGCGTGAGCTACGACATAATTTGCAAAAACCTTTTGACTATGTTCAGGATAATTAAGTTCATCTTATGAACTCCCACTCAGATAGACATCCCTCTAGTCATCTAAGTGATTACATGATCCGAGTCAAACTAGGCCGTGTCCGATCATCACGTGAGACGGACTAGTCATCATCGGTGAACATCTTCATGTTGATCGTATCTTCTATACGACTCATGCTCGACCTTTCGGTCTCCGTGTTCCGAGGCCATGTCTGTACATGCTAGGCTCGTCAAGTTAACCCTAAGTGTTTTGCATGTGTTCCGAGGCCATGTCTGTACATGCTAGGCTCGTCAACACCCGTTGTATTTGAACGTCTGAATAAAACACCCGATCATCACGTGATGTTTTGAAACAGCGAACTGTCGCAACGGTGCACAGTTAGGGCAGAACACTTCTTGAAATTGTTGTAAGGGATCATCTTATTTACTACCATCGTTCTAAGCAAATAAGATGTATAAACATGATAAACATCACATGCAATCAAATAGTGACATGATATGGCCATCATCACTTTGCTCCTTTTGATCTCCATCTTCGGGGCTCCATGATCATCATCGTCACCGGCATGACACCATGATCTCCATCATCATGATCTCCATCATCGTGTCTTCATGAAGTTGCCTCGCCAACTATTACTTCTACTACTATGGCTAACGGTTAGCAATAAAGTAAAGTAATTACATGACGTTTAAGTTGACACACAGGTCACAAATAAATAAAGACAACTCCTATGGCTCCTGCCGGTTGTCATACTCATCGACATGCAAGTCGTGATTCCTATTACAAGAACATGATCAATATCATACATCGCATATCATTCATCACATTCTTGTTGGCCATATCACATCACAAAGCATACCCTGCAAAAACAAGTTAGACGTCCTCTAATTGTTGTTTGCATGTTTTACGTGGCTGCTATGGGTTTCTAGCAAGAACGTTTCTTACCTACGCATGAACCACAACGTGATATGCCAATTGCTATTTACCCTTCATAAGGACCCTTTTCATCGAATCCGATCCGACTAAAGTGGGAGAGACAGACACCCGCCAGCCACCTTATGCAACTAGTGCATGTTTATCGGTGGAACCGGTCTCACGTAAGCGTACGTGTAAGGTTGGTCCGGGCCGCTTCATCCCACGATGCCGCAGAATCAAGATAAGACTAGTAACGGCAAGCATATTGAACAATATCGACGCCCACAACTACTTTGTGTTCTACTCGTGCAAAGAATCTACGCAATAGACCTAGCTCATGATGCCACTGTTGGGGAACGTAGCAGAAATTCAAAAAATTTCCTACGAATCACCAAGATCTATCTATGGAGAGACCAGCAACGAGTAGAAAGAGAGTGCATCTACATACCCTTGTAGATCGCTAAGCGGAAGCGTTCAAGTGAACGGGGTTGATGGAGTCGTACTCGTCGTGATTCAGATCACTGATGATCCTAGTGCCGAACGGACGGCACCTCCGCGTTCAACACACGTACAGCTCGACGATGTCTCCCACGCCTTGATCCAGCAAGGAGAGAGGGAGAGGTTGAGGAAGACTCCATCCAGCAGCAGCACAACGGCGTGGTGGTGATGGAGGAGCGTAGCAATCCTGCAGGGCTTCGCCAAGCACCTACGGGAGAGGAGGAGGTGTCACGGAAGGGAGGGAGGCGCCAAGGGCTCAGGTATGGATGCCCTCCCTCCCCTCCACTATATATAGGGGCAGGGGAGAGGGGGGAGGCGCAGCCTTGCCCCCTCCTCCAAGGAAGGGGTGCGGCTAAGGATGGGGGAGGAGTCCATCCTCCCCAAGGCACCTCGGAGGTGCCTTCCCCCTTTAGGGCTCTCCCCTTTTTCCTTTATCTTGGCACATGGGCCTCTAGGGGCTGGTGCCCTTGGCCCATGTAGGCCAAGGCGCACCCCCTACAGCCCATGTGGCCCCCCGGGGCAGGTGGCCCCACCCGGTGGGCCCCCGGGACCCTTCCGGTGGTCCCGGTACAATACCGATGACCCCGAAACTTGTCCCGATGGCCGAAACAGGACTTCCTATATATAAATCTTTACCTCCGGACCATTCCAGAACTCCTCGTGACGTCCGGGATCTCATCCGGGACTCCGAACAACATTCGTTAACCACATACAAGCTTCCTTTATAACCCTAGCGTCATCGAACCTTAAGTGTGTAGACCCTACGGGTTCGGGAGACATGCAGACATGACCGAGATGTTCTCCGGTCAATAACCAACAGCGGGATCTGGATACCCATGTTGGCTCCCACATGTTCCACGATGATCTCATCGGATGAACCACGATGTCAAGGACTCAATCGATCCCGTATACAATTCCCTTTGTCTAGCGGTATGGTACTTGCCCGAGATTCGATCGTCGGTATACCGATACCTTGTTCAATCTCGTTACCGGCAAGTCTCTTTACTCGTTCCGTAACACATCATCACGTGATCAACCCCTTGGTCACATTGTGCACATTATGATGATGTCGTACCGAGTGGGCCCAGAGATACCTCTCCGTTTACACGGAGTGACAAAATCCCAATCTCGATTCGTGCCAACCCAACAGACACTATCAGAGATACCCGTAGTGTACCTTTATAGCCACCCAGTTACGTTGTGACGTTTGGCACACCCAAAGCACTCCTACGGCATCCGGGAGTTGCACAATCTCATGGTCTAAGGAAATGATACTTGACATTAGAAAAGCTTTAGCATACGAACTACATGATCTTGTGCTAGGCTTAGGATTGGGTCTTGTCCATCACATCATTCTCCTAATGATGTGATCCCATTATCAACGACATCCAATGTCCATGGTCAGGAAACCGTAACCATCTATTGATTAACGAGCTAGTCAACTAGAGGCTTACTAGGGACATGGTGTTGTCTATGTATCCACACATGTATCTGAGTTTCCTATCAATACAATTCTAGCATGGATAATAAACGATTATCATGAACAAGGAAATATAATAATAATCAATTTATTATTGCCTCTAGGGCATATTTCCAACACCCACGACACTGGAACTGCCAAGAAGGCCAAGGCAAGCGACCCCAGAAAGGAAGTTGCCAGGTGTGCCGCTTGCTGGGCCTTGGCGGTTGCTGACAAGCCAGGAAACTCCGACAAGCAGTATTGCAAGATCCACCGCACCAAGGGCCATGACCTCCAAAACTGCCGACAAGTTGAGCTGCTTGCTGAGAAGCAAAAGGCTGAATACGAGAGGCGGGACAAGAAGAAAGGCCAGGACGGTGCCGAAGGATCCTGCAAGAAGCATGGCGGCCAAGGAAGCCGCCTTGGCAAGGATAACCAGCAAGAGAGGCCCGCCCGAGGCCGCGACAAGAAGCAGGAAGATGATGATCATGACGAGGACGACGAATTCGGTGACCACGAGTTCCAGAAAGCTACAGAGGCCATGTGCATCGATGGTGGCGCCTCGCTGCACACCTCTCACTGCAAGCTCAAGCAATGGGCAGTGGTCCAGCACGCCTATCATCTTTGACATCGAGGACCACCCTGATCGCACTACTGTGGTCGGGTGCTTGCAGTTGTTGGTCTCACCAACTATCCGCAACCTCAAGGTGACAAAGATGTTGGTTGATGGCGGGGCCGGTCTAAACTTGATCTCGCCTGTTGTGGTCAAAAGGCTACAGATTCCTGATGGAGACCTCGAAGAAACGGGCACGTTTCAAGGGGTCAACCCGGGAAGAAGCCAGCCGAAGGGCAAGGTCACGTAGCCCATGACATTTGGAGGCGAGCTGAACTACAGGACGGAGAGGATTGTCTTTGGTGTGGCCGAGATCCCCTTGCCTTACAACGGGATTCTCGGCCGCCCGGCGCTAGCCAAGTTCATGGCGGTGTCACATTACGCCTACAACACACTGAAGATGCCTGGGCTGATGAACAACATCACCGTCCCCTCCGACAAGAAGGATGCGCTGATCTCCGCTGACCAACTCTACCGGGAAGCAGTCGCAGCGACTGCCGCCAAGGCACTTGCTCCTGCCGCTGAAGCCCCAGGAGAGAACAAGACCGGCGAGACCTGCCTCCAGAGTGTTGTGCTCCCGCTGAGGATGTGCTAGAGAGCTCCACCAGTAAGAGCAAGAAATCCAGGGCTGCACTACCAGAGACCAAGAAGGTGACCGTCAAGGAGGATGGCACGGGAGGGGCTTTCACTATAACTCCACCCTCAATAGCAAACAGGAAGACGAGCTCGTCACTTTCCTACGGGCGAATGTCGATGTGTTTGCGTGGCAGGCATCCGACATTCCCGGCATTCCCAGGGAAGTGATTGAGCACCATCTTGATGTCAGTCCTCATGCACGGCCCGTCAAGTAGAAGGTCAGGAAGCAAGCTCTGGAGAGACAGGAGTTCATCACGGAAGAGATCAGAAAGCTAGAGGCAGCAGGCTTGGTAAGAGGGGTACTCCATCTGACGTGGTTGGCCAATCCGGTGGTAGTGCGCAAGGCAAATGGGAAGTGGAGGCTGTGTATTGATTACACAGATATCAATAAGGCTTGTCCAAAAGACCCCTTCCCGTTGTCGTGCATCGACCAAATTGTTGACTCCACGGCCGGGTGTGACCTGTTATCATTCCTCGACGCCTACTCGGGATACCATCAGATTTTCATGACAAGAGAAGATGAAGAGAAGACAACGTTCATCACCCCATGTGGTACGTACTCATTTTAACGGATGCCTTTTGGGTTAAACAGTGCTGTCTCGACCTTTGCAAGAGTAGTCCAAATTGGTTTTGAGCCTCAGCTACATAGAAATATGGAAGCTTATATGGATGGCATAGTTGTCAAAACCAAAGACAAGGCAACACTTGTGCAAGATCTGGAAGAAACGTTTGCAAACCTGCGCAAGATCAACCTCAAGTTGAACCCTGAGAAGTGTGTCTTTGGTGTCCTGTCCGGCAAGCTTCTCGGGTTCTTTGTGTCGCAGTGTGGGATTGAGGAAAACCCGGACAAGATCAAGTCCATTGAGCAGATTGAGGCATCTAAGCGGATCAAGGATGTACGTCGGCTCACTGGCTGCGTCTCCGCCATGAGCATATTCATCTCCAAGTCCGCTAAGCGTGCCCTTCCCTTTTTCAAAATCTTGAAAAAGGCGGGCCCAATGGAGTGGACCCCGGAGGCCGAGGCGGCGCTGCAGGATTTAAAGAAGTACCTCTCCTCCACACCAATACTGGTTGCGCCTAGGCCACAAGAGCCGTTGCTTCTGTATCTAGCGGCAATGAATCAAGTAGTTAGCGCCGCACTGGTAGCGCAGAGGGAGGTCGACGAAGGAGCAACAACAACAGATGGCAAGACAGATCTCCCCCTGGCAGGGCCTGGTCTCGGCAAGGCTGGGCCCCCGGCAAGGTCTGACACCAGCGCGGCAGGGCCCACGCAACCCGGTGAAGTGGTGCAGAAGAAGAAGATGATGCAGCACCCGGTTTACTTCGTCAGCTCCCTCTTGTAGGGGGCTAGGTCAAGGTATTCCGGTGCGCAGAAATTGCTCTTCGACCTCCTTATGGCCTCGAGGAAGCTACGGCATTACTTCCAAGCACACGAGATCACCGTCGTCACCCGCCTCCAGTTGCAACGGATACTGCATAACCCAGATGCAACGGGGAGGATTGTGGAATGGGCCTTGGAGCTATTGAATTTTGGTTTGAAGTTCGAAAGCACCTCGATGATTCAGAGCGGAGTCTTGGCAAAGTTCATTGCGGAATGGACCTCGACGCCCGACGAAGAAATCTAGGAGACCACTCTTCCCGGCAAGGAAACAAGTCGCAACTGGGTTATGTAACTTGGCGGGGCTTTTTCGCTACAAGGCGCCATTGCTGGTGTGCTGCTCGTCGCACCCATCAGAGAGCACCTCAAGTGCGTGATCTAGATGCACTTCCCTAGGGAGATGTTGACGAAAAACACTGCTGAATACGAGGGATTGATTACCGGTCTCAGGATCGCGGCAGACCTCGGGGTCAAGAAGCTCATCGTCAGGGGTGATTCACAGCTTGTCGTCAGGCAGGTCAACAAGAGTTATCAAAGCCCGTTGATGGAAGCCTACGTGGATGAGGTGAGGAAACTGGAGGAGCGCTTTGACGGTATACAGGCAGAGCATGTCCCCAGAGTGGAGAATGACATCGCCGACTACCTGTCGAAGCACGCTGCCCTCAAGCTACCCGTGGAACTAGGTACTTTTGTGCTTTGGTTAACTCAACCATCCGTTGAACCGTTAACAGAGCAGAACAAGCGGAGGAAATCTGGCCCCAGCAAGTACTTCCCCGTCGAGCTCCCTGGAGCCGCTGGCGAAGACGTTGCCATGGACGCCGAGCCTGCCGTGGGGCAGCCAGCTCCGGCAGGGTGCTAAGCCCTGGCCATAGAGGCAGTCCTTCCCGTGGTAGAGGAGATGCCTTTGGTCCTTGCTGTTGAGCCCCAGGCCCCGGCATGGGCACAACATACCGTTCGATTCCTTCAAACAGGGGAGCTTCCGGAGGAATAAGAAGAAGCGGAGAAAGTAGCTCGTTGGTCTGCTCTATACCAATTCATTGACAACGCCCTATACAGAAACAGGCCAAACGGAGTGAAACTGAAGTGCATACCCCGGGAGGAAGGGCTGGAGCTGTTGGCGGAGATACATGGAGGCATATGTGGCTACCACATAGGGTCAAGGGCGTGGCACTACCATTCAGGATGCGATGGCACTAGTAACCAAGTGTGAGGCGTGGCTGTTCCATTCAAAGAAGCTTCATTAGCCAGCTCAAGCCCTGCAAACAATCCCTCTCTCCTGGCCATTCTCGGTCTAGGGGTTCGACATACTGGGGCCCTTCCCCCGCTCCGTCGGGGGCTTTGAGTACTTGTACTTTGCGATCGACAAGTTCACAAACTGGCCGTAGGTGGAAGCAGTGAGGAAGGTGACGGTGCAGTCAGCCGTCAAATTCTTCAAGGGGCTAGTTTGCCGCTTTGGTGTGCAAAATAGAGTCATCACCGACAACTGCACACAGTTCACAAGCCACACCTTCATGCAATACATTGAAAACCTCGGCAGCAAGGTCTGTTTCACTTCCGTGACACACCCACGGAGCAGCGGCCAAGCGGAGAGGGCAAATGCTAAAGTACTGCGAGGCCTGAGGACAAAGACTTTTGACAGGCCACACAAGAGCATAAGGCGCTGGATTGATGAGTTGTCGGCGGTTCTTTGGTCAATCAGAACGACGCCAAATCGAGCCACCAGCCAGACACCCTTTGCCCTGGTATACGGGGCAGAAGCAGTTCTCCCCACGGAACTCATATACGGGTCACCTCCAGTGCTCTCTTATGTTGAGTTTGAGCAAGAGCGATTGGGGAAAGATGACGCAACGCTCCTCGAGGAAGATCGTCTTTGGGTGGCTGTGAGAGCAGCATGCTACCAGCAAGCCTTGCGCCGCTACCATAGCTGCAAGGTTCATGCCCGAAGCTTTGAGGAAGGAGACCTTGTTCTTCAGCGCGTTCAATGGGCCAAGAATTCCAACAAGTTGACGCCAAAGTGGGAAGGCCCATATCGGGTAATACGAGTCACCAGGCCTGGCGCAGTTCGCCTGGAGACGGAAGATGCCGTTCCAGTGAGCAACTTCTGGAACATCGAGCATCTTCGCAAGTTTCACCCATAAGGCGCAGCTGCCGGGCCCCCGGCAAGCCACCTTTTGTACAAGCCTTGCCGGCAAGGTATGTAACCCTCTTTACAAAGCCAGGCACAGACCCTGAGCATAAATAAACGAAGCTCTGGCGCCCTAAGTCATAGCATGCATGCTAGGTTGAGGCTCTCCCTCGGTTAGGGTTGATAGTGCTTAGCCGCGACTAACCCCTAGCATAGAGGTTGAGTCTGCGTCTCTCTATTCCTTGCCGTCCTCTTTGTTTTGTAGGGTACATGAATGTTTCCGCCAAACTATGTGGAAGAAAGAGAATGAGCCGGCACTCCGGCTCCGGCAAGCCAAGGTTGCCGGGGGCTTAAGACACAAGGGTCCACCCACGACAAGCCAAGGTTGCTGGGGGCTGCGGATTCAGATAAGTCTCGTATCCCCTGTTATGCATTTCCGTGTGGAATTGGGACGTATGGAACCTCGTTTTATTCCAAGGCTGCCGTGCTCCCTTTATCCTGCTACCCGAGAACTTTTTCTTGGTTCAGAATTTGGTTGTAGCCGCGGCGGCAAGGAAGCAAGCATAGGGCCTAACCTTACTTCACCCCTGCCTCCGCCGAGAGCGTGAGTTTGGTCAAATGAAGTGAGGGAGCAGCAAGGCCCGTTGCCGGGTGCCGATGTTTATGTTGAAAATAACAAGGATTCGTTCCTTGGTATGGGCTTTGCTCACACAAAAAGGACCCGGCATGCACCCTTTTTCATTAATACGCCCCATATAGGTACAGTTCGTACAGAATGTAAACATGAGCAAGGGGATTACAAGTTTTAAATCTAACTAAGGCCTGTAGGCTTACAAGCTAAAAGGAGACAAGGTGCCTGTAATCCCTTTCTTCTCCCTCTCCTCAGGAAACGGAACAAGAAGGCAAGAGGGAGGAAGGGGCGACTAGGCGAGGTACTAGCAGCAGAAGGCGCCAATAGAACATGTCGGCGGCCGCCTAAGGGAGGGATGGTGATGATGGTGCCGGGAGAAGAGCTGCAAGATGAGGTAGCGGTCCGTCAATACGCTACGAAGGCGTCGGTGCCATCGTACTCCGACTTGACGGCTCGCCACCCGCCTTCTTTGCCTTCTCCAGCCTTCCCACGCTAGCCGCCCAAGGAGGGGACCCCGAGAAGTTCAAGGAGCCAGTGAGGGAGTTCCAGATTAGGGGGTGTCCGGATGACCGGACTATGACCTTTGGCCGGACTCCTGGACTATGAAGATACAAGATTGAAGACTTCATCCCGTGTCCGGATGGGACTTTCCTTGGCGTGGAAGGCAAGCTTGGCGATACGGATATGTAGATCTCCTCCCATTGTAACCGACTCTATGTAACCCTAGCCCTCTCCGGTGTCTATATAAACCAAAGGGTTTTAGTCCGTAGGACGAACAACAATCATACCATAGGCTAGCTTCTAGGGTTTAGCCACTCTGATCTCGTGGTAGATCTACTCTTGTACTACCCATATCATCAATATTAATCAAGCAGGAGTAGGGTTTTACCTCCATCGGGAGGGCCCGAACTTGCGTAAAAACATCGTGTCCCTTGTCTCCTGTTACCATCCGCCTAGACGCACAGTTCGGGACCCCCTACCCGAGATCCGCCGGTTTGACACCGACATTGGTGCTTTCATTGAGAGTTCCTTTGTGTTGTCAACTTTAGGCCCGATGGCTCCTTCGATCGTCAACAACGATGCGGTCCAGGGTGAAACTTTTCTCCCCGGAAAGATCTTCGTATTCGGCGGCTTTGCACTGCGGGCCAATTCGCTTGGCCGTCTGGAGTAGATCGAAAGCTATGCCCCTGGCCATCAGGTCAGGTTTGGAAGTTTGAACTACACGGCTGACATCCGCGGAGACTTGATCTTCGACGGGTTCGAGCCACAGCCGAGCGCGCCGCACTGTCACGATAGGCATGATCTAACTCTGCCACCGAACAGTGCCTAGGAGGCCGCCCCAGTGTCCGCTCCGACCTTTAGCTCGGAGCCGACTGCGCCAATCGAGGATGGGTGGCTGGACACCGCCTCGGGGGTTGCAATCCCTATGGTGATCGAGCCGAACACCAGCCTTGTCCTTTGCGTAGCTCGTGACTCCAAGGTGTCGGACTCCTTTCCGGACTTCGAACCTTCCGCGCCCCTGCCGATCGAACCTGATTGGGCGCCGATCATGGAGTTCGCCGCCGCGGACATCTTTGAGCACTCGCCCTTCGGCGACATTCTGAATTCACTAAAGTCTCTCTCTTTATCAGGAGAGCCCTGGCCGGACTATGGTCAGCAAGGTTGGGATGCGGATGACGAAGAAATTCAAAGCCCACCCACCACCCACTTCGTAGCCACTGTCGATGATTTAACCGACATGCTCGACTACGACTCCGAAGACATCGATGGTATGGAGGTCGATGCAGGAGACAACCAAGAACCAGCGCCTATAGGGCACTGGAAAGCCACCTCGTCATACGACATATACATGGTGGACACCCCAAAAGAAGGGAATGGCGATGGAACAACAGAGGATGACCCCTCCAAGAAGCAGCCTAAGCGCCGGCGTCAGCGGCACCGCTCTAAATCCCGCCAAAGCAAAAACGGCAATTCCAACACGGGAGATAATAACACCCCGGAAAGTGCCGAAGACAACCCCCTCCAGCAGGATTCAGCACAGGAGGATGTAGAAGCCAGCCCTCATGAGAGAGCGGCAGACAGAGAGGTAGAGGACGATAATTACATGCCTCCCTCCGAAGACGAGGCAAGCCTCGACGACAACGAATTTGTCGTGCCTGAGGATCCCGTCGAACAAGAGCATTTCAAACGCAGGCTTATGGCCACGGCGAGCAGCCTCAAGAAAAAACAGCAGCAGCTTAGAGCTGACCAAGACTTGCTAGCCGACAGATCGACTGAAGTCCTTGCGGCCGAAGAGTACGAACCCGAACGCCCCTCCAAGAGCTATCCAAAGCGCAGGCTGCTACCCTGATTAGAGGAGGAAGCACCTAAACCTACATCACCAGCGCACGACGCAGCCGACCGGCCACCTCGTGGCCACGACAGAGAGGCCTCTCGCCCATCCACTCAAGCCGCACCCCGGCGTCGCTCAAAAAGTACCAAGGCACGGGGAAATGCGTCAGACCTGTGAGACATATTGGAGGAGAAGGCAAGGCAGACAAGATCGATCTACGGATCGCGTGGGCGCCCCACGGCACGTGACGATAACCGTCATGCCGGATATGGCAAATACGGCTAGGCCGAACACAGCAGACAAAGCTCATTTGGGCTATGTCGTGATATAGCCTAGTACAGAGGCGCCGCACACCCACTATGCTTCACAGATGAAGTAATGGATCATCAAATCCCCAAGGGTTTTAATCCCGTAAACATCGAATCATACGATGGCACAACATATCCTGCGGTATGGATCGAGGATTATCTCCTTCATATCCACATGGCCCAAGGTGATGATCTACACGCTATCAAATACCTCCCACTCAAGCTTAAAGGACCAGCTCAGCATTGGCTTCAGCTTGCCAGTGGAGTTAATTGGTTGCTGGGAGGACCTGGAAGCCGCATTCCTCGACAATTTCCAGGGCACCTATGTGCGATCACCAGACGCCGATGACCTAGGCCACATAATTCAGCAGCCAGAGGAATCGGCCAGACAATTCTGGACACGGTTGCTAACCAAGAAAAATCAAATAGTCGACTGTCTGGATGCAGAGGCCCTTGCAGCCTTCAAACATAACATCCGAGACGAATGGCTTGCCCGGCACCTAGGATAGGAAAAGCCGAAATCCATGGCAGCCCTCACAACACTCATGACCCGCTTTTGCGCGGGAGAAGACAACTGGCTAGCTCGTAGTAATAACATGACCAAGAGCCCTCGTAATTCGGATACCAAGGACAACAATGGCAGGTCGCGTCGCAGCATGCACAAGCGCCGCATTAACAGCGACAATGCTGAGGATACGGCAGTTAATGCCGGATTCAGAGGCTCTAAACCGGTCAGCGGAAAAAGCCATTGAAAAGAAACACTCCGGGCCCGTCCAGTTTGGACCGACTACTCGATCGCTCGTGCCAGATACACGGCACCCCCGAAACACCAGCCAATCACACCAACAGGGATTGTTGGGTGTTCAAGCAGGCAGGCAACTTAAGTGCCGAAAATAGAGACAAGGGGCTGCATAGCGATGACGATGAGGAGCCCAGGCCGCCGAACAATAGGGGACAGAAGGGGTTTCCCCCACAAGTACAGATGGCGAACATGATATACACAACCCACATCCCCAAAAGGGAGCAGAAGCATGCACTCAGGGACGTATATGCGTTGGAGCCAGTCGCCCCAAAGTTCAACCCGTGGTCCTCCTGCCCGATCACTTTTGATCGAAGGGACCACCCCACTATCATCCGCCACGACGGATTCGCCGCATTGGTTCTAGACCCACTCAATGATGGATTTAACCTCACTAGAGTCCTCATGGATGGCGGCAGCAGCCTAAACCTGCTTTACCAGGATACAGTGCAAAAAATGGGCATAGATCCCTCAAGGATTAAACCCACAAAGACGACCTTTAAAGGCGTCATATAGGGTGTAGAGGCCAACTGTACAGGCTCAGTTACACTCGAAGTGGTCTTCGAATCCCCGGATAATTTCTGAAGCGAGGAGTTAATCTTCGACAAAGTCCCGTTCCGCAGTGGCTATCACACCCTGCTCGGACGAACCGCATTTGGAAAGTTCAATGCGGTGCCGCACTACGCATACCTCAAGCTCAAGATGCCAGGCCCTCAAGGAGTCATTATGGTCAATGGAAACACCGAACGCTCTCTCCGAACGGAGGAGCATACGGTGGCCCTCGCAGCGGAAGTACAAAGTAGCCTCTCAAGGCAATTCTCCAGTCCGGCTATTAAATGTCTGGACACCGTCAAACGCGCCCGGAGTAACCTACAAAAAGATTGCCTGGCACATTCCGAGCAAGCGTAGCGGTGCGGCCCCAACCCCCGCCCTCGTGAAATCAGTACTACGCGTACATAATTACGCCCTAGAATTACCATGGGCATAAGGGGAGGGGCACGACCACGACACACCCAACATGCGGCTTAACCGCACTAGGGGCTCCAAATTTTGTCATTTCTTTTTTCTTACTTTCAGGACTCCACTCTCCGGAAGGCCTGTCCGGCAATACAATCGCCGAACACACGATGCAACAGTCAGGGAGGCAGCAACCCACGTCGAATGTCCAGGTGGTCTCTATAACAAGCTAAATACCTCTCTTACATAAAGTCTCGCAGCTTGCCCCTAGAGGGGGACATGTCAAATAATCCCATCTCTTGCTTATCGCACTATTTGTATCGTTCTTCTTCCACGACAGCCTTTTAATAAACAATACATAGCTCTCGTCTATTATTGCATTCATTTTTATGTAAATATGTTCAGTTATGACATTATGCAACCGTACACTTTGGTACGGCCAATACACCAGGGGCTTAAGTACCCCAGAATATGGTGTGAGAAGTCCGAACACTCTAACGAGTGCGGCACCCTGAACTTATAGCATTATATGCATCGGCTCCGAATCATGTCTTGGGTCAATAGTTGGGTTTGCCTGGCTCCCAGGTTTTGGTACCTTACGTTCCGTTATATCGGCTAAGGTAGCGCTGGGAGAACTACTGCGATTGTGCCCGAGTTGAGCTGGGTTAAGCACCTCAGTAGAGAAAGCTAAAACTGACCGTCATGATAAGGTGAGAGCCGGTCGCTGTTCGAGAGGTTTTCATGTCCCTAAAGACTTATGCCACCTAGAGCGAGGAGCTGGCTTTGTTCGTCCTAGGCGTGGATAGCGCCCCGAACTCGGTCTTCCGAATACTAGGGGCTTCGCCGAAATTTAAAATTATAGAATTCTATGGCTAAGTGAGAGTGATAAAGCATTATAGTTCGATTGCCTTGTTCGTTGTGCTTTGCGCCTCCCTCGAAGGACCCAAGAATGGGAACAAAAGCGCTCAGGTTTATCTCGAACACCCCAGCACTCGTGGCATGGGGTTAGAAGCCGACGACTCGCATCTCTCAGATTTAATAAACGGCCGCACAGAAGGTAATACTTTAAATTCAAAAAAGCGTTGCTTAGCGCATATGAACAAGTTTTCAGCGCACAGGATAACACGAGCGAGTTTACTCAAAAATTACATCCTTGGAACACTCATCCGCCACAAGGCAGGAACCCTTCAGGACACCCTCATAATACAACTCGGGCTTGCAATTCTCCTTCCCCTCCGGTGGCCCATCTGTCACCAGCTTCTCAGCATCCATCTTGCCCCAGTGTACTTTAGCACGGGCAAGGGCCCTACGGGCACCTTCGATGCATACGGAGCGCTTGATGATTTCAAGCCATGGACAGGCATCCACCAGCCGCCTCACCAGCCCAAAGTAGCTCCCAGGCATGACCTCCCCAGGCCATAGCCGGACTATAAGGCCCTTCATGGCCTGTTCGGCTACCTTATGGAGCTCGACCAGCTGCTTCAGCTTGTCGCTCAAGGGCACTGGGTGTTTGGCCTCAGCATACTAGGACCAGAACACCTTCTCCGTCGAGCTCCCTTCCTCGGCTCGATAGAATGGGGCAGCGTCGGACATACTGCGGGGCAGATCTGCGAATGCTCCTGGAGAGCTCCGGACTCGGGTAAGTAACAAGTAATTCACTTTCACGTGCTTGCTTTGCATAAAGAATGCCTTACCCGCCGCTATCTTCTTCATCGCCTCAATTTCCTGGAGGGCTTTTTGGGCTTCGGCCTTGGCATATTTGGTGCTCCCAAGGGCCAAGGCAAGCTCGGACTCTCAAGTCTTTGAGTCAAGCTCCAAACCCTCATGTTTTTTCACAAGAGCGTGGAGCTCTTGCTGCACCTCCGCCACCCGCGCCTCCTGCTTTTCTCGCTCGGTGCGCTCCACGGCCACATTGTCTTCGGCCTTGGACATCGCTTCCTTCAGGGTCGCCACCTTGGTTGTGGCCCCTATAATACTCATGTTGATCCTATCATTATTTGCAACCAGATCTTTTTCTTTACTTACACAAGGTACTACTTACCTTCCTTGTCCTCGAGCTGCTTCTTGGCAAGACTGAGCTCGTTCTCGGACCGCTCGAGACTCTGCTTCAATGCATCGACCTACACAGTCAGTGCGGCAGAGGTCAACAGCGCAGCCTGCATTCCCGTATTGACATACTTATGTTAGACTCCTACGTATATCTTTTTAGATCCTCAGTCCGGCTTTTCTTTTCGAACACCAAACTGAGCATCAGGGGCTACTGTCTATGCGGTAATATTTTTACATGTCTTAATACATACCTCAAAGCCTGTTAGAAGGCTGGCACAGGCTTCTGTCAGCCCGCTCTTGGCGGACTGAACCTTCTGGATCACCGCACTCATAATAGTGCGGTGTGCCTCGTCGATGGAGGCGCCCTTAAGCACCTCCAGCAAATTATCCGGTGCCTCCGGTTGGACGGAGGTCACCGGCGTCGTAGGCTTGCCCTTCTTATGAGGGGGCCGCCTGCCGGACTCCGGAACCACTGAAGATTCCGATGCGGTGTCTGGCCTAGGGCCGGACTTTGAGCCTTTTGGGGTTTTATCCCCTTTGCGCCTGGGGTCCGGGAGGTTTCCTTGCGGCAACTCCGGGACCACCTCCTCCTGGCTTGGCCCCTTTTGGGACTCCACCTCAGCATTGTCCGTAGGGAAAGGGGAGGGAGCGGTCGGGAGTGAAAGACTATTCACATCCGACGAGTCCAGGGAGCTGCTCGACGAAGCGTCGAGCCGGGCCTTGGGTGGACTGCATGATTATATTCGGCGTTACAAGATACCGTGCAGTAAAGGAGCGCCATGAGTTATTCTGGTATCCGGATACTTACGATTTTGCCAGGGGCTTGGCCCTGGATTGCCACTCCTCATCGCCATCGTCGACGTTGGTGGAGTAGTCCGGAAGAAGGGTCTTCCCCTTCTTGGACCCTCCGCCCCCCCTAGTTGGGGTGGCCTTCCTTTTCTTTCCTCCCCTCGTTGGAGGGGGAGAGGCCTATTCTTCATCCTCCTCGTCTTCGGGGGAGGAGTGCGCTTTGGAGTTGTCGGGCGATGAATCTGACACCACCAGGCACTGGGAACTCTTTTGAGTTCCCGTGGCCTTCTTCTTGGCCTTCTTCTCCGCCACCACGTTAGGTGCCGGAACCAGCAGCTTCGCCAAGCGGGCATCTGCTGGGCCTTTGGGCAAAGGAGACGGACAGTCGATCCGTCTGGACATCTTCTGCCAGTCCTGTCAAAGGAATGGGAGCTTAGATCCTGCATAGAGTCAAACTATGAAAAACAAGTATCCTGTAAAGGGTAAAACAAGCTTACCGCACTGGCTAGGCGCTTCGCGCAGAATCCGCGATCCTCGGTAATGGGAGGGGGAACCTCGGAGCCCTTGAATAGCACCTTCCAGGCGTCCTCGTGCGTTGTGTCAAAGAGCCTGGACAAAGTTTGGTGCTGGGCCGGGTCGAACTCCCACAAGTTAAAAGCATGTCATTGACACGGGAGGATCCGGTGGAAGAGCATGACCTGGACTATGTTGACAAGTTTAACCTTCTTGTACACCAGGTTTTGGACGCAGGTTTGGAGTCTGGTCACCTCTTCCGAATTACCCCACGATAGGCCCGTCTCTTTCCAAGAGGTGAGCCGTGTGGGGATGCCAGATTGGAATTCGGGGACCGCTGCCCATTCAGGGTCACGCGGCTCAGTGATGTAGAACCACCCCGATTGCCACTCTTTGATGGTTTCCACAAAGGAGCCCTCGAGCCATGTGACGTTGGGCATCTTGCCCACCATGGCGCCTCCACACTCCGCTTGTCGGCCGCCCACTACCTTCGGCTTGACATTGAAGGTCGTCAGCCATAAGCCGAAGTGGGGCTTGATGCGGAGGAAGACCTCGCACACGACGATAAACGCCGAGATGTTGAGGATGAAGTTCGGGGCTAGATCGTGGAAATCCAGGCCATAGTAGAACATGAGCCCTCGGACAAATGGGTGGAGTGGGAAGCCCAGTCCGCGGAGGAAATGGGGGAGGAACACCACCCTCTCATGGGGCCTGGGGGTGGGGATGAGTTGCCCCTCGTCTGGAAGTCAGTGCACAATGTCATTGGACAAGTATCCGTCCTTACTCAACTTTTTGATGTGCCCCTCCGTGACGGAGGAGGCCATCCATCTGCCTCCTGCTCCGGACATGGCTGGAGAAGGTTGAGGTGGCAAGTGCGGACTTGGGCGCTGGAGCTCAAGTGCGCGGAAATGGATAAGCGAAGGAGGAAGAAGGCGTAGATGGAAATGGTGGATCCTTATCCCCTTATATGGGCGGATGAAACTATGTACCCCCACCAACCTAGTAAAACTCGCTTATCTCCCAAGCGCCGTGATTAATGGCATGGTTGGGTTACCCACGCCCGTATTGATGAGAATCCCGGAATAAGGGGACACGATCTCTGCTTTGACAAGACGTGCCAAGGAAACCACCTCACTAAACGTGCTGAGGTGGGACAGTAAAACGATTCGAATAAAGGCTTGGCCATGGCATGATCTCACGCTGCGGAATACGTCAGTAGATTAGATTTGTACAAATATTATTCTCTCTACGGTGGTATGTGGAACTTATTTTGCAGAGCCGGACACTATCCTTGTGTTCACAATCTTCTATAAAGTATTCGGAGGAGGAACCCGCCTTGCAATGCCGACGACAATCTTCGCGCCGGACTCGTTGTCATTGAAGCCAGGTTCAGGTGCTACTGAGGGAGTCCCGGATTAGGGGTTGTCTGGATGACCGGACTATGACCTTTGGCTGGACTCCTGGACTATGAAGATACAAGATTGAAGACTTCGTCACGTGTCCGGATGGGACTTTCCTTGGCATGGAAGGCAAGCTTGGCGATACGGATATGTAGATCTCCTCCCATTATAACCGACTCTATGTAACCCTAGCCCTCTCCGGTGTCTATATAAACCGAAGGGTTTTAGTCCGTAGGACGAACAACAATCATACCATAGGCTAGCTTCTAGGGTTTAGCCTCTCTGATCTCATGGTAGATCTACTCTTGTACTACCCATATCATCAATATTAATCAAGCAGGAGTAGGGTTTTACCTCCGTCGAGAGGGCCCGAACCTGGGTAAAAACATTGTGTCCCTTGTTTCCTGTTACCATCCGCCTAGACGCATAGTTCGGGACCCTCTACCCGAGATCCGCCAGTTTTGACACCGACAGCCGGCCCCACCGGGAGAAGGGGCCCGGTGCAGATGCTGCTGCTGCCGGCATCATCCTCTCACCTTCTACCCTCGTCGCCGCTGCCGCTGTCCTCCTCGTCACTCTCGCTCGAGGAAGAGTCTTCGTCATCAGAGGAGCTCTCCACGGAGCACTTTAGGCAAGTCCTGAAGTCTCCAAAGAGGAAGCCATTCTCCATTAGTTTGAAATAGAGAACGAGCCCCGCCGTCAGGCTGTGGATGCGAGCGAAGGTATTCCAGCCGCGACGGAGATACATGACATGAGGGGCTGGAAAATCAACGTCAGCCCATGTGCCGCTATTCCCGCAACCCCTCATATCAGTCTTAGAGCGTGCGGCGGGTAGGAATTTCAACCGGTGAATAGTAAAAAAAAATTCGGATTCTAGTTATATCGGAGAGTAGGAATTCTTTTTACTCCTCAGCCCCTTCGTCGCTCTGGTAAGGAATCTTGACGTAGGTGTTTTGAATTACTCCTCTTCCCATTCAAATTTTTCTTTAGGTTCATGCAATTGGTTTTTTGATCGTTGGTTCTCATCTCTTTTCATCCGGTGCATTTCTCGTCTAGTTGACTCAAGTCTCTTCATCTTTGAGTTCAATCCTCAGTTGTTTTCTTTTCCCACCCGCCCACCCTTCTTCTTCTCAGAACCGGAGTCCGTAATCGAGTATCCATCCTACTCGTGCGAAGTCTTTGCCTTTTTTCTCAATGATTTCAACCGGTGTTTTCTCTTCAAGATATTCGTTGGTTCCCCCTTCCAAGTTGTCTTTGTTTTCCCGCCCTCCCACCCTTTTTCTTCCCGGAGCTTGAGT
>NC_041393.1:66861262-66869764 GCF_002162155.2 Triticum dicoccoides
GGAGCTTGAGTCTGTTTCGACCATCAATTTCATTCATGTGGAGCATTTTCAGTCTTCCCTCAATCATTTCAACCGGTGAATTCTCTTTTGTTTGACATTCTTCATCCCTTTCTTTTTCCGGTGGACTCAATGCAAGTTTTTTCGGGTTGATCACATTCTTTTCCTTGGATCAAGTGTTCTCCTTGCTCATTCGCCTCTCGCCATTCAATCATTCCGGAGTTTGGAAGACATCTCAGGAGATTTGTCTGTGTTCCAATTAATTCGAGGTTGTCACCTCTTTCAAATATGTTAATTGTTCTGGTGCATCATCTATCTGTTGAACATACCTTTCCAACGGTGTTTTCTATTAGTGGGCCCTAACAAACATGTATTTCCCAGGATCTTACCTGACTCTTCTAATCCTCCCGGAGCTATTCTCAATTCCTATTAAGTGTGACGTAAGAATGGACCCCATCAGTCACATGCCTTCTCCAAGATCTCGTTCAAATTCTTTTCATTGTTGCCTCAACCTCTTTGCTTTCGTTCTCCCGGAGTGCCTTAACAATTTTGATGGTGTTTCTCATCGTCCTTCTCAACATTTGAAGACCTTCTCAAGTTTGTGATATGTCATTTCTCAATCCTTTTTCAAGAGGAATAAGTTGCATGCCAAATCCGCTCGTCACCCATTAAATTGGATGAGGATAAGCATAACGTAATTCTCATTCTTATTTCATCATCGTTTAGTAATCCCTTTTCTTCAGAGTTTGTTCATGAGGAAGAAATTCTAGTTCCAAGTGTTTTCATCTTTTCTTTTCCCGGAGTTTAATTTCCTCGGTCATTTCGTCGGATCCTCCATCTAAATCATCGCAAGGCTTTTATCCTATTTCTTTTTCATCCTTCATTTCTATCTCATCATCCTTTTGTCACCGGAGTTCTTCATGGTGGTTCTGCATGACTTATTTCATTCTTCAAGAGTTCATCAAGACTTTGTTGGCGCAATTCAAGTATCTTCTCTTCTCGCGTCTCGAAGTGTAATTAATTCTCCGTATTCCTTTCGATGTGCAGTTTTGCATTTCTTTGTTATTCCCGGATATTCAAGCATTTGGTTGTGCCATAATTTCACCTCAAGTTTGAGTTGTTTTGATAAGTCCACAACAAGCTTATTCTTTCGTTGTTGATTTTCTCAACAACTCCGTTTAAACCTTCCTTCTAAAGATGCTTTCAATTTCATTCGTGCCACAAGTTGTCTTTTTCTTCTCCATTCTTTTCAGTCAACTCTTTCAATTCCTTCCGGAGGTTTGGTGTCATGTCTTCATCAAGTATCATTCCATCCTCTCAAGATCGTGTTCTATTCCTCCATGTTTCAGCCAGAGTGCTGCCTAAATCATTTCAGTCTTATTCGTTTCTTATCTCGTTCTAACTGGAGTGGTTTCATAGTCTATCTAATTCCGTGAGCTTTCGATTCTCGTCATTCTCGCCGTTCCTCTCTTCTTCTCGAGTGCTCTCGATTCTTTGATTCTTCTCTTGAGTTCTTGTTTCACCTCATCCCTTTTCCCTTACGTCTCGGTCCTAAGATCTCGGGACGAGATCTCTTGTTAGTGGACGAGTGTTGTAACGCCCCGGATCCGATGCGCCAGGTGTCCGCCAGTTATTCGCCGTAGTTGCCATGTCATTTGCTTGCGTGTTGCATTTTGCCATGTCATCATCTGCATTTCATCCACATGTTTTTTAAAACTTGCATCCGTTCGGGTTCTCTAGGTTCTCTCCGTTGTCCGTTCGTAGTCCAGACCTCTCGCGCGTGCCCCGTCGCCCCTCTCAGACCTTGTTTCGTGGGCGGGTGTTAAACTTTCTTGGAATGGCCCGAGGTTTGCCAAGCGGCCTTGGTATAGCACCGGTAGACCGCCTGTCAAGTTTCGTTCCATTTGGAGGTCGTTTGATACTCCAACGGTTAACCGCGTAGCCCGAAACCCCCTTCTCTTTGCAGCCCAGCACCCCTCCAAAGTGGCCGAAAACCCATCCAAACCCCCTCCATGCTCTCGGTCGTTCGATCACGATCGTGTGGGCGAAGACCGTGCCTCATTTGGACACACCTAGCTCCCTCTACCTATAAATATGTGACCCCCTCCGGATTTCTTTCACAGTTGAAACCCTAGCCTAGGTCCCTCCGCGCCGCCGGACATGTCCGGGCGCCACCGGACAGATCCCGCCACCACCCGCAGCCAATCCGGGCACGCCATATGGCCCCGGCCACCGCGCATCGCCCGCAGCCTGCCAGGCCCGCCGCCGGCCCCCGCGGCCCGTCTCCCTCGCCGGCGCGCCCCCGCGCCCGCGCCGCGTCCGCCCCCAAGCCATCGCCGCTGCCGCTCGGTCCCGCGCCCCCGTGCTCCTCCGCCGCCCGCCTCGCCGCCCGGCTTCGCCCGCCGCCGCCCCGAGCCTCCTCGTCGCCGGCCGCGACCCCGCCCACCGGACGCCGCCCCGGACCAGATCCGACCGGCCCCGACGCCGGCGCCCTTCCTTCGGCCATCTCCTCCCCATCCAACTCCAGCAGCCGCGCCGCCCCGTCTCCGACGAACCTCAATCCGCACGCAGCCCAGATCCGAAGGTTGACGTTCCCCCTCCCCGAAATTTCCTCTAAGTCCTCTTTTTCTGTCATAATATGTTGCCTACTTTGACCTGCCCTAACTTGTTGTATACTGCTCCATTTTGTGCGTGTAATATGCCAAAATGTTCATTATGAGATGCTATACATTTCATTCATTGTGCCATGTTTTTTTGAGTCCATATTGATGCCTGAATCATCGTTGCAAGAGTGCTATATGATGTTAACTGTTGTCTGCTAACATAACTTGGTGATTTGTCTTTTTTTGTTGCATTTTGTGTGTGCATCTTAGGAGCTCGATGTCTACATGTGTTTTGAACTATGTCATGCCATCTTTACAGGGGTGCAATCCATGTATTTTTGTAGTTTGTGTAGTGAGTTCATCTAGCTCGTGAAGTAGTGTACTTGTTGTTACTGTTTTGCTAGGCTGAATCTGTTATTTTGTGATGCTATGTAAACCTGCTGCTACAAGTCATTCTATGCATAATCTGGAGATGTTCACTAAGGATGTTTTGTTATACATTTTATGCTCTATCCATCCTCTCCCCTGGTTGCATTTATAGCCTGTTGTAGCTTCTTGTAATCTTGCTCCAAAGTTGCTAAATAATGTTGATGTCAGCCTCTTAACATGAAGTTCAGTTTGTGCCATGTGTTTTGCTAGTGATCCATACACCCTATGATCTCGTTCTTGCCATGCTTAGCTTCATAAATATGTCTTCTTACTGTTGGTTGCCTTTTCATGCCATGTAATGCTCTGTGGTGAGTGGTACAAGCTCACCAACATGCCTACTTATCATTGTTCCTGCCATGTTTGAATCTGTCATCTTTTGCCATGTTTACATGGGTGCCATCATATCTTCTGATCCTTTTTGGCTCATGGCCAGTAAAGGACTTTTGTTCTATGCATTTAGTAGTATCATGAGATGCCTTAAATTTCTATGGTAAGTTCATGTAGCATGTTGTTTGATAGCTCTAAACATTGCAACCTGATGTTATTTCTGCAAAGTCTGAAACTGTTATTATTTGCAATCTTGCCATGTGTTTTTGAGCATGTTATAGTGTTTTCTGGAGATAGCTCAGTGTTCATGTTTTGTTATGCTTTACCTGTACATCATGTCCGTGCCTTTTGTTATCATGTTGGGGTGCTGTAGCATGTTGTTTTGATGCTTGCAAGATGCCTAGTTGCTGTTATGGACAGATTGTTGGTATGACTTGTATAGAGTGTATGTGTTGCACCGTTGCTCTGTTTTGAGTGTGCTCTATATGAAACTTGCTTAGAATTGCATGTAGTTTCATATTATCATGTTGCATC
The DNA here is from genome assembly GCF_002162155.2 of Triticum dicoccoides. Lineage (NCBI taxonomy): Eukaryota > Viridiplantae > Streptophyta > Magnoliopsida > Poales > Poaceae > Triticum > Triticum dicoccoides. The sequence continues at coordinate 66,865,153 of NC_041393.1, forward strand.
CTTGTTTTGAGGTGTTTGCTTGATGTTTGTATGCATTTTGCATCCATGCCATGGTTAACTTGTTTTGCTCATATCTTCTAGGCCGTAGCTCCGAATTATATGAACTTTATATGTAACTTGACTAGAATCTCGTGTAGATCATCTTGGTGCATCTTAACTTGATGTTTAACAACTTGAACATAAGGTTTATTCAGATCTGGACCAATCTCGAAACTTGCATATGAGGACTTACCGGAATTGTTATATGTTGTTCCCGGCCTCATTTAAACTTGCTTTGTTGTGTTGCTCTTGTAAGCATCATCTCTTGCCATGAGTAGCTTCATGTAGCTTTGTCATGCATCATGCTTGTTGTGCATCATGTCATGTTTATGTGTGGTGTGTTTACCATGTTGTGTGCTTCTTCTCGATAGTTCCCGTTTCGTTGCGATCGTGAGGATTCGTTCGTCTATGCTTGGTTCGGCTTCATCCGTTCATCTTCTTCATGGACTCGTTCTTCTTCCTAGCGGGATTTCAGGCAAGATGACCGCTACCCTAGATCTCACTACTATCATTGCCATGCTAGTTGCTTCGTTCTATCGCTATGCTGCGCTACCTATCATTTACTCTTCAAGCCTCCCAAATTGCCATGTCAGCCTCTAACCTTTTCACCCTTCCTAGCAAACCGTTGCTTGGCTATGTTACCGCTTTGCTCAGCCCTCTTATAGCGTTGCTAGTTGCAGGTGAAGTTGAAGATTGCTCCTTGATGGACAGGATTATGTTGAGATATCACAATATCTCTTATTTAATTAATGCATCTATATACTTGGTAAAGGGTGGAAGACTCAGCCTTATGCATGGTGTTTTCTTCCACTCTTGCCGCCCTAGTTTCCATCATACCGGTGTTCTGTTCCCAGATTTTGCGTTCCTTACGCGGTTGGGTGATTTATGGGACCCCCTTGACAGTTCGCTTTGAATAAAACTCCTCCTGCAAGGCCCAACCTTGGTTTTACCATTTGCCTCACCTAGCCCTTTTTCCCTTGGGTTTATGGAGCCTGAGGGTCATCTTTATTTTAGCCCCCCCCCCCCAAGCCAGTGCTCCTTCGAGTGTTGGTCCGAACCGAGCTGCCTGCGGGGCCACCTCGGTGAAACTCGAATTCTGGTTTTACTTGTAGCTAGTCTCATCCGGTGTTGCCCTGAGAACGAGATATGTGCAGCTCCTATCGGGATTTGTCGGCACATCGGGCGACTTTGCTTGTCTTGTTTTACCATTGTCGAAATGTCTTGTAAACCGGGATTCCGAGACTAATCGGGTCTTCCTGGGAGAAGGAATATCCTTCGTTGATCGCGAGAGCTTATCATGGGCTAAGTTGGGACACCCCTGCAGGGTATAAACTTCTGAAAGCCATGCCCGCGGTTATGTGGCAGATGGGAATTTGTTAATGTTCTGTTGTAGATAACTTGACACCAGATCCGTTTTAAAATGCATCAACCGTGTGTGTAGCCGTGATGGTCTCTTTTCGGCGGAGTCCGGGAAGTGAACACGGTTTTTGGGTTATGTTTGACGTAAGTAGGAGTTCAGGATCATTTCTTGATCATTGCTAGCTTCAATACCGTTCCGTTTGCTCTCTTCTCGCTCTTATTTGCGTATGTTAGCCACCATATATGCTTAGTCGCTGCTGCAACCTCACCACTTTACCCCTTCCTTTCCCATTAAGCTTTGCTAGTCTTGATACCCATGGTAATGGGATTGCTGAGTCCTCGTGGCTCACAGATTACTACAACAACAGTTGCAGGTATAGGTTTTGCGATGATCATGACGCGAGAGCGATGTTTGCTTATTTTGGAGTTCTTCTTCTGCTTCTTCTTCAATCAGGGGATAGGTTCCAGGTCGGCAGCCTGGGCTAGCAGGGTGGATGTCGTTTGAGTTTTTGTTTGTGTTTCATCCATAGTCGGATGGTGCTCTTATGTAAGATGATGTTGTATTCGTGTGGCATTGTATGCCTTTTATATGTATCCCCATCTATTATGTAATATTGATGTAATGATATCCACCTTGCAAAAGCGTTTCAATATGCGTTTCTATCCTTGGTGGGACCTTCGAGTCTCTTTAGGATAGTATCGCATATTGGGCATGACAGCTCTCCTGATAAAGAGAGAGACTTTAGTGAATTCAGAATGTCGCCGAAGGGCGAGTGCTGAAAGATGTCCGCGGCGGCGAACTCCATGATCGGCGCCCAATCGTGTTCGATCGGCAGGGGCGTGGAAGGTTCAGAGTCCGGAAAGGAGTCCGGCACCTTGGAGTCATGAGCTTCACAAAGGACAAGGCTGGTGTTCGGCTCAATCACCGTAGAGATTGCGGCCCCCGAGGCAGTGTCCAGCCATCCATCCTCGATTGGCGCAGTCGGCTCCGAGCTAAGGGTCGGAGCAGACACTGGGGCGGCGTCCTGGGCACTGTTCGGCGGCAGATCTAGATCATGCCCATCGTGACAGTGCGGCGCGCTCGACTGTGGCTCGAACCTGTCAAAGATCAAGTCTCCGCGGATGTCAGCCATGTAGTTCAAACTTCCAAACCTGACCTGATGGCCAGGGACGTAGCTTTCGATCTGCTCCAGATGGCCAAGCGAATTGGCCCGCAGTGCAAAGCCGCTGAATACGAAGATCTTTCCGGGGAGAAAAGTCTCACCCTGGACCGCATCGTTGTTGATGATCAGAGGAGCCATCAGGCCTAAAGATGACGACAAAGAGGAACTCTCAACGAAAGCACCAATGTCGGTGTCAAAACCGGCGGATCTCGGGTAGGGGGTCCCAAACTGTGCGTCTAGGTGGATGGTAACAGGAGACAAGGGACACGATGTTTTTACCCTGGTTCGGGCCCTCTCGATGGAGGTAAAACCCTACTCCTGCTTGATTAATATTGATGATATAGGTGGTACAAGAGTAGATCTACCACGAGATCAGAGAGGCTAAACCCTAGAAGCTAGCCTATGGTATGATTGTTGTTCGTCCTACGGACTAAAACCCTCCAGTTTATATAGACACTGGAGAGGGCTAAGGTTACACAGAGTCGGTTACAATGGGAGGAGATCTACATATCTGTATCGCCAAGCTTGCCTTCCACGCCAAGGAAAGCCCCATCCGAACACGGGACGAAGTCTTCAATCTTGTATCTTCATAGTCCAGGAGTCCGGCCAAAGGTTATAGTCTGGTCATCCGGGCACCCCCTAATCCAGGACTCCCTCAAGAGGGCTGGCTTATATAGAGTATGCCAGGACCTCCATCGCCCTCCATTACAAGGGACATAATGTACATACAGTGGGGGCGTTATTGGTAACGCCAGCCTTAAGTGTTGTTAATGACCTTAAAGACTACAGAGTGAACGCCTGTTTGTTGCCACGCTGAGTGACTCCTGGTCTTCGGTAGGTCGAGTGATTCTCTGGATGGTCGAGTGAAGGTAGGGAGGAGGACTCCCGAGTGATGCGACTGTCGAGTGGATTGCACTCGACATCTTCGACTGGGGGTCTCTTGCTGTCTCTTGGACTTCTTATCTTCTAGGGTAGTGACCTTGGGTAGGACGTATAGGTCAGGCCTATGACCCTACCCCAGGTCTGTATCCTCATCAGTAGCCCCCGAGTCGAGTGGAAAGTAGGTTGAAGTTGAACTTGTTCTGAGCTTTGCACCTTCGCGAGTGTTTTCTACAAGATTGAAAACTCAAGTTGGTACTTCAGCATCGACTCAACCGCCTTGATCCATTCAGTGAGTTGTCGACTAAACTTGTGACATCATGTGTCGAGTGTTGTATTAGAGTGCGGGATCTTGGGTGCGATTGACTGCTGTGTATCCCGGATTTCGCGAGATACGAAATTTCGGGGAAGCGCGTGGGATGGAGGGCGCGGAAGCGGGCGGAACGGATAAGCACCGATGCCTTGATTTCTGCGTCGCCTTTTTCGCCACGTATGTTGTGCGCGAATGTTGCAGGATTGGACAGGATTGCCTAATCCCATGTGTCAGTCACTCAGAAGCAACCCTTTATAAGGCGACGGGGCTCAGGCGTCTGCACTGTGCACACCTGTTCCTCCTTCTTTTTCCTCCGCCTCTCCACCGCGCCCAGCTCTTCCGCTCTTGACGTTGGCGCTCTGCCGCCATGGTGAAGGACAAGACGGCGGCGCTAGAGCATGCGAAGAAGGCGACGGGGGCGGCGAAAGGCAAGAAGCAGAACCGCGGGTCATCATCGCGCGTGGGGCTGCCGTCGGGCTGGATTCATGGCGATTGGATCCGATCTTCGGTCCGGCAAGAGGATCTGGTTGAGCTGGCGGAGTCTGGGCTAATCGCAAAGGGAGCAGCAAGGCTACCGGAGGGGAGATCGAACCGCAGCCTCAACCGAGTGAGTGTGTACTGCTCGCCACCCACATCGACCAAGGTTTTTCGCTTCCTCCGGACCCCTTCTTCCGGGATTCTTGAATTTCTTTGGTGCTCAACTCCACCATTTTTCTCCCAACACCATCACGTATCTGGCTACACTCGTGTCGATGTGTGAAAACTTCCTAGGGTGTCGACCGCACTGGGGTCTTTTCAAACATATCTTCACCATCCACTCCCAGTCGGTCAAAAAAGCAAAGTCGAGTGACTCAAAAAC
>NC_041393.1:66870053-66874086 GCF_002162155.2 Triticum dicoccoides
CATAGGAGCGCCTTCCCTGCTATGACTCTTCCTCAATCTGTTAGAGGCTGGCAGTCGACCTGGTTCTACTGCCGGGATGTCGCAGCTCCAGGCCAGTCGACTGGTCTTCCCCACTTCACATTCGACCGTGTTCAGACCCCTGCCCCTCTGAAAGTGACTGCTGCTGAGAGTGTGGAGATGAAGATGTTGGTGGAGAAAGTGGTCCAACTTATTAATGACGGTGTCACCGGCCTGGACCTGCTGGAAGTGTTCCTCAGTCGATGCATCCAGCCTCTTCAGGCCCGCGATCATCCCATGTGGTTGTACTCCGGACCGGACGACACCGCTCGGGTCCATCCAGAAGAATTGCCGCCCAAGACCGTGGCTTTTTGGCTGAGGGGCATCACAGGCAATCAGGACAACCCCACAGGATCTAGGCGAGTCATCCCCTTCGGCGATGGTAATCCGCCCGACAAGGTATGCTCTTTGTTCCGGCTGTTTCACGCTTTCGTTCTGACTGTACTTGATGTCGACTGACTTTTACTCAATTGATTTGTCCTGCAGGTATTCATTGAGATGCATTCGATGCCCAACGGCGAACAAGCTTTGGGGCAGGACTAGGAGAGAGAGGACAGTGCGGAGGAGAGTGGCGACTGGGAGTCTCCGGATGAAGAGGAGGAGGAGGAGAGTGAGGAGTCGGACGATGAGGAAGAAGTCGACTCGCCGCTGTGCTCCGAACGTCGATCCAAGCAGCACCATGACCCGTCTGGCGGTCGCGGGAAGAACGTCGCTCCGAGTACCCACGCTTAGAAGCGCACTCAGACATCGACTCCAGAGCCGACGGAGAAGGTGGCTGAGCAGCCCAAAGTTGTTCCTCCCAAGGCTCGGAAGACTTTGCTATGGATCAAGATGGACGTCCATGTTGCTTCGAGGTAAGTGTCTCGCTTTGTTTACGTAGGTCGACTGAAGTTTTTGTTCTGACCAGCCGAATCATGTATCTTTCTAGTCCCACCTCTACTGCCACTGACATGGACATCTACAAGGCACCAGGAGACGAGGAGGCCACCTCACGAGTTGGTAAGTCTGTTCGACCAGGCTTCAATAAGTTGAGTGGATCGCCAATGGCAGAGTTTCTAATATTTCTCTCTTTCTGTAGTTCTTCAAGAGGTCATCGTGCTCCCTGATGACGAAGAAGAAGTGCCTCTATAGGAGAGGAGGAAGAGGGGTGGGGCTCAGGTAGGAGGAGGCTTGAAGTTCAAGTCCCTCAGTCGACGCTGGTGCTTGAGGCGGTGGTCGAATGTTCCGGAGAGCCGGTTCGGACCAACGACACATTCGCCAGCCCGCTGACGATTGATCGTCCGTCCGGCTCGACCGCACCGACTCCTGTCGCTCCAGTGCAACTCCACGCATCTGACCCAGCAACTGCTTCGACTGCCCTGTAGCCATCACTCTTTGTTGCGTATCAGACCTCGGACGACTCGCCGAGTGCCGCTAGGGAAGCTCTTCGCCAGGTGAACCTTGTCATGGAGCAGGTGAAGCTGATGCAGGAGGCTAGCCAGGTGGCTTACAACGCCAGTACTGCCCTTCAGACCAATGTTCAGGTCAGCAAAACCCCGACCGAACTTTCGAATGTTGTTTTTTATCTGATCACCCACTGGGGTGTTTCCTTGTTTAGAGTTTAGGAAACCTTCCACTCCACTTGACTTGAGTTGAGTCTCAGTAAACTTTCTGGATCAGTGGGGGCACGCCGAGTGCACCCACTAGGTGTAGTCCCCGAGACCACGGTCGACTTCTGGCAGTCGACAAAGTCTTAGAATGTACCTCTCTTTTTTTCTTTTTCTTTTTTTTGAACTCACGCTGGGTAGACCCTGCTGAGTATTGATCTGAACCAGTGGGGGCACGCTAAGTTCACCCACTGGGTGTAGTCCCTGAGACTACTGTTGAATATTTAATTCGGCAGTAGTCTTAGACTAACTTTTCACTGTCACTGTCTCCTATTTCTGTCGACTGACATATCACTCTTGCTGACCCCAGAGGTCTTGTGATCTTGGAGCTCGATTTTCCGAATTAAAGAAAAAGCATATCAGCGTTGAACTTGACCTTGAACTCGCAAACAAGAATCTCAAGACTGCTCAACAAGAGACTGCCATCATGGGAGGTAACCATTCGACTGTCTAGTCTGCTTAGTAGTTCGCACTTTCCACTGCTTTTATTTCAGTCTCTTTGAACCGAGTGACTTCACACAAGCAGATGTGCATAGTGAAAATCGCCAACTTCAGGCTCGTCTGAAGAGTGTTGTTTCTTTAGAGAGAATGAAGGAGGCTTTGGAGAAGAAGGACCTAGACCTTGCTGCTGCTCAGAAGGAAGCACGTGAGAAGACGACGCTTGTGGACCAGAAGATGGCTTCAGTTGGCAAATTGGAGGAGGAGAACGCGAAGTTGAAGACCGCCATCTCGGACGCTAATCGGGAAGTCGAGCAACTGAGGAAGGACAAGGAGAACCTGACCACTGAAGTCGGCAGCCTCAGAACCAAGACGGGCAAGCTAGAGTCCTATCTGGAACAACTTGCCGTGAAGCTTGTCCTGAAGCTTGAAGGTGTGGCCATTCAATTGGTTAATCATCGTCGGCTGAAGTTTGTTATAATATTATCGACTAATTGTTTTTCAGGATGGAATAGAACTTTGTCAGAACTTTGAAGCTGAAACTGGGTGGGTCGAGACAGGTCTCGACCCAATCAATTGTCCCGTGAAAGATGACGTTGCGATGGACTTGCTACGGTTGGAATCACACTTGGATGGTGAGGTCACTTATCTGGCTCAACTAAAGGCGGCGATGACCCGAGTGGACGCCGAACTCTGGCCTCAGGCAAAACTTTCTAAAGACCTCGAGTTGCTGATGTCTCGACTCAATCAGATTCCTGGCCGAGTGCAAAGAGTGGAAGAAGTCCTCTGCTCGCTGTGGTGCTAACTTCGCCTTGTCATTGGTTCGAGTGCACTATAAGGAGGCTAAAGAAGAGAAGCTGGCGGCCCTCAAGGTAGCGAACACTAAGAAGCACTCCTTCCAGTCCTTCATGAACACCTTCCTCGAGGCAGCCACTCGCGTTGCTGACAGCATCGATCTTGACAGCTTCTGCGATCCAGCCAGTCCATCTCCCGTCGAGTGACTGAAAAACATTATGCCTCACCTTTATTTGCCTCGGAATGCCAAGTGATTTTGTAATCGTTAAAACTCCTTCGGGCCTGACACATGAGTACTTTTAATCTGCGGTTAGGAACCTTCAGATTTATCTTTGAATATGTTGCGTTTATCTTCGAGTGAAATCCGTTCTTCTCTCGGATCGGTTTCTCTTTGTTCGATGCAGCTTTTGAAGAAGGATCAGTAGTCGACCAGTTGGACGAGCCTTGGGCGGTATTGATCAGCTCACCAGCAAGGCACTCAGCAATGGTCTTGACGTTCCTGTCATCAGCAAGGCACCAGCCGTTGGATGGTCCTTTGACAGTGCGCACAATCTCGTCCTTCTTCTTGACGGTGCAGCCCCCAGGGGAGGAGGGGGGCTCGTGGTTGACCCGCACCGCTCGGCTTGACCAGCAGCTCATCAACGAGGCACTCAGCAATGGTCTTGGCGTCCCTAAAAGTGGCTCGCCTTGGCGACGTGCTCAATTTTGTCCTTCTTCTTCATGGTGCAACTCTGGAGTGGAGGTCGTGGTCGACCCGCACTTTGCTAAGTCCTCGAGCGAGAAGGTCAGTTTTCACTCGGGAGGATTTTTAAAATTTAGGCGAGTACCGGACTGCAGCTAAGCCTCCGAGTGGGACGATTGCTCACCACCCGGTAGGATTTTTCAAACTTAGGCGAGTACTGGACTGCAGCTAAGCCCCCAAGTGGGAGGATTGCTCACCACTCGGTAGGCTGTTTTAAACTTAGGCGAGTACTGGACTGTAGCTAAGCCCCCGAGTGGGAGGATTGCTCACCACTAGGTATGATTTTTCAAACTTAGGTGAGTACTGGACTGCAGCTAAGCCCTCGAGTGGGAGGATTGCTCACCACTCGGTAGGA
>NC_041393.1:66874668-66879482 GCF_002162155.2 Triticum dicoccoides
GATTTTCTCTTCAACTTAGGCGAAGCAGATTTGCAGCTAAGCCCCCGAGTGAGAGGTAGGCTCACCACTCGGTAGGATTTTTTATTACTTAGGCGAGTACTGGACTGCAGCTAAGCCCCCGAGTGAGAGGCAGACTCATCACTCGGTAGGATTTTCTCTTCAACTTAGACGAAACAGATTCGCAGCTAAGCCCCCGAGTGAGAGGTAGACTCACCACTCGATAGGATTTCCTCTTCAAGTTAGGCGAAACAGATTCACAGCTAAGGCCTCGAGTGAGAGGTAGACTCACCACTCGGTAGGATTTCCTCTTCAACTTAGGCGAAACAGATTCGTAGCTAAGGCAACATGTAAAAAATAAACAACAATCATTTGGAAGATTGTAAAATTATGTCTTTTGATAACCAAACTAAAAGGTACTTCTTATTACATCTCATCAGTCTAAATACTTAAGAGTAAAAAGGGCGGAGCAGTTCCGCGTTCCAAGCGCGTGGTTCATCTTTGTTGTGCTCGACGTTGAAGAGACGATATGCTCCGTTGTGGAGCACTTTGGTGATGACGAAAGGGCCTTCTCCAGCAGGAGCGAGCTTGTGTGGCCTCTGCTGGTCCACTCGGAGAACTAGGTCTCCTTCTTGAAATGCCCGACCCCTTATGCTTCTGGCATGGAATCAACGCAAGTCTTGCTGATAAATGGTCGGCCGGAACAAGGCCATGTCTCTTTCTTCTTCCAGGAGATCGACTGCATCTTGCCGAGCCTGCTCTGCTTCCTCTTCTGAGAAGAGTTCGACTCGGTGCGCGTTGTGGAGCAAATCACTCGGGAGTACGGCTTCGGCTCTGTAGACTAAGAAGAATGGAGTCTATCCAGTCGACCGATAAGGAGTTGTCCGCAATCCCCAAAGCACCGATGGGAGCTCATCAACCCAAGCCCCTGCTACATGCTTGAGGTCACGCATCAACCGGGGTTTCAGTCCTTTGAGAATCAATCCATTCACTCGCTCAGCCTGCCCATTCGACTGAGGATGAGCGACCGAAGGGTAATCAACCCTTGTGCCTTGGGAAGCACAAAAGGCTCTAAATTCATCAGATTCGAAGTTTGATCCGTTGTCGGTGATGATGTTGTGTGGAACACCATATCTCAATATCAATTCCCTGATGAAACTCACAGCAGTACTTGCCTCAAGGTTTTTAATGGGCTTGGCTTCGATCCACTTGGTAAACTTGCCGACTGCCACCAGCACATGGGTAAATCCGCACCTGTCGGTCCTCAGAGGTCCAACCATGTCCAATCCCCAAGTAGCAAAAGGCCAGACGAGTGGAATAGTCTTCAGAGCTGATGCAGGTTTATGGGACATGTTGGAGTAAAACTGACAGCCTTAACACTTGTCCACTATTTCTTTTGCCATCTCATTGGCACGTGGCCAGTAAAATCCGGCTCGGTATGCTTTGGACACGATGGTCCGAGAGGAAACATGGCGACCATAGGTCCCCGAGTGAATATCATTGAGGATCATTTGGCCTTCTTATGGCATGATGCACTTCTGGCAGACCCCAGTTACACTTTCTATGAACAACTGACCCTTTATCACGGTAAAGGCTTTAGATCGTCGGACGATCTGTCGTGCCTCTTCTTCATCCTTTGGAAGTTCTTTCCTAAGAATGTATGCAATGTATGGCACTGTCCAGTCGGGAGTGATGACCAACACCTCCATGACTAAGTCGACCACGGCTGGGACTTCGACTTCAGTCGGATCTATGGTGCTCTTGGGTTGTGGTGACTCTTCAGTGAAAGGATCTTCTTGAACTGAAGGTGAATGAATATGTTCCAAAAACACATTATGGGGAATGGCCTCTCTCTTTGAACCTATCTTTGCCAACTCATCTGCAGCTTGATTTTTCTGTCGGGGTATATGGTGAAGCTACAATCCTTTAAACTTCTTTTCCAGCTTTCTTACTGCATTGCAATAACCAGTCATTGCCGGGCTCCTAACATCCCATTCCTTCATCACTTGATTAACCACCAAATCTGAGTCGCCGTAGACCATAAGGCCACAGACGCCGAGTGAAATGGCCATACGCAACCCGTATAAAAGTGCTTCATATTCGGCTTCATTATTGCAGGAATCAAAATGGATCTGGAGGACATAGCTAAGCTTGTCTCCATGGGGGGATACCAATACTACCCCGGCACCTGAACAATTCAGCATCTTGGAGCCATCAAAGAACATAGTCCAATGCTCTGAGTGCACTTGAGTCAGCAATTGCTGATCAATCCACTCAGCGAGGAAATCTGTGATTGCTTGGGACTTGATAGCTTTCTTTGCCTCGAACTTGATATCCAATGGAAGGAGTTCAATCGCCCATTTTGCCACTCGACCAGTTGCATCTATGTTATTCAGAATTTCAGATAGTGGTGCGTCGCTGACGACTGTAATGGAGTGATCAGAGAAATAATGTGCAACCTTCTTCATGGTCATGTATATTCCATAGACAAGCTTTTGATAATGTGGATATCATTGCTTGGATGGAGTCAAAACTTCAGAGAGATAATAAACTAGGCGCTGAACTTTGTAAGCTTTTCCTTCCTCTACTCTCTAGACCGTGAGTACTGTACTGACAACTTGTCCAGTGGCTACAATGTAAAGCAGTAAAGGCTCTTTGTTCATTGGTGTAGCGAGCACCGGCTGGGTGGACAACAGGGTTTTGAGCTCTGCAAACGCTGCATCAGCTTCCTCAGTCCACTCGAACTTATCAGATTTCTTCATCAGTCGGTAAAGGGGCAAGGCCTTTTCACCGAGATGAGAAATGAATTGACTCAAGGCGGTCAAACAACCAGTCAGCTTCTGAACATCATGCACTCGCACAGGGCATTTCATTCAGAGGATGGTATCAACTTTTTCTGGATTGGCATTGATCCCTCGTTCAGAAATGAGGAAACTGAGTAACTTTCCTCCTGGAACTCCGAATGTGCACTTTGACGGATTAAGCTTGATATCGTACCTTCTTAGGTTGGCAAAGGTTTCTGCGAGGTCAGTCAATAGGTCGGAACCTTTTCGAGACTTGACCACAATGTCATCCATGTATGCTTCCACATTCTGACTGATTTGAGTGAGCAGGCACTTCGGAATCATTCTCATGAATGTGGCTCCGGCATTTTTAAGACCAAATGGCATGGTGAAATAGCAAAAGGACCCGAATGGGGTGATGAAGGCTGTTTTTATTTCATCGGGACCATACAGTCGGATCTGATGATACCCGGAATATCCATCTAAAAAATACAAGCACTCACACCCTACAGTCGAGTCAACAATCTGATCGATGCGAGGGAGAGGGAAGTGATCTTTCTGGCAGGCCCGTTTGATATGCTTGAAATCAATGCACATCTGAAGTGAATCATCCTTCTTAGGGACCATGACTACATTGGCAAGCCACTTGGAGTGGTAGATCTCACGGATGAACTCTGCTGCTAGCAGCCGAGCCACTTCCTCGCCAATCGCTTTTCTCTTGTGCACGGCGGACCGCCGAAGATGCTCTTTGATGGGTTTTACCTTGGGATCGACACGCAAACGGTGCTCAGCCAGTCCCCTGGGTACACCTGGCATGTCAGATGGTTTCCATGCAAAGATGTCCCAGTTCTCACGGAGGAACTGGATGAGCGCTTCTTCCTATTTGCTATCGAGTGTTGTTGATATATGAGTCGGTGCGGCATTGGGATCGGTCAGGTGAATATGAATCGGCTTTGTTTCACCAGTCGACTGAAATGCAGAATTCGTAGCAGGCTTCTTGGCTTGGATCAAATCACTCGGATCATTCTTTTGACACTCTTGGAATTCAACTGTTGCCATCTACGCATCGGCAATTTTGGAACCTTTCTGGAAGCATTCCTCTGCTTTCTGCCGATTGCCAGTAACCGTGGTCACACCTTCGGGGCCAGGCATCTTCCACTTGAGATACACGTAACATGGTTGAGCCATAAAACGCGCGTAGGTGGGACTACCCAGAATGGCATGATAAGCACTCTAGAAATCCACGACTTCAAATGTCAACTTTTCCTTGCGGTAATGCTTGGAATCACCAAAAACCACGTCGAGGGCGATCTAGCCGAGTGATTCGGCTTTCTTTCCAGGGATAACACCATGGAAACTCATATTGCTCTCGCTAAGTTTGGACATTGGAATGCTCATCCCCTTCAAGGTTTCAGCATAAAGGATGTTCAGACTGCTGCCACCGTCCATCAGCACTTTAGTCAGTCTAGTGCCTCCAACCACGGGGTCGACCACCAATGTTTGCCTCCCGGGGGTGGCTACAGGAGCGGGATGGTTAGACTGGTTGAATGTGATGGATGTCTGAGACCATCTCAGGTATGTGGACCGAGTCTTGCCAAGCGGCCTTGGTATAGCACCGGTAGACCGCCTGTTAAGTTTCGTGTCATTTGGAGTTCGTTTGGTACTCCAACGGTTAACCGGGTAACCGTAAAGCCCCTCTCTCTTTGCAGCCCAACACCCCTTCCAAAGTGGCCCAAAAACCCATTTAACTCCCCTCCATGCTCTCGGTCGTTCGATCACGATCGCGTGGCCGAAAACCGCTCCTCATTTGGACTCTCCTAGCTCCCTCTACCTATAAATATGTGTCCCTCCCAGATTTTTCGCGCAGTCCAACCCTAGACGTCTTCCTCTTCCCGCAGCCGGACATGTCCGCGTGGCAGCCGGACATGTCCACCTCCGCCGCCACGTCGCCCCGCCAATCCCGGGGCGACATGTCGCCTCCGCGCCGCCCCCGCAGCCAATCTGCCGCCGCCAAGTGGCGCTCCCCGCCCAGCC
>NC_041393.1:66879900-66884628 GCF_002162155.2 Triticum dicoccoides
CACGCCCGGCCCCGCGCCGAGCTCCGCCACCCTTCCCCGCGGCCGCCGCCTCCTCCCCTCGTCGGACCCCGCAGCGCCACCCCCAACCGCCTCCCTCCGCGGCTTCTTCGCGCCACCGCCGACCGCATCTCGCCGGTCGCCGTCTCCGGCGAGCTCGGGCACCGCCTAGCCCCGTCATCCTGCCGCCCGGCCATGGCGCCGCTGCCCCCGCGCTTCCCATCGCCGGAGCCGGCCACCGCGTCCCCTGCGTCGTCCCCGACCTCCTCCGTCGTCCCGTGCCCCTCGCCGGCCTCCCCCTCGCCGGAGAAGTTCGCTGGAGTTCCTCTCCGGCCGGATCTGGAGAAGATGGACGGGATCCACCAGGAGTTGAACCAAACGGGATCCCCGCGTCCCGGATATCTCCGTCCCGAGTTGACTTTTCGGAGGGTATAATTCATCTGTCCCAGATTTCTGTTATTTTTATGCCAAGTTCGTCATGCCGTATCTCTGCATCCGTAGCTCCGTTTCGTGTGTGTAATATGTCAAATTGTTCATCCCAACGAGTACATCATTTCATTCCATTGCATAATATTCATTTGAGGTCATCTAGATGCCTGAATCATCGTTGTAACAGTGGTTCGTGATGTTTTCTGCTGTCTGTTATCAGTACGAGCTCTTTTGTCATTTTTGCCATGGTTGATGTGTGCATCCTATGAGGTTGATGTCTTCATGTGTTTTGAACTAGGCTATGTCTTCTTTACAGAGGTGCTTACCATGTATTTTTGTGATCAATGTGGTGACTAGCACAAGCATGCAAACTAGGCATCGTGATGTTACTGATTTTAGTCCCTGTTCTGCTGTTATTTTGATGCCATGTAAACATGTTGCTACAGAGAGATCCATGCATATTTTGAGATACTTCGGTAAGGGTGTTTTGAACATGTGGTTATGGTCTATCCATTCATGCCCTTTGTTGCAATTATGGAGTAGTCTAGCATGTCATTTGAGTGCTCTACTTTTGCTTCAAAATGTTTTCTGGCAAATTGTTTACATGTTATTCAATTTGGCCGAGGTTGCTATAGTTGATCCGTGCATGCTATGGACTTGTTCTTGACTTGGTTTGTTCCACAAACATGTCTTCTTGATGATGATATGCTTATATTGTTATGCAATGACTTGTGGTGAGTGAATCGAGCTTGTTAAGTAGTGTTCATGATGTTTGCTAGGCTGAATCTGTTATTTCGTGATGCTATATAAACATGTTGCTACTAATCATTCTATGCATAATCTGGAGATGTTCTATAAACATGTTTTGAACTGCATGTCATCCTCTAACCATACATGCCCCTGGTTGCATTTATAGCTTGCTGTAGATTGTTCATATCATGCTCCAAAGTTGCTTCATAATGTTGCTGTCAGCCCGTTTACATTAAGTTCACTTGTTCCCATGTGTTTTGCTAGTGATCCATGCATCCTATGACCTTGCTCTTGCCATGCCTAGCTTCTCAAATATGCCTTATTAGTGTAGGGTGCCTTGCCATGCCATGTATTGCTCTGTAATGAGTTGCACAAGCTCATTAACATGCCTTCATAATTCTGTTTCTGCCATGTTTGAATCTGTATATAACTTGCTATGTTTACATGGGTGCCATCATATTTTATGATCCTTTTTGGCTTATGGTCAGTAAAGGACTTTTGATCTATGAAATTAGTAGATTCATGCCATGCCTTTTTTGCCATTATAAGTTCCTGTAACATGTTGTTTGATAGCTCTAAACATTGCTTCGTGATGTTATTTTCTGCAAAGTCTGAATTGTTATAACTTGCAATCTTACCATGTGTGTTTGAGCATGTTATAGTGATTTATGGAGATAGCTCAGTGTTCATGTTTTGTTATGCTATACCTGTACATCATGCCCATGCCTTTTGTTATTATGTTGGGGTGTTGTAGCATGTTGTTTTGATGCTTGCAATATGCGTAGTCGCTATTTTGGACAGCTTGTCCTTATAACTTGTTTCATGTGTGTGTGTGTTGAACCGTTGCTCCTTTTTGAGTGTGCTCTATATGAAACTTGCTTAGAATTGCATGTAGTTTCATATTATCATGTTGCATCCTTGTTTTGAGGTGTTTGCTTGATGTTTGTATGCATTTTGCATCAATGCCGTGTTTCACTTGTTTTGCTCATATCTTCTAAGCCGTAGCTCCAAACTAAATGAACTTTATATGTAACTTGACTAGAATCTCGTGTAGATAACCCTTGTGCATCTTAACTTGATGTCTAACGACTTGAACATAAGGTTAATTCATATCTGGACCAATTTCGAAATATGTTTATGAGGACTTACCGGAATTGGTATATGTTGTTCCCGGCCTCATTTAAACTTGCCTTGATGTGTTGTTCTTGTTTGCATCATCTCTTGCCATGAGTAGCTTTGTGTAGCTTTGTCATGCGTCATGCTCGTGTGTGCATCATGCCTTGTTCATGTGTGGTGTGTTTACCTTGTTGTGTGGTTCTTTTCGATAGTTCCTGTTTCGTTGCGATCGTGAGGATTCGTTCGTCTACGCTTCGTTCGGCTTCATCCGTTCATCTTCTTCATGGACTCGTTCTTCTTCCTTGCGGGATTTCAGGCAAGATGACCGCTACCCTGGATCTCACTACTATCATTGTTATGCTAGTTGCTTCGTTCTATCGCTTTGCTGCGCTACCTATCACATGTTTATCAAGCCTCCCATATTGCCATGAACCTCTAACCTTTGACACCTTTCCTATGCAAATCGTTGTTTGGCTATGTTACCGCTTTGCTCAGCCCCTCTTATAGCGTTGCTAGTTGCAGGTGAAGTTGAAGATTTCTCCATGGTGGACAGGTTTTTTGGTTGGGATATCACAATATCTCTTATATTATTAATGCATCTATATACTTGGTAAAGGGTGGAAGACTCGGCCTTTTGCCTAGTGTTTTGTTCCACTCTTGCCACCTTAGTTTCCGTCATACCCGTGTTATGTTCCCGGATTTTGCGTTCCTTACGTGGTCAGGTGATTTATGGGACCCCCTTGACAGTTCGCTTTGAATAAAACTCCTCCAGCAAGGCCCAACCTTGGTTTTACCATTTGCCTCACCTAGCCCTTTTTCCCTTGGGAGTCGCGCTCTCGAGGGTCATCTTTTTTTATTATTATTATCCCCCGGGCCTGTGCTTGTTGTGAGTGTTGGTCCAAACTGTCGGCCGCCGGTGGCCACCAGGGGCAACTCTGGGCTGGCCTACCGGAAGTCTGGACAATCCGGTGTGCCCTGAGAACGAGATATGTGCAGCTCCTATCGGGATTTGTCGGCACATACGGGCGGCTTTGCTGGTCTTGTTTTACCATTGTCGAAATGTCTTGTAAACCGGGATTCCGAGTCTGATCGGGTCTTCCTGGGAGAAGGTCTATTCCTTCGTTGATCGCGAGAGCTTGTCATGGGCTAAGTTGGGACACCCCTGCAGGGTATAATCTTTCGAAAGCCGTGCTTGCGGTTATAGGCAGATGGGAATTTGTTAATGTCCGGTTGTTGATAACTTGACACCAGATCCGAATTAAAACGCATCAACCGCGTGTGTAGCCGTGATGGTCTCTTCTCGGTGGAGTCCGGGAAGTGAACATGGTTTCTGGGTTATGTTTGACGTAAGTAGGAGTTCAGGATCACTTCTTGATCATTGCTAGTTTCACGACCGTTCCTTTTGCTCTCTTCTCGCTCTGATTTGCGTTTGTTAACCACCATATATGCTTAGTCGCTGCTGCAGCCTCACCACTTTACCCCTTCCTTTCCCATTAAGCTTTGCTAGTCTTGATACCCATGGTAATGGGATTGCTGAGTCCTCGTGGCTCATAGATTACTACAACAACAGTTGCAGGTACAGGTTATCCGATGGTCATGACGCGAGAGCGATGCTTGCTTGCGTTGAGTTCTTCTTCTGCTTCTTCGATCAGGGGATAGGTTCCAGGTCGGCAGCCTGGGCTAGCAGGGTGGATGTCGTTTGAGTTTCTGTTTGTGATTCATCCGTAGTCGGATGGCGCTCTGATGTATTGTGATGTTGTATTCATGTGGCATTGTATGCCTGATGTATGTATCCCCATCTATTATGAAATGTTGACATAATGATATCCACCTTGCAAAAGTGTTTCAATATGCGGGTCTATCCTTGGTGGGACCTTCGAGTTCCTTCTGGATAGGGTCGCATATTGGGCGTGACAAGTTGGTATCAGAGCTTCGACCGACCTTAGGAGCCCCTCTTGATTGATCGTGTAGTCTGGCCGTTGTTGAGTCTAGAAGAAAACTGTTTTCGGAGTCTAGTTATATTGGAGAGTAGGAATTATTTTTACTCCTCATCCCCTTCGTCGCTCTGGTAAGGAATCTTGACGTAGGTGTTTTGAATTACTTCTCTTCCACTTCAAAAAATTTCTTTAGGATCACGAGTTGGTTTTCCGATCGTTGGCTCTCAGCTCTTTTCATCTGGTGCATTTCTCGTCAAGTCGACTCGAGTCTCTTCATCTTTGAGTTCAATCCTCAGTTGTCTTATTTTCCCACCCGCCCACCCTTCTTCTTCTCAGAACCGGAGTCCGTAATCGAGTATCCATCCTACTCGTGTGAAGTCTTTGCTTTCTCTCCTCAATGATTTCAACAGGTGTTTTTCTCTTCAAGATATTCGTCCATTTCCCCTTCCAAGTTGCCTTTGTTTTTCCCGCCCTCCCACCCTTTTCTTCCCGGAGTTTG
>NC_041393.1:66885061-66965034 GCF_002162155.2 Triticum dicoccoides
TTTGAGTCTCATTTGATCATCAATTTTCATTCGTTTGGAGCCTCTTCAGTCTTTCGTCAATTATGTCAACCGGTGAATTCTCATTTTGTTCGACATTCTTCATCTCTTTTTCTTCTCCGGTGGACTCAAATCAAGTTTTTTGGGTTGATTATATTCTTTCCCTCAGCTCAAGTGTTTTCCATGCTCGTTCGCCTCTCGCCAGTTTCTCCTTCCGGAGTGCTCAAGACATCTCAGGAGATTCGTCTGTGTTCGAATTAATTCGAGGTTGTCACCTCATTCAAATATTTCAATTGTTCCGGTGCATCATCTATCTCTTCAACAAACCTTTTCAATGGTGTTATCTCTTCAGTGGGCCCTAACCCACAGGTCTTTTCCAGGATCTTACCTGACTCTTCTAATTATTCCGGAGCTATTCCTAATTCTTTTCGGAGTCTGACGTAAGAATGAATTTCATCAGTCAGATGCCTTTCCAAGATCGATTTCAAATCATTTCATTGTTGGCTCAACCTCTTCGCTTTTCATTCTCCCAGAGTATCTCAGTAATTTTGGTGCTGTTTCTCGTCGTCATTTGAAGACCGAAGAAGAGTCTTTTCCTTTAAATCTTGTCCGTTCTCTCGAATATTCGTGATTCTAGTTCTTGTTATCCTCTCGAATTATTCCTTTTGTCAGATATTCTTTTCACCCATCCAGAGTATTTCAGGAGTTGTTTTCCCGTTTCTTTTCACCCGAGGCCATCGTTCCAGAAGAATTCTTCTTCCTCACTTTTCAGCTACCTTTATCCAATTATCCCGGTGATTCAGTCCCTTTCATCAGTCATTTTCAATTCTAACGGTGGTTCATTCAGATTCTTTTTCCTTGTTTATCATATTAATTCATTCATTCTTTCCAATCCAACCGGTGGTTCATGAAGAATCTCTCAAGTTTTGGCGCTATATCTCCCCTTAATCTTTTCCCAATGTGAATAAGTAGTATGCAAATCCATTGCTTGTCATCAATTTAATTTGATCAAGGATAAGCATACAATAAATCTTATTTTTATTTCATCAGAGTGATTAATCCTTTTCTTCGGAGTTTGTTCTTAATGAATAAATTCTAGTTCCAAGTGTCTTCATCTTTTTTTTCCGGAGTCCAAATTTTCCTCGGTCATTTCGTCGGATCCTCCATCTAAATCGTCGCAAGGCTTTAATCTTATTCTTTCATCCTTCATTCTATCTCATCATCCTTTTGTTACCGGAGTTCTTCATGATTTAATCTTTTCTTCAAGAGTTCATCAAGATTTTGTTGGTGGAGTTCAAGCATCTTTTCTTCTAGCGTCTCGAAGTGCAATTAATTCTCTATATTCTTTTGAATTGGAGTTCTGCATTCCTTCATTCTTCTCAGCTATTTAATCATTTCCGTTTGCGGCTGGTTATCACCTCATATTTTCTGAGATGTTATCCATAAGTCCACAACAAGCTTATTCTTTCGTTGTTGATTTTTCTCAACAACTCCATTGAATCATTCCTTCTACGTTCTTTTCATTCTATGTCATTCTTCCGGAGGCATTGCATTGTTCATTTCGTCAAGTGCCATCCCATCTTGCGAAGTTCAGATTCTATTCCTCCATGTTTCAGCCGGAGTGCTGCCTAAATCCTTTCAGTCTTATTCGTTTCTTTTCTCATCCTAACCACTCCGGTTAGAACGAGTGGTTTCATAGTCTATCTGATTCAGTGAGCTTTTGATTCTCGTCATTCTCGTTGTTCTTCTCTTCTCTCGAGTGCCCTCGATTCTTTGCTTCTCTCTTCAGTTCTTGTTTCACCTCATCCCTTTTCCTTTCCGTCTCGGTCCTAAGATCTCGGGACGAGATCTCTTGTTAGTGGAGGAGTGTTGTAACGCCCCGGATCCATTGCGCCAGGTGTCCTTAAGTTATTCGCCGTCGTTGCCATGTCATTTGCTTGCGTGTTGCATTTTATCATGTCATCATGTGCATTTCATTTTGCATACGTGTTCGTCTCATGCATCCGAGCATTTTCCCCGTTGTCTGTTTTGCAATCCGGCGCTCCTATGCCCTCCGGCGTTCCCCTTTTCTCTCCTGTTGTGAGTGGGTGTTAAATGTTCTCGGAATGGACCGAGTCTTGCCAAGCGGCCTTGGTATAGCACCGGTAGACCGCCTGTTAAGTTTCGTGTCATTTGGAGTTCGTTTGGTACTCCAACGGTTAACTGGGTAACCGTAAAGCCCCTCTCTCTTTGCAGCCCAACACCCCTTCCAAAGTGGCCCAAAAACCCATCTAACTCCCCTCCATGCTCTCGGTCGTTCGATCACGATCGCGTGGCCGAAACCCGCTCCTCATTTGGACTCTCCTAGCTCCCTCTACCTATAAATATGTGTCCCTCCCGGATTTTTCGCGCAGTCCAACCCTAGACGTCTTCCTCCTCCCGCAGCCGGACATGTCCGCCCGGCAGCCGGACATGTCCACCTCCGCCGCCACGTCGCCCCGCCAATCCCGGGGTGACACGTCGCCTCCGCGCCGCCCCCATAGCCAATCTGCCGCCGCCAAGTGGCGCTCCCCGCCCAGCCGCCGCGCCCCGCCGCCAGGCCCGTCGGGGCCCGAGGCCGGCCCGCCCCGGGCTCGATCTGGGATGCGCCCCGCCCGCAGCGCCCGCGGCCGCCTCCACCCTCCGCGCCGGCGTCCCGCCCGCGCCCCGCGCCGGCGCGCCGCCGCGCCTCGCCGCCTCCGGCGGCGCCCGGCCCCGCGCCTAGCTCCGCCACCCTTCCCCGCGGCCGCCGCCTCCTCCCCTCGCCGGACCCCGCAGCGCCACCTCCAACCGCCTCCCTTCGCGGCTTCTTCGCGCCGCCGCCGACCGCATCTCGCCGGTCGTCGTCTCCGGCGAGCTCGGGCGCCGCCCGGCCCCGTCGTCCCGCCGCCCGGCCATGGCGCCGCTGCCCCCGCGCTTTCCATCGCCGGAGCCAGCCACCGCGTCCCCTGCGCCGTCCCCGACCTCCTCCGTCGTCCCGTGCCCCTCGCCGGCCTCCCCTCGCCGGAGAAGTTCGCCGGAGTTCCTCTCCGGCCGGATTTGGAGAAGATGGACGAGATTCACCAGGAGTTGAACCAAACGGGATCCCCGCGTCCCAGATATCTCCGTCCCGAGTTGACTTTTCGGAGGGTATAATTCGTCTAAGTCCCAGATTTCTGTTATTTTCATGCCATGTTCATCATGCCGTATCTCTGCATCCGTAGCACTGTTTCGTGCGTGTAATATGTCAAATTTTTCGACTCAACGAGTACATCATTTCATTCCATTGCATCATATTCATTTGAGGTCATCTAGATGCCTGAATCATCGTTGTAAGAGTGCTTCGTGATGTTTTCTGCTTTCTATTATCAGTACGAGCTCTTTTGTCATTTTTGCCATGGTTGATGTGTGCATCCTATGAGGTTGATGTCTTCATGTGTTTTGAACTAGGCTATGTCTTGTTTACAGAGGTGCTTACCATGTATTTTTGTGATCAATGTGTTGACTAGCACAAGCATGCAAACTAGGCATCGTGATGTTACTGATTTTAGTCTCTGTTCTGCTGTTATTTTGATGCCATGTAAACATGTTGCTATAGAGAGATCCATGCATATTTTGAGATACTTCAGTAAGGGTGTTTTGAACATGTGGTTATTGTATATCCATTCATGCCCTTTGTTGCAATTATGGAGTAGTCTAGCATGTCATTTGAGTGCTCTACTTTTGCTTCAAAATGTTTCCTGGCAGATTGTTTACATGTTATTCAATTTGGCCGAGGTTGACATAGTTGATCCGTGCATGCTATGGACTTGTTCTTGACTTGGTTTGTTCCACAAACATGTCTTCGTGATGATGCTATGCTTATCTTGTCATGCAATGACTTGTGGTGAGTGAATCGAGCTTGTTAAGTAGTGGTCATGATGTTGCTGTTTTGCTAAGCTGAATCTGTTATTTCATGATGCTATATAAACATGTTGCAACTAATCATTCTATGCATAATCTGGAGATGTTCTATAAACATGTTTTGAACTGCATGTCATCCTCTAACCATACATGCCCCTGGTTGCATTTATAGCTTGATGTAGATTGTTCATATCTTGCTCCAAAGTTGCTTCATAATGTTGTTGTCAGCCCGTTTACATTAAGTTCACTTATTCCCATGTGTTTTGCTAGTGATCGATGCATCCTATGACCTTGCTCTTGCCATTCCTAGCTTCTCAGATATGCCTTCTTACTGTTGGGTGCCTTGCCATGCCATGTATTGCTCTATAATGAGTTGCACAAGCTCATTAACATGCCTTCATAATTCTGTTTCTGCCATGTTTGAATCTGTATATAACTTGCTATGTTTACATGGGTGCCATCATATTTTATGATCCTTTTTGGCTTATGGTCAGTAAAGGACTTTTGATCTATGAAATTAGTAGATTCATGCCATGCCTTTTTTTGGCATTATAAGTTCCTGTAACATGTTGTTTGATAGCTCTAAACATTGCTTCGTGATGTTATTTTCTGCAAAGTCTGAATTGTTATAACTTGCAATCTTACCATGTGTGTTTGAGCATGTTCTAGTGATTTATGGAGATAGCTCAGTGTTCATGTTTTGTTATGCTATACCTGTACATCATGCCCATGCCTTTTGTTAGTATGTTGGGGTGTTGTAGCATGTTGTTTTGATGCTTGCAATATGCGTAGTCACTGTTTTGGACAGCTTGTTCTTATAACTTGTTTCATGTGTGTGTGTTGAACCGTTGCTCCTTTTTGAGTGTGCTCTATACGAAACTTGCTTAGAATTGCATGTAGTTTCATATTATCATGTTGCATCCTTGTTTTGAGGTGTTTGCTTCATGTTTGTATGCATTTTGCATCAATGCCGTGTTTAACTTGTTTTGCTCATATCTTCTAAGCCGTAGCTCCAAACTAAATGAACTTTATATGTACCTTGACTAGAATCTCGTGTAGATCACCCTTGTGCATCTTAACTTGATGTCTAACAACTTGAACATAAGGTTAATTCAGATTTGGACCAATTTCGAAATATGTTTATGAGGACTTACCGGAATTGTTATATGTTCTTCCCGGCCTCATTTAAACTTGCCTTGATGTGTTGTTCTTGTTTGCATCATCTCTTGCCATGAGTAGCTTCGTGTAGCTTTGTCATGCATCATGCTCATGTGTGCATCATGCCTTGTTCATGTGTGGTGTGTTTACCTTGTTGTGTGCTTCTTTTCGATAGTTCCTGTTTCGTTGCGATCGTGAGGATTCGTTCGTCTATGCTTGGTTCGGCTTCATCCGTTCGTCTTCTTCATGGACTCGTTCTTCTTCCTTGCGGGATTTCAGGCAAGATAACCGCTACCCTGGATCTCACTACTATCATTGCTATGCTAGTTTCTTCGTTCTATCGCTTTGCTGCGCTACCTATCACATGTTTATCAAGCCTCCCATATTTCCATATACCTCTAACCTTTGACACCTTTCCTATGCAAACCGTTGTTTGTCTATGTTACCGCTTTGCTCAGCCCCTCTTATAGAGTTGCTAGTTGCAGGTGAAGTTGAAGATTTCTCCATGGTGGACAGGTTTTTTGGTTGGGATATCACAATATCTCTTATATTATTAATGCATCTATATACTTGGTAAACGGTGGAAGACTCGGCCTTTTGCCTAGTGTTTTTTTTCCACTCTTGCCGCCTTAGTTTCCGTCATACCCGTGTTATGTTCCCGGATTTTGCGTTCCTTACGCGGTCGGGTGATTTATGGGACCCCCTTGACAGTTCGCTTTGAATAAAACTCCTCCAGCAAGGCCCAACCTTGGTTTTACCATTTGCCTCACCTAGCCCTTTTTCCCTTGGGAGTCGCGCTCTTGAGGGTGATCTTTTTTTATTATTATTATCCCCCCCGGGCCAGTGCTCTATGTGAGTGTTGGTCCAAACTGTCGGCCGCCGGTGGCCACCAGGGGCAACTCTGGGCTGGCCTACCGGAAGTCTGGACAATCCAGTGTGCCCTGAGAACGAGATATGTGCAGCTCCTATCGGGATTTGTCGGCAGATCCGGGCGGCTTTGCTGGTCTTGTTTTACCATTGTCGCAATGTCTTGTAAACCGGGATTCCGAGTCTGATTGGGTCTTCCTGGGAGAAGGTCTATTCCTTTGTTGATCGCGAGAGCTTGTCATGGGCTAAGTTGGGACACCCCTGCAGGGTATAATCTTTCGAAAGCCGTGCCTGCGGTTATAGGCAGATGGGACTTTGTTAATGTCCGGTTGTAGATAACTTGACACCAGATCCGGATTAAAACGCATCAACCGCGTGTGTAGCCGTGATGGTCTCTTCTCGGTGGAGTCCGGGAAGTGAACACGCTTTCTGGGTTATGTTTGACGTAAGTAGGAGTTCAGGATCACTTCTTGATCATTGCTAGTTTCACGACCGTTCCTTTTGCTCTCTTCTCGCTCTGATTTGCGTTTGTTAGCCACCATATATGCTTAGTCGCTGCTGCAGCCTCACCACTTTACCCCTTCCTTTCCCATTAAGCTTTGCTAGTCTTGATACCCATGGTAATGGGATTGCTGAGTCCTCGTGGCTCACAGATTACTACAACAACAGTTGCAGGTACAGGTTATGCGATGGTCATGACGTGAGAGCGATGCTTGCTTGCGTTGAGTTCTTCTTCTGCTTCTTCGATCAGGGGATAGGTTCCAGGTCGGCAGCCTGGGCTAGCAGGGTGGATGTCGTTTGAGTTTCTGTTTGTGATTCATCCGTAGTCGGATGGCGCTCTGATGTATTGTGATGTTGTATTCATGTGGCATTGTATGCCTGATGTATGTATCCCCATCTATTATGAAATGTTGACGTAATGATATCAACCTTGCAAAAGCGTTTCAATATGCGGGTCTATCCTTGGTGGGACCTTCGAGTTCCTTTTGGATAGGGTCGCATATTGGGCGTGACAAATCTGCAACTTCACCTGCAACTAACAACGCTATAAGAGGGGCTGAGCAAAGCGGTAACATAGCCAAACAACGGTTTGCATAGGAAAGGTGTCAAAGGTTAGAGGTTCATGGCAACATGGGATGGCTCGACAAACAGATGATAGGTAGCACAGCAAAGCGACAGAACGAAGCAACTAGCATAGCAATGATAGTAGTGAGATCCAGGGTAGCGGTCATCTTGCCTGAAATCCCGCAAGGAAGAAGAACGAGTCCATGAAGGAGATGAACGGGCGTAGTCGAACAAATCCTCACAATCGCAACATTACCGAAACTAAGAAGCAACACCGAAAAGAAGGAAACAACATGGTAAATGCAAAAGCATAAACATGGCATGATGCACAATCAAGTATGATGCATGTCCAGTTTAATGAGGCATGGCATGGCAAAGTGAAACAAACAATGCTACAAGTTAAGTGGAGCTCAATATGCAATGAGTTGCATATTGACAAAGCACCACAAGCAATTATTTAGTTTGATCTCGGTTATGTACCCAACAACATTAAATGTTATTAGCATGGCAAGGGGGTGAAACATAATGAAACTACCTATCTAGGCAAGTTTAAATGAGGCCGTAAACAACAAAACAACAATTGTCCGGAAAATCCTCATGTCCATAATCTAGTTTTGGTATTGTTCTACCTATTACATAATTTTAGAGTTGTTAAATAGGAAAATAAAGTGGACCATGTTAAACTAGGCATTTTTCCACCCCATTTACATATAAAGTTTAATTAAATTCGGAGTTACGGTTATTTAGTTATGAAATAAATCATTTTAGCATGGCATAGGAGCAAATTAAAGCAAACAACATTTTTAACATTTTTAACATGGATGAAAGTTGCATATTATTAATCTACACAAAATTCTGAGCAAGTTTCATATATAAAACATTTTAATCCGATGCACGGTTAGTGAGTTATTAAATGCATGAACTAGGGGGACTTTTCTGCAAAACTGGCAATCTCTGGATAAATAGACAAATTCACAGACAGGAAAAAAAATACACAGCGGGCTGAAACTGGTTGGCTCAATTGGCGGAAAAAAACAGAGGGCGCTGGGGGGCTGCTCACCCATGGGCTCGGCCCAGTCGGTGAAGAGGGTTGGCAGGCCGGGGTGCTGGGCCCTAGGGAGGCAAGGCCCACGAGGGCGTCCCTCGCGGTCAACGAAGGCCTCAGGTGCTCCTCGTCCTCCCCGATAGGAGGTCGAGCGAGGCCATGGCGTGGTGCTGGCGACGGCTGATGGCGGCTCCGGTGACGTAGGGCGACGATGGCGAGGCGCCAAAGGGCGGCAGATGGGTGGATCCGGGCGCGGACGGGCGTCGGGGTCCCGTTTCTGGCCGGATCGAGGCGGAGGGCAGCGTCCCATGGACTCCTGCGCGACGTGGGAAGGCAGGGGACCGACGGGGAGGTCCGGGCGATGGCGCGGGTGAAGTCTGGCAAGGCGGCGAGGGGAGACTGCGGCGGGGGCGCGCTCCTGCGAGGCCCAGTCGCCGGAGTGAGACGGCAGCAAGGCGGCGGAGCTCTGGATCGGGAGCTCCTCTCCCGATCTAGAGCTTGGGAAGCAGGGGCGGTGCGGTGCGGGCACCTCGGGCCTAGATCGGCCCGGGGCGGGTCACGGATGGGCTCCAGTGGGCTCGGCGGCTGGGGGCGCTGGAGGGGGCATGGGAAGGGCGACGTGGAGGCGCCCGGTTGGCCGGGGCGACGTCTCAGGTGGCGGCGCAGCCAATGGCTACGTGCCAAGTGGCGCCCGTGAGGTGGAGAGAGGCGGTGCAGGCGAGGAGGGGGCGACAAGTGGCGGCGGGGAAGAGGGCCGGCGCGGAATTTGAGGAAGATGCGGCGGCTGAGAGGTGGGAGGAGGGGTAGGGTAGGTTTAGGGGCTAGGGATGCCCAAAATGAGCTATGTGGGTGTTTATATAGAGAAATGGCTAGGGTTAGGTGGTTTTGGAGGGGTTTCGGACCCTCGGATCTTGATCTGGCGGTTTCGGACGCGAGGAGAGGTAGACTGGGCCTAGGTGGGCTGCGGTGGGCTGTGAAGAGGAGGCTTGGGCTGATAGGAGAGAGAGGAGAAATGCAGCGAGGCACGATTTCGGAGACCGAAACGTCCGACGAATGAACCGGCGACGGTGCGGCTGTAAATTTAGTGGATGGGCTATCAAACGGACTCCGAATGCAAAGAAACTTGGCAGACGGCCTGTCTACACTATAATAAGACCGCACGACAAGTTCCATCCCATTCCGAGAACATTTTTATGCCACTTATAAAATAATATTACGGAAGGTGTCGTGGGCGCGTGCGAGTGTGGTCGGGCTCAGAACGAACAACAGAGAGAACCGGGGAAACCCGAACGGATGCAAGTTTTATGAAAATGATGCTGATGCAATGCGAATGATGACATGAGACGAAATGCATAACAAGAACAAAATGCAAAACAACAGACAAAAACCCAACCACGGAGGAAATAACATATCGCGTCTCCGGAAAAGGCAAGAGTTGGAGTTACGAATATGGAAAGTTGTATCCGGGGCGTTACAACACTCCACCACTACGAGAGGATCTCGTCCCGAGATCTAGGATGGCACCGGAGGCAAAAGGAAGAGGAAGATAAGCGGTAAAACTAAGTTGCTTCTTTGAACAATGAGTGAAACCAAAGAACCTTGCTAGGTTGAACAAATTCGAGAAAAGAATACAACAAAGTAGAACAAAGTCGAAAGCACTCCGTTAGAAAAGGGGGACAAAGAGCATTGCGAAACCTTGAGGTTGAAGGGAAGATATACATAGAAAAAACACTCCGGTTAAAGAAGGGGATCAAGGAAGACCAAATTCGGGCAGCGCTCCGGTTGAAACGGAAGGCAAAAACTTGATAAAATGAAAAGAACTTGAGCAAAAGGGAACGGCACTCCGGTTTAATTGATAGACATGAAAACACACGATCCTGACAAAGCAAGAAGATGGGTTGAAGAGAGCAACATTAGAAAGCCTCCAGAACAAAAGAATAGAAGATAGATAATTGAAATAAGAGAATTGAGAAGAAAATGCCAATTTCTGCCACAAAAGAGTTTGAAAAGGCATCTTTAGGAGAAAGGTCGAACGGAGTTGTTGGAAAACCAACAACGAAAAGGATAAGTTTGTTGTGGGCTTATGGAAAACATCTCAAAATGATGAGGTGACAACCGACCACTAATGGAAAACAATTGATTTGACTGAGAGCACCAAAGAGATGAAAAACTTCTTCACCGAGATGAGAAGGAGAGAATTGGATCATTGATAAGCACCACAATAGAAACATTCCTTAGGGAAGGCTTTAGGTGAAATCTATACCAAGATAACTCTAGAGAAGAGATTGATGGATTTCAAATACCTCCTTCTTGACAACATATGAATCATGAAACATGAATGAAATTGTCAAGAGTGACATAACACCACCTCAAAAGATAAGGTAGAAATAATTGCACTTTCGAATGCAAGATGAAGAATGCTTGAACGCCTCAAAACAAAACATGTGTTGAGCACCATGTTTACTTTTGAGTATAGCTTGGCGGATCTTAGCTCCGAGAGAAATCTTGAAGAACCAAAATGAGAATGAAAGAAATCCTTGATGAACCATCATGTAGAGACTCCATGAAGAACTCCGGTAATAAAAGGATGATAGAAAGAAAGACAAGTTGAAAACACAAGGTGAAGCCTTGCGATGATTTTTTGATGGAGCTACGAAATGAGTAAACTTTGAACTCCGGACAAGAAAGATGAATAACTTGGAACTGAGAATTACTTCCTGATGAACAAACTCCGGAAGAAGGAATTAATCACTTGGATGAAACAAGAATAAGAATTATGTCATGCCTATCCTTCACCAATTTAAATTGCTGACAAGCAACGGATTTGGCATACTACTTATTCTCATCGAAAAGATTGAAGAGAGATATAGCACAAACTTGAGAAGGTATTGATGGAACCACCGGTAGGATTGAAACAGCGAAAGAACAAATGAATTGATACGATAACGAAGGAAAAGAAATCTTGAACAAACCACCATAAGAATCGAAAACGAACGAAGTAAAGGGGTGAATCACCGGTAAGAATTAGAGAACGAATGAAGATACTTGAGGGAATTTAGATACAAGTGAACGAAGAGATCATGAACTGATTAGAGGATATTTGAACGATGCACCGGTAAGATTTGGAGAACGAGAGCTGAAAGCTTGAATGAATACTTCTGAGATGATGTGCTCTAGAGAATCAAACTGAAAAGACTCCTGAATAGATCCGGATGGGTGAAAAGAATTCTCACAATCTAAAATAATTATGAGAGGACGGCATCAAGCTAGAATCACGAATCTTCGAGAGAATGGCCAAGATTTAGAGGAAAAACTCTTCTTCGGTCTTCACATGTTGAGAATGATGATGAGAAACAACACCACGAATTGTTGAGACAATCCGGGATGAAGAATAGAAAGGTTGAATCAACGATGAAAAGAATTTGAAAAAAGACCTTGAAGAAGGCATGCGACTGATGAAAATCCATTCTTACGTCACACTTAAAAAAGAATTTGAGAATAACTCCGGGAGAATTAGAAGAGTCAGGTAAGATCCTGGGAAAAAACCTATGGGTTAGGGCCCACTCAAAAGATACACCTTTGAACGATTTTGAAGAGAGATTGCACCGATTGAATTAAATAGCTAGAATGAGATAATAATCTCCAAATAGCTTGAACGGATCTTGAATGAAAAGACGAGCCTTCAGAGATATCTTCAGCACTACAGAACAAATCAATAGCGAGAAGTGAATGATTGATAGGTGCACCGATATGAAAAAGCATTTCACACGAGGAAAGGAAATATGATCAACATTGAAAACTTGAATTGGATCCACCGGAGAAGAAAAAGAACGAAGGATGATGAACTTGAAGCTCGTGAGCATCTTCACGAGGGATCACCGGATCAGAACATTGACAGGAAAAGAATGGAGAAACTTCACACGAATAAATGGATACTTGATTAAAATAAATGAGTCCTTGAAGAAAAGGGTGGGAGGGCGGGAAAACAAAGGCAACTTGGGACAGATGAAATGGATACCATTGACAAAACTTAGAATTTATCTCGCGAATGTTGAAATGATCGAATCCACTTGAAAAGAAGCACACCTGTTGAAAAGAATTGACATGACAATCTCGATGATCAAAGGGATTAGCACTCCCATAGAAATATGAGAACACCATTTAAGAAAGGTATGGAACCAACACTTGCCTTCGAAGCAACTCGAATACCACAAATAAAACAAAACAAAGGATTTGGCTTGCAGAATATGCCGGAACAAACATAAGATAGAGATTTCGTTCAAAGTTTTCATGGTGGGGCCCACACGGGCTCGAGTGTACAGCACCATCATGTACAAGGCAGTGCACATGACATACGAAGTGTCCCCGAACCAGCATAGCCAAGGGTTCTTTAAGACACAACGAGACCACTGTAAAAACGACCGTGGAAAGGCGGACCACTAGACGTCGAACCCCAATCTCATATCATGCATCTATCGAAAAGATATTCTAGGAGCTACTTGAATTCCCACCTATAAAACTCCCGAAACTTTCTGGTTATGCAATCTGGTGTTGGGGATACAGGGGAAGCAATATATCTCACCCAAACTAACAATACCTACATCCAAGCTGTATCCATCCGTCAACACATAACCAAGAAACCTTCGGAAATCGTGTACCTCAACCTTCGAAAAGCATCCGTTATACGAGTTATGGCAATACTCCCGAGCTCTCCCCAGTACTGGGTTATCGGGGTTATCTCACCAACAATTGTATAAAAGAGATTTTTGATGTCGGCAAATCTCAGGTATTCCAGAACTGCAACGATAAAATTGTGACCACAACACCTCGGAGCTCAACTCCCCGGGTCAAAGCCACATAAATAGACAGGAGGCACCAAGAACAATGTTGTCGTCACAAAACCATCGGAACGATTCCAAGATACCCGCGTGATCCTAAAAAAATTAGTGAAATTGAGGAGAGGAAAGACAAAACATCTACGTCAAGAGTCCTCAGCAGAGCGACGAAGGGGGCTGAGGAGTAAAAAGAATCCTACTCTCCGATATATATAATCCTAAGACTCAAAATAGTTTTCTTCTAGACTCAACAATGGCCAACAATCAAGGGGGCTCCTATGGTCGGTCGAGGCTCTGATACCAACTTGTCACGCCCAATATGCGACCCTATCCAAAAGGAACTCGAAGGTCCCACCGAGGATAGACCCGCATATTGGAACGCTTTTGCAAGGTGGATATCATTACATCAACATTACATAATACATGGGGGTACATACAAAAGGCATACAATGCCACTCGAATACAACATCACAATACATTAGAACATCATCTGACTACGGATGGAACACAAACAAAAACTCAAACGACATCCACCCTGCTAGCCCAGGCTGCCAACCTGGAACCTATCCCCTGATCGAAGAAGAAGCAGAAGAACTCCAATACAAGCAAACATCGCTCTCGCGTCATGATCATCGCATAACATGTACCTGCAACTATTGTTGTAGTAATCTGTGAGCCATGAGGACTCAGCAATCCCATTACCATGGGTATCAAGACTAGCAAAGCTTAATGGGAAAGGAAGGGGTAAAGTGGTGAGGCTGCAGCAGTGACTAAGCATATATGGTGGCTAATATACGCAAATAAGAGCGAGAAGAGAGCAAAAGGAATGGTCGTCAACTAGTAATGATCAAGAAGTGATCCTGAACTCCTACTTACGTCAAACATAACCCAGAAACCGTGTTCACTTCCCGGACTCCGCCGAGAAGAGACCATCACGGCTACACACGCGGTTGATGCATTTTAAATCGGATCTTGTGTCAAGTTATCTACAACCGGACATTAACAAATTCCCATCTGCCTATAACCGCAGGCACGGCTTTCGAAACATTATACCCTGCAGGGGTGTTCCAACTTAGCCCATGACAAGCTCTCGCGATCAACGAAGGAATAGACCTTCTGCCAGGAAGACCCGATCAGACTCGGAATCCCGGTTTACAAGACATTTCGACAATGGTAAAACAAGACCAGCAAAGCCGCCCGATGCGCCGACAATCCCGATAGGAGCTGCACATATCTCGTTCGCAGGGCAACACCGGATAAGTCAAGCTACGAGTAAAACCAGCCCTCGAGTTGCCCTGAGGTGGCCCCGCGGGTTTCTCGGTTTGGACCAACACTTAGACAAGCACTGGCCCGGGGGGGCTAAAATAAAGATGACCCTCGGGTTGGCCGACCCAAGGGAAAGGGATAGGTGGTGGTGAGGCAAATGGTAAAACCAAGGTTGGGCCTTGCTGGAGGTGTTTTATTCAAAGCGAACTGTCAAGGGGGTCCCATAAATCACCCGACCGCATAAGGAACGCAAAATCCGGGAACATAACACCGGTATGACGGAAACTAGGGCGGCAAGAGTGGAACAAAACACGAGGCATAAGGCCGACCCTTCCACCCTTTACCAAATATATAGATGCATTAATAATATAAGAGATATTGTGATATCCCAACCAAAATCCTGTCCACCATGGAGCAATCTTCAACTTCACCTGCAACTAACAACGCTATAAGAGGGGCTGAGCAAAGCGGTAACATAGCCAAACAACGGTTTGCATAGGAAAGGTTTCAAAGGTTAGAGGTTCATGGCAACATGGGATGGCTCGACAAACAGATGATAGGTAGCGCAGCAAAGCGATAGAACGAAGCAACTAGCATAGCAATGATAGTAGTGAGATCCAGGGTAGCGGTCATCTTGCCTGAAATCCCGCAAGGAAGAAGAACGAGTCGATGAAGGAGATGAACGGGCGTAGTCAAACAAATCCTCACAATCGCAACATTACCGGAACTAAGAAGCAACACCAGAAAGAAGGAAACAACATGGTAAATGCACAAGCATAATCATGGCATGATGCACAATCAAGTATGATGCATGTCCGGTTTAATGAGGCATGGCATGGCAAAGTGAAACAAACAATGCTACAAGTT
This sequence comes from Triticum dicoccoides, assembly GCF_002162155.2. Taxonomy (NCBI): domain Eukaryota; kingdom Viridiplantae; phylum Streptophyta; class Magnoliopsida; order Poales; family Poaceae; genus Triticum; species Triticum dicoccoides. The sequence goes on from NC_041393.1 coordinate 66,900,062, forward strand.
AAGTGGAGCTCAATATGCAACGAGTTGCATATTGACAAAACACCACAAGCAATTATTTAGTTTGATCTCGGTTATGTACCCAACAACATTAAATGTTATTAGCATGGCAAGGGGGTGAAACATAATGAAACTACCTATCTAGGCAAGTTTAAATGAGGTCGGAAACAACAAAACAACAATTCCGGAAAATCCTCATGTCCATAATCTAGTTTTGGTACTGTTCTGCCTATTACATAATTTTAGAGTTGTTAAACAGGAAAATAAAGTGGACCATGTTAAACTAGGCATTTTTCCACCCCATTTACATATAAAGTTTAATTAAATTCGGAGTTACAGTTATTTAGTTATCAAATAAATCATTTTAGCATGGCATAGGAGCAAACTAAAGCAAACAACATTTTTAACATTTTTAACATGGATGAAAGTTGCATATTATGAATCTACACAAAATTCTGAGCAAGTTTCATATATAAAACATTTTAATCCGATGCACGGTTAGTGAGTTATTAAATGCATGAACTAGGGGGACTTTTCTGCAAAACTGGCAATCTCTGGATAAATAGAAAAATTCACAGACAGGAAAAAAATACACAGCGGGCTGAAACTGGTTGGCCCAATCGGCGGAAAAAAACAGAGGGCGTTGGGGGGCTGCTCACCCATGGGCTCGGCCGAGTCGGTGAAGAGGGTTGGCAAGCCGGGGTGCTGGGCCCTAGGGAGGCAAGGCCCGTGAGGGCGTCCCTCGCGGTCAACGAAGGCCTCGGGTGCTCCTCGTCCTCCCTGACAGGAGGTCGAGCGAGGCCATGGCGTGGTGCTGGCGACGGCTGATGGCGGCTCCGGTGACGTAGGGCGACGATGGCGAGGCGCCAAAGGGCGGCAGAGGGGTGGATCCGGGCGCGAACGGGCGTCGGGGTCCCGTTTCTAGCCGGATCGAGGCGGAGGGCAGCATCCCATGGACTCCGGCGTGACGTGGGAAGGCAGGGGACCGGCGGGGAGGTCCGGGCGATGGCGTGGGTGAAGTCTGGCGAGGCGGCGAGGAGAGACTGCGGCGGGGGCGCGCTCCTGCGAGGCCCAGTCTCCGGAGTGAGACGGCAGCAAGGCGGCGGAGCTCTGGATCAGGAGCTCCTCTCCCGATCTGGAGCTTGGGGAGCAGGGGCGGCGCGGTGCGGGCGCCTCGGGCCCAGATCGGCCCGGGGCGGGTCACGGATGGGCTCCAGTGGGCTCGGCGGCTGGGGGCGTTGGAGGGGGCACGGGAAGGGCGACGTGGAGGCGCCCGGTTGGCCGGGGCGACGTCTCAGGTGGCGGCGCAGCCAATGGCTACGCGCCAAGTGGCGCCCGTGAGGTGGAGAGAGGCGGTGCAGGCAAGGAGGGGGCGACAAGTGGCGGCGGGGAAGAGGGCCGGCGCGGAATTTGAGGAAGATGCAGCGGCTGAGAGGTGGGAGGAGGGGTAGGGTAGGTTTAGGGGCTAGGGATGCCCAAAATGAGCTATGTGGGTGTTTATATAGAGAAATGGCTAGGGTTAGGGGGTTTTGGAGGGGTTTCGGACCCTCGGATCTCGATCTGGCGGTTCCGTACGCGAGGAGAGGTAGACTGGGCCTAGGTGGGCTGCGGTGGGCTGTGAAGTGGAGGCTTGGGCTGATAGGAGAGAGAGGAGAAATGCAGCCCGACACGATTTCGGAGACCGAAACGTCCGACGAATGAACCGGCGAAGGTGCGGCTGTACCTTTAGTGGATGGGCTATCAAAGGGACTCCGAATGCGATGAAACTTGGCAGACGGCCTGTCTACACTATAATAAGACCGCACGACAAGTTCCATCCCATTCTGAGAACATTTTTATGCCACTTATATAATAATATTATGGAAGGTGCCGTGGGCGCGTGCGAGTGTGGTCGGGCTCAGAACGAACAACGGAGAGAACCGGGGAAACCCGAACGGATGCAAGTTTTATGAAAATGATGCTGATGCAATGCGAATGATGACATGAGACGAGATGCATAACAAGAACAAAATGCAAAACAACAGACAAAAACCCAACCACGAAGGAAATAACATATCGCGTCTCCGGAAAAGGCAAGAGTTGGAGTTACGAATATGGAAAGTTGTATCCGGGGCGTTACATAAGGCTAGCTTTCCTCTTCTCTCTATGTGGTGTAAAAACTCTAAGAGATCAACCCTTTGCATGGGTGCCCTGGGGGGTTTATATAGGCCTACCCCCCAAGGGTACAATGGTAATCTGGCTGGATGCGGGTCCAGGCCGTCAGTGTCTGTAATCGTCGGCTTCTCCGCCGACCATTGGGGCCCGCCGACTGGTGGGTCCCGTTGGCTGCCGGCCTCTTGGCCGACAGGCTTCGCCCATCGCACGGGGATCTTGTCGGCTGCTTGTTACTATAGCCTTCATCCTGGTGACGATGGCTTTGTCGGGATAAGCATGGCTACGTACTATGTCGCCGCCTGGCGGGCGTTCACTGTAGCCTTACCCCATCTTTTCTGCTTAATGGTGCACAAACTTCCAGAGCGGGGGCAGGCCGACTGCTGGGTGCCGGCCTCCCCCCAGGCCAACTGGTTGAGTCTAGCTGCCTTCTGGTATCTCTCTGGAAGGAGGGGCCCGCCGCCTGCGGGCCGTACTGACAGCCCGTCGTGGGCGACGCCATGGTCAGCGTGGCAATAGTGCCATGTCAGACGGGGAGTGGCCGCCCCGTATGGCACACTGTGGCCACGCTCGCTCCGAGATTCAGGGGTGGCAGGCTTCACTGTAGCCACGCCCCATCTCATCGCTATTATGTGGGTGCAAACTTTGAGGGTATGGGTCAGGCCGCCTGCTAGGAGTCGGCCACTCTGGTGGCCGTCTGCTAGGAGTCGGCTCTCTTCGAGAGAGCTATTAGAGCCTCGCCGCCTTCCAGCAGCCGGCCGGTGGGACAGCCAGCCAAGAGAAGGCGGCCCTGTGTCTTGGATGTTTGAGGGCTCAGTCGGCCCAATATTTTTTGAAGTGCCAGGGGGAGCCGGTTAGGCTACCCATGGTCATTTACTCCGAAAATGGGTGAACAAAAAAATTGCGACTTCACACGTTATGTTAAAGAAGAGGCAAACCGTGTGGGGCCTACCTTAGAGGCAAGGCTCTATACACTGGAGTACTTTTGATGTGTCCCGTCAACTCGCAGAACAACGAGAAGCTTGCTTAGTACGCCGTCTCCCCCGCCCACGGGCGCGATGGCTTGCAAGATGAGGTGAAGCATGCTTACTAGTACGCCTTACGCCCGCTCCCTCGCCCACGCGCGTGGTGGCTCGCGGGACGAGGAGAAAAATTTACTACTCCCTCCGTTTACTCCTCATCCCTACCTTGGTTAGAGAGATTATCACAATGTTTGGAATATATGTCCTTTAGTAGATTTCAATATGAACTACTAGTACATACTCCAAACACTGATGTATATAGATGTATTTTAGAGTGTAGATTCACTCATTTTGCTCCGTATGTAGTCCATATTGAAACGGATGTAATAGTACGCACTCTCCCTCGCCCCTCGACCCTCACCCACATGGTGGACGTGTAGCAATTCATTTGGTCTCATATAGCCAGAACAGTATATACTACAGTACCATTATTGCTTGACTTCTCAAAGAGGCGAAGAGCCAATCGCAAGGTTAATATTTTCGAGATGCCAAGCGCAAGGTTTATAGGAGAACGAGTAGTAGGTGCCGCGTCATTTATAAATAAAGCTTTTTTTTCTTCAGTGGCACATATGCAATATAAGTAGGTTCATATGGAGAGAAAAGGAAACCTCTCCACTATATACATAGGCAGGACGAGCCTACACGGTTGCTTGCTGGGGTTGCTCTCTTCACACTCTCCCGCACAAAACAACTGCAGCCACATCTCTAACATCCCGGCGGATCACGTCCGCCGGGGGAAGGGGTGGATGCTTAGTGTAGATGTCGTCGTCGTGGCCGACGGTGAAAACCCACTGTCAACACGTCCCGATCAGGGGTCCCCGATGTTCTCTCTCACCAAGTCGGTGAGGTTGCCTTCGTACCTTGCTCACTACCGCGACGTGGGCAGTTGTCGCCTCCCGCCGCCCTCCTCTAGGTTGAGCTGCGTCCTAACATCCCTCAGGTACAACTCCCTTTACCGCCAGCTTGCACCACTGCTCCAGCTGCCCACATCACTCCATGTGGATATTTATCTACTTGTTTGCCCCGCACATACCTCTACTGGCTTCTATGTATTGTATATGTGATGAGTTTATGTCTCATGAACTAGTCCCAGTAATCTTATTCTAATCACGCTTCTTCAATTTCTTTGCCACAGGGATGCTCATCTCGATTTTGGTGAAACTGCACAAAATGATCTGATGGTCAAAGGGTTGCAAACTTCATTTCTTCGGAAGCTCCAACATTGCCAACAAATTAAAGCCTAGTTAGGGTTTACGGTTCAAGGGCTAGGGACTGCATGGATCTTTTTTTCTTTAGTTGTCTCTGTTCCAAAATAAGTGTCAACTTTAGTAGTAGTACAACTTTGTACTAAAGTTTGCATAAAGTTGAGACACTTATTTTGGAACGGAGGGAGTACATATTGGCTATGATCTTTCAATCATTGAGATGCAATAGCATGCATGTTAGTCTCCTTTGTATTTGATAAAATGTTGCAACGGGCAATCTTGGACGCAAGATACATGAAACATAAGCTAGAAGCTTCATAGCAATGTACAAATTTATCTCGCTGATAAATTACAGTATGTACTATACTAGTACTATGTAAAGAGTTAGGTGTCGCACGGTGTCCAGAAAATATGGTGATAGTGTGAGGTGGGCCATGTAATCACTGAGCCTGCGTGTTTTCACTCCTCTGGCACTCCTCCGCTATAAGAATGGAGAAAATTGTAATCTATTAGTACCTCCTTTCACCGAAAGCGTGGGACATCCAGCAGTCCTACCACCTCAGTAATAATGACCAATGAGCCGTCAAATCAAATAGACCCAGCAGTAAGTTGGACGGATGAAGCAACCATCACTCTTGAATCCACTTCTCCCTTCAACGCAGGCGCCAGTGAGAGGTCGTGTCTGCTCTGCCCGGGCATGAATGCGGCACCGATTCTTTGGAGTGGTGCTGGCCGTTTCAGACGGGAAGCACGCGCGGGCGATGGAGGGGCTTTGGGTGGGCCAGGATGGTCAGGAGCGGGCATGGCAGTTGTCCGCCTGTCCTGACCGGACGCCCGGAAACGAGAGGATGCACCGACTCTCACGGCTAAATCGTACACTACACACCATCTCTCTATAGGAGTAGGTTGATGTGTCACTCTCTCTAACACACACATGTTGTTAAACACACACACACACACACACGCATGCACACGCGCACACAGGTTCATAGAATAGGAATATCGTGCAAGTGCGAAGCCACGGGAAGTGAGATACAAATGGAGTATGTACAAGAAGATAAGAGGTGACGAATATTCCATCAAACCTGGACTCAGAAGTAATACTCGCTCTGTCTAGGTGTTAAGTCATCTTTCGAAAATCAGATATTCCCAAAATGTTTAGACGTCGTCCATTAACTTCGCATCTCAATCCCCTCCTGGCCTCGTTGCTAGCGAGCGTTGTTACTTAGGGAGTGTTTGGATCCTTAGCAAGAACAGCTTATACCCTAGCCGGGCAAGGTTAGGCATTTGGAACTATTAAAATATGTTAGCTTTTGCGGGCCAACTAGCTTGGGTGGGCTAGAAAAACCTTGCTAGATCAGGAGAGCCATATCGGCTCGCTTCTGATGGCAAACTTCACGTACTCACCACTATGACCAGCCTAAGCAATGTAACCAAGTGCTCCTTACTCTGCCTTGTTATCTCCCCCGGAAACCCAATGCATGGAGCGCAACTAACCCGTTGATCAGTCAAGAAATCAAAGTCGGCTTGCATGCGAGTTAATACGTGGGATTAATTGTTGTGTTTACAGACAGAAATCAGGGCTTTGATTGGAGGAAGGACCGGTCAAGTTTCTCCTTCTCCTCCAATCTTCTTGCACCTTGGTCCCGCTACACCTTCTAACATGACTTATTACACCTAGACGGAGGGAGTAGTACGAGATACGGTGGCACACTGACTTAGGTCGAATACAAGTGCCCAAAATTGTGTGCATGTTATAATAAGGATTCACTTAAAATAGTACATGAGCGAACAGAGAGATCAATTGGACACTGTTCACGAGCAGTAGCGAGATGTGTGAGGTAAGATACACTGGTGGCGCTTTTAATTTTTCTTATTAATTTGTTTGTTTCACCCTCTGACTGGTGGGACCCAACATACTACATGGAGAGAGGTAAGGTGACTAAGGCTGCATTATTTCTGTACTACCAACACTGCTTTAAATCCCAAAAGACCTTAGACTAGTCACAATGGATAGTAACTTAGACTAGTAACATGCATATGTTACTAGTCTATGTTACTACCTCTATAGTGGGGAGTAACATTATGTGGTACGCAACACTTCATTTATTAGATTGTAGACTCATTTTGTCTTGGTATGTGTGATGTTACAGTAACTAGATATTTTACCACATACCTCTCTTTCCTCATTAATTACTCGCCACATCATCTATTTTGCCTAAAGATGTGTGATGTTACCACCTATGTTACTCCCACAGTGGATAGTCTTACCACTAAAGCCACATGACAGGATTATGATTTAAATTCCAATGACTCCCACGCGAAAAAAACACGGCATGCTTGTCACACGAATGCAGGAATGTATAAAAGGTATTTTCCTCTCGTTGAACATAATGGGAGGGTGGTGTAGCTGGTTAGCCTGTTCGCTCATAAAACTTGAGGTCTCGGGTTTGATAACTACACTGGAGCATAGTTTTGTTTTTTTTCGACTTCTTTCTTCCATCCAATGACAGGTAGGCCCTGCATGACAGAGAGAGAAAGTGATCTAGGGCGGTGCTAGGAGGATTCTTTGACTGGTCAAAATGGATGGATACAGAGCTATATGATCTCGTAGTGACCGTATAATCACCTCATCACGTATACGCTGCAGCCTCGGCGCTTGTTTTCTAGGGTTTGCACTCTTCACACTCTGTCTCCAGTATATATATACACGCTGGAGCCTCAACACTTGTAGTTTCTCTCTTCACACTCTCTCGCCCTCTCCAGATCTAAACAAGACTTCGTTGGCCTCTCTCTCTCTCCCCTCACTGCTGGTCAAAGAGCCGGCAGGATCCGTCCGCCGGGAAGGGAAGGAGGCTTAACGCTGTCACTGTCAGTGAGGGAGGGAATCCACTACCGGCACAGCTGTTCTCTTTTACCCAGCAGCGGCGCGGGAGGGCCTCCGACCCCTTCTTCTTCGCCGTCATACATAGTGTGGGCCGAACAGCCTCCAATCGCCCACCAAACCACACCCCAAGAACCTTAAGGTATAATTTACTTATTCCACATGCATTGCTCTAGCTACATGTGGGGTTTTTCTGCTTCTGCACTCGAATCTAGGTGTTGGATCAAACAGGAAAGTAGTGAGGAAAGTTGTATAGCATGAATCTAGGACGTGTTCAAAGAGGAGAGGAATGGGGGAAAGTAGTGGGGAAAGTTGTATAGCATGAATCTACGATGTGGTTCAAAAAGGAAGGGGAAAGTAGTGGGGAAATGTGTATAGCTTGAATCTAAGACGTGGTTCAAAGAGGAAAGGAATGGGGGAAAGTAGTGGGGAAAGTTGTATAGCATGAATCTAGGATGTGGTTCAAAGAGGAAAGGAAGGGGGGAAAGTACTAGTACAGACTGGCTATCCAGCACCTACGTTGGTCGAAAAGGGAAAACAATGACAAACGCGGTACATACATCTGTAACGAACTGATATTTTGTTTTGGGGGACAAGGTTGTAGAGTTTGAGCAGGACTAGATTTGTTGCCCTCACATAGGGAAAGGTGTCTAAAGATAACAAAATTGGGACCAACACAAATATGCTCCTTGGTTGTTTGTTCTTTGTTGCAACAAACTGTGCATCACCCCTTTATACATCGGTAGATGCACATGGTGCTGGTGAGTCCACTGTCGCGTGCAACTCTTTATCTGTTGTTAATCTAAGGCCCTATTTGGTCAAAAACTCCCTAGTCCCTACCTGCTTGGTTCCAAGTACTAAACATGGACTAGAGGTTATTAAATGACATGCTAAAAGACCATGTTACCCCTAGTAATGAACTAATAGAGACAAGGTGCGATGCGGGGCAGGGGCAACTGTTGGAAAAAGTCCCAAAAAGACTCTCCCTCGTGGTCTTCTTTCTTTAGCCCCAAATGCCCACTTTTAGTCCCTAAAAGTCCCTCCTGTTTGGTTTAGATGGGACTGACACGGAGTTTTTTTAGTCCCTACACCAAAATGTCCCTATAAACAAACACCCTCTAATAATGCCGCTGGAAAATTGATGCAATGCCACAGTTAAGAGCAAATTACATGTTTAAAGAATTTTATTGTTAATATAATCTCTCTGTTAATATTAATCAATGCCACCGTTTGAGAAATGCTACTGTCTTGCTTTCTTTCCCATTTAGCTAAGTTAGATGCTTCTTTTTGTTGGCTTCTGTGTCATCCACCGTTATTGACTACTAGTTGTTTCCTTTGCACCTCTGTGTAAACAGGGTTATCTACTTCACCTCGTTACTATTGTGACCTTTTGTTGCACTGCACAAAACACTTTTGTTTTAAGAGTGTTTTGTGAAGTTCAACCAAAATGTCACACCGACAATGTTGCTTGAATGCTTGATCTTAGTGGAACTGCACAATAGGAGATCTTACTTCCTATCCGTGTTGGCAAATTTGGTTCAGATCTTCTTCTTGTGAGTTGTTTGAATTCCGTGTCATGAGAGGTCAGTACTAGCTGCTATGTCTTGAGCTTGCGTTGGTTTTCCTTGAAGAGGAAAGGGTGATGCAGAAATAGTAGCGTAAGTATTTCCCTCAGTTTTTGAGAACCAAGGTATCAATCCAGTAGGAGGCTCCTCAGAAGTCCCACGCACCTACACAAACAAACAAGAACCTCGCAACCAACGCAATAAAGGGGTTGTCAATCCCTTCACGGCCACTTGCGAAAGTGAGATCTGATAGAGATAATATGATAAGATAAATTTTTTTGGCATCTTTATGATATAGATAGGAAAAGTAAAGATGCAAATAAAAGTAGATTTAAAGCTTATATGATAAAAGATAGACCCGGGGGCCATAGGTTTCACTAGTGGCTTCTCTCAAGATAGCATAAGTATTACGGTGGGTGAACAAATTACTGTCGAGCAATTGATAGAAAAGTGAATAATTATGAGATTATCTAGGCATGATCATGTATATAGGCATCACGTCCGTGACAAGTAGACCGACTCCTTCCTGCATATACTACTATTACTCCACGCATCGACCGCTATCCAGCATGCATCTAGAGTATTAAGTTCATAAAGAACAGTGTAACGCATTAAGAAAGATGACATGATGTAGAGGGATAAACTCATGCAATATGATATAAACCCCATCTTTTTATCCTCGATGGCAACAATACAATACGTGCCTTGATGCCCCTGCTATCACTGGGAAAGGACACCGCAAGATTGAACCCAAAGCTAAGCACTTCTCCCATTGTAAGAAAGATCAATCTAGTAGGCCAAACCAAACTGATAATTCAAAGAGACTTTCGAAGATAACTTAATAACACATAAAAGAATTCAGAGGAGATTCAAATATTTCTCATAGATAAACTAGATCATAAACCCACAATTCATCAGATCTCGACAAACACACCGCAAAAAGAGTTACATCAAATAGATATCCAAGAAGATCAAGGAGAACTTTGTATTGAGATTCAAAGAGAGAGAAGAAGCCATCTAGCTAATGATTATGGACCCGAAGGTCTATGGTAAACTACTCAAAACTCATCGGAAGGGCCTTGGAGATGATGTAGAGGCCCTCTGTGGTCGATTCTCCCTCCGGCGGAGCGCTGGCGAAGGCTCCAAGAAGGGATCTCGCAGATATAGAAGGTTGCGGCGGTGGAATTAGGTTTTCGTGGTGCTCCTCGAATGTTTCAGGGTACGTGGGTATATATAGGAGGAAGAAGTAGGTCGGTGGACTCTCGAGGGGCCCACGAGGGTAGGGGCGCGCCCACCAGTAGGGGGCGCGTCAGGCACCCTCGCGGCTGCCTCAGTTGTTGCGTGACTTCCACTCCAAGTCTCCAGGTTTGCTTTTGTTCCAAAAAGATAGCTCCCAAAGGTTTCATCGCGTTTGGACTCCGTTTGATATTCCTTTTCTTCAAAACACTGAAATAGGCAAAAAAAACAGCAATTCGGGTTGGGCCTCCGGTTAGTAGGTTAGTCCCAAAAATGATATAAAAGTGTAAAGTAAAGCCCATAAACATCCAAAACGGGTAATATAATAGCATGGAACAATCAAAAATTATAGATACGTTGGAGACGTATCAAGCATCCCCAAGCTTAATTCCTGCTCGTCCTCGAGTAGGTAAATGATAAAAATAGAATTTTTGATGTGGAATGCTACCTAGCATAATTCTCAATGTAATTTTCTTTATTGTGGCATGAATGTTCAGATCCAAATGATTCAAAATAAAAGTTCATATTGACATAAGAAATAGTAATACTTCAAGCATACTAACTAAAGCAATCATGTCTTCTCAAAATAACATGGCTAAAGAAAGTTATCCCTACAGAATCATATAGTCTGGCTGTTGCTCTATCTTCATCACACAAAGTATTTAATCATGCACAACCCCGATGACAAGCCAAGCAATTGTTTCATACTTTAGTAATCTCAAACTTTTTCAACTTTCACGCAATACATGAGCATGAGCCATGGACATAGCACTATATGTGGAATAGAATGGTGGTTGTGGAGAAGACAAAAAGGAGAAGATAGTCTCACATCAACTAGGCATATCAACTGGCTATGGATATGCTCATTAATATATATATATGGGAGTGAGTAGAGATTGCCATGCAACGGATGCACTAGAGCTATAAGTGTATGAAAGCTCAACAAAAAAACTAAGTGGGTGTGCATCCAACTCGCTTGCTCACAAAGACCTAGGGAAATTTGAGGAAGCCCATCATTGGAATATACAAGCCAAGTTCTATAATGAAAAATTCCCACTAGTATATGAAAGTGACAACATAGGAGACTATCTATCATGAAGATCATGGTGCTACTTTGAAGCACAAGTGTGGTAAAAAGGATAGTAGCATTGTCCCTTCTCTCTTTTTCTCTCATTTTTTTATTATTTGGCCTTTCTCTTTTTTTATGGCCTTTCTCTTTTTTTTTATAAAGTCCGAAGTCTCATCCCGACTTGTGGGGGAATCATAGTCTCCATCATCCTTTCCTCACTGGGACAATGCTCTAATAATGAAGATCATCACACTTTTATTTACTTACAACTCAAGATTACAACTCGATACTTAGAACAAGATATGACTCTATATGAATGCCTCCGGCGGTGTACCGGGATATGCAATGAATCAATAGTGACATGTATGAAAATTACGAAGGTGGCCTTGCCACAAATACGATGTCAACTTCATGATCATGCAAAAGCAATATGACAATGATGATGCGTGTCATAAAAATGGAACAGTGGAAATTTGCATGGCAATATATCTCGGAATGGCTATGGAAATGTCATAATAGGTAGGTATGGTGGCTGTTTTGAGGAAGGTATATGGTGGGTGTATGGTACCGGCGAAAGTTGCACGGCACAAGAGAGGCTAGCAATGGTGGAAGGGTGAGAGTGCGTATAATCAATGGACTCAACCTTAGTCATAAAGAACTCATATACTTATTGCAAAAATCTACAAGTCATTGAAAAGAAAGTACTACACGCATGCTCCTAGGGGGATAGATTGGTAGGAAAAGACCATCGCTCGTCCCCGACCGCCACTCATAAGGAAGACAATCAATAAATAAAATTGTGCTCCAACTTCATCACAAAGCGGTTCACCATACGTGCATGCGACGGAAATAACAAACTTCAACACAAGTATTCTTTAAATTCATAATCACCCAACTAGCATGACTCTAATATCACCACCTCTATATCTCAAAACAATTATCAGGTATCAAATTGATCATAACATCCAATTCACTTTCTATGATAGTTTTTATTATACCCAACTTGGATGCCCATCATTCTAGGACCAGTTTTAAAACCATAGCAAATACCATGCTGTTATAAGAGACTCTAAAAATAATATAAGTGAAGCATGAGAGATCAACAATTTCTACAAAATCAAGCCACCGCCGTGCTCTAAAAAGTATAAGTGAAGCACTAGAGCAAAACTATCTAGCTCAAAAGATATAAGTGAAGCACATAGAGTATTCTAATAATTACAATCAAGTGGGTTTCTCCCAAAAGGTGTGTACAGCAAGGATGATTGTGGTAAACTAAAAAGCAAAGACTAATATCATACAAGACGCTCCAAGAAAAACACATATCATGTGGTGAATAAAAATATAGCTCCAAGTAAAGTTACCGATAGACGAAGACGAAAGAGGGGATGCCTTCCGGGGCATCCCCAAGCTTAGGCTTTTGGTTATCCTTGAATATCTTGGGGTGCCATGGGCATCCCCAAGCTTAGGCTCTTGCCACTCCTTATTCCATAGTCCATCAAATTTTTACCCAAAACTAGAAAACTTCACAACACAAAACTCAACAGGAAATCTCATAAGCTCCGTTAGTGCAAGAAAGAAAAACCACCACATAAGGTACTGTAATGAAATCATTCTTTATTTATATTGGTGTTAAACCTACTGTATTCCAACTTATCTATGGTTCATACCCTACAATACTAGCCATAGATGCATTAAAATAAGCAAACAACACCCGAAATACAGAATTTGTCAAAAACAGAACAGTCTGTAGAAATCTGTAACTCTCGAATACTTCTGGAACTCTAAACATCCTACCAAAATAGGAAGTCCTAGGAAATTTATCTATTGATCTACAGAAAAAATCATAAATGCAAAAGCACATTTCTGTGAATTACTAAAATTATTTTCGTGCGCACAAAGTTTCTATTTTTCAGCAGAATCAAATTAACTATCACCATAGGTTATCCTATAGGTTCTACTTGGCACAAACACTAATTAAAACATGAAAACACATCTAAACAGAAGCTATATGAAATATTTATTACTAAACAGAAGCAAAAACAAAAAACAAAGATAAAATTGGGTTGCCTCCCAACAAGCGCTATCATTTAACGCCCCAAACTAGGCATAAAAGCGAGGATAGATCTAAGTAGTGTAATCTTTGGCACTCAATTCATAAGTAGCTCGCATGCTAGATTCATAAGGTAATTGACTTACTTTCTTCGAAAGTGCTCCATGGCTTCCCTTAATGGAAATTGGAATCTGATATTAAGTTCCTTCATATCAATAATCACACCAATCGTTCTAAGGAAAGGTCTACCAAGAATAATAGGACATGAAAGATGGCAATCTATGTCAAGAACGATAAAATCTACGGGCACATAATTCCTATTTGCAATAATAAAAACATCATTGATTCTTCCCATAGGTTTCTTAATGGTGGAATTCGCAAGGTGCAAATTTAAAGAGCAATCATCAAAATCATGGAAACCTAGAATATCACATAAAGTTTTCAGAATAGTGGAAACACTAGCACCCAAATCACACAAAGCATAACACTAATGATATTTAATTTTAATATTTATAGTAGGTTCCCACTCATCACAAAGTTTTCTAGGTATAGAAACTTCCAAATTAAGTTTTTCCTCGTAAGATTGCATCAAGGCATCAACAATATGTTTGGTAAAAGCTTTATTTTGACTATAAGCATGGGGAGAAATCAACATGGATTGCAACAAGGAAATACAATCTACTAAAGAACAATTATCATAATTATATTCCTTGAAATCCAAGATAGTGGTTTCAATGCTATTTAAAGTCATGACCTCTCCAATCTCACTTTTACCAAATTTAGCATCAAGATCTAAAAACTCTGAATCATTGGGACGCCTTTTAACTAGAGTTGACTCATCTCCAGTCCCATCATTATTAAGATTCATATTTCAAAACAAATATTTAATAGGGGACACATCAATAACTTTTAGATCTTCATCATTATTTTCATGGAAACTAGAAGAGCACGCTTTTACAAAGCAATCTTTCTTAGCACGCAATCTAGCGGTTCTTTCTTTGAACTCATCAATGGAAATTCTAATGGATTTGAGAGACTCATTGATATCATGCTTAGGAGGAGTAGATCTAATTTCAAAGAATCAACATCAAGCGAAAGCCTATCAACGTTCCTAGCCAAATCATCAACTTTAAGCCATTTTTCTTCAAGCAAAGCATTAAAATTCTTTTGAGAGATCATAAATTCTTTAACGTTATTCTCAAAATCAGAGGGAATCTTATTAAAATTACCATAAGAATTATTGTAGGAATTTCCATAATTGTTAGAGGAATTACAAGGGAACGGTCTAGGATTAAAGTTTCCTCTATAAGCATTGTTACCAAAATTATTCCTACCAACAAAATTCACATCCATAGATTCATTATTATTCTCAATCAAAGTAGACAAAGGCATATCATTGGGATCAATAGGAGCACTCTTAGTAGCAAAAAAATTCATAAGTTCATCCATCCTTCCACTCAAAATATTAATTTCTTCTATAGCATGCACTTTCTTACTAGTAGATCTTTCGGTGTGCCATTGAGAATAATTAGCCATAATGTTATCAAGGAGTTTAGTAGCTTCTCCTAAGGTGATTTCCATAAAAGTGCCTCCCACGGCCGAATCTAAAAGATTTCTAGAAGCAAAATTCAATCCGGCATAAATTTTTTGCATGATCATCCATAAATTCAAACCATGAGTAGGGAAATTGCAAGTCATTAATTTCATTCTTTCCCAAGATTTGGCAACATGCTCATGATCAAGTTGTTTAAAATTCATAATATCGTTCCTAAGAGAGATGATCTTAGCGGGCAGAAAATACTTAGGGATAAAAGCATCTTTGCACTTATTCCATGAATCAATAATATTCTTAGGCAAAGACGAAAACCAAACTTTAGCACGATCTCTAAGTGAAAACGGAAATAACTTCAATTGAACAATATCATTATCCGTATCTTTCTTCTTTTGCATCTCACACAAATCAACAAAGTTGTTTAGATGGATAGCGGCATCTTCACTAGGAAGGTCGGAGAATTGATCTTTCATAACAAGTTTCAGCAAAGCAGCATTGATTTCACAAGACTCAACATCATTAAGAGGAGCAATCGGAGTACTAAGGAAATCACTATTATTGGTATTGGAAAAGTCACACAATTTGGTATTATCTTGCACCATCATGACTAGCAATCCAACACACAGGCAAGCAAAAAGGCAAGCGAAAGAGAGAGGAGAGGAGGTTGGGAAAGAGAGGGCGAATAAAACGGCAAGGGTGAAGTAGGGGAGAGGAAAACGAGAGGCAAATGGCAAATAATGTAATGCGGGGGAGATAAGTTTGTGATGGGTACTTGGTATGTCTTGACTTGAGCGAAGACCTCCCTGGCAACGGCACTAGAAATCCTTCTTGCTACATCTTGAGCTTGTGTTGGTTTTCCTTGAAGAGGAAAGGGTGATGCAGCTATAGTAACGTAAGTATTTCCCTTGGTTTTTGAGAACCAAGGTATCAATCCAGTAGGAGACTCCTCAGAAGTCCCACGCACCTACAAAAACAAACAAGAACCTCGCAACCAACGCAATAAAGGGGTTGTCAATCCCTTCACGGCCACTTGCGAAAGTGAGATCTGATAGAGATAATATGATAAGATAAATTTTTTTGGTATTTTAATGATATAGATAGGAAAAGTAAAGATGCAAATAAAAGTAGATTGAAAGCTTATATGATAAAAGATAGACACGGGGGCCATAGGTTTCACTAGTGGCTTCTCTCAAGATAGCATAAGTATTACGGTGGGTGAACAAATTACTGTCGAGCAATTGATAGAAAAGCGAATAATTATGAGATTATCTAGGCATGATCATGTATATAGGCATCACGTTCGTCACAAGTAGACCGACTCTTGCCTGCATCTACTACTATTACTCCACACATCGACCGCTATCCAGCATGCATCTAGAGTATTAAGTTCATAAAGAACAGAGTAATGCATTAAGAAAGATGACATGATGTAGAGGGATAAACTCATGCAATATGATATAAACCCCATCTTTTTATCCTTGATAGCAACAATACAATACGTGCCTTGTTGCCCCTGCTGTCACTGGGAAAGGACACCGCAAGATTGAACCCAAAGCTAGGCACTTCTCCCATTGCAAGAAAGATCAATCTAGTAGGCCAAACCAAACTGATAATTCGAATAGACTTGCAAAGATAACTTAATCACAGTAAAAGAATTCAGAGGAGAGTCAAATATTTCTCATTGATAAACTTGATCATAAACCCACAATTCATCGGATCTCGACAAACACACCACAAAAAGAGTTACATCGAATAGATCTCCAAGAAGATCAAGGAGAACTTTGTATTGAGATTCAAAGAGAGAGAAGAAGCCATCTAGCTAATAACTATGGACCCGAAGGTTTGTGGTAAACTACTCACAACTCATCGGAAGAGCCTTGGAGATGATGTAGAGGCCCTCTGTTGTTGATTCTCCCTCCGGCGGAGCGCAGGCGAAGGCTCCAAGATGGGATCTCACAGATACAGAAGGTTGCGGCGGTGGAGTTAGGTTTTCGTGGTGCTCCTCGAAGGTTTCAGGGTACGTGGGTATATATAGGAGGAAGAAGTAGGTCGGTGGGCGCTCGAGGGGCCCACGAGGGTGGGGGGCACGCCCACCTATAGGGGGCGCGTCGGGAACCCTCGTGGCTGCCTAGGTTGTGGCGTGACTTCCACTCCAAGTCTCCAGGTTTGCATTTGTTCCAAAAAGATCGCTCCCGAAGGTTTCATCGCGTTTGGACTCCGTTTGATATTCCTTTTCTTTGAAACACTGAAATAGGCAAAAAAAATAGCAATTCGGGCTGGGCCTCCAATTAGTAGGTTAGTCCCAAAAATGATATAAAAGTGTAAAGTAAAGCCCATAAACATCCAAAACGGGTAATATAATAGCATGGAACAATCAAAAATTATAGATATGTTGGAGATGTATCACCAGTCTTCTTTCACATGATTGTGCAGTGTGCTTTCATATGGTGTGCTACTTGTACGGTAATCTTGCTTGATTTTAGTGAACTACACAAATGGAGACAAGGCTTCCAATCTGTATGTGAACTATAATATCCCATTGAGGTAAGATAAGGATATTTCACAACTGTTGGCCTGTATTTTGCCACTTTTATCAGAAATTAATGTCGTTGTTCAGTGCTAAACTTGTGCTCCCTAATTGACATGTCAAATCTTACATTGAAGGTGAAGCTTGTCTGTTATTGTGTGATGAAGGGGAAGAACAAGCGGAAGAAAAACAACAATCAACTCCTGGTGCTGTAATGAAGCACTGGAAGTGTGATGACACAAGTAATGATATAGTTTTTTATATTAATTTATTGCTATGGCTGGAATGAGCAATTGTTTTGCCACTCTTAATGTAATATTTAATTATCTCTACTTGTGCAAACAGGGATCTTCTTTGAAGATACCATATATTTTAGTGGAACTGCATAAGAAGATTTTGGAAACATTAAACTAATCGAGGATTATATAGTAAGCATGGCAACCACAGTAGATAGCAACAGATGGTTTTGGAGAAGTACTTGATTTGTATGCTCTACACAATAAGCCTCCTGACAAAGGTTGGTACTCGCCCATGGATTTCATCCACATGATTGAGCTTCGTCATCTCTATTGGTGTTGTGCTACTGTTTAGATACTGTCATGAGAAAGTGGTATTGTCCTTGAGAAGTGCTTCATCTGTGTTGTTTTAAATATTTCCTTTCCTTTTTTCGAGCAAACAGGGATGCTAGCATTTAGTGTCCTCTTCTCTTTGCACAACAGGATCATCCCTGTCGGTGTCAAAACCGGCGGATCTCGGGTAGGGGGTCCCGAACTGTGTGTCTAGGAGGATGGTAACAGGAGACGAGGGACACGATGTTTTTACCCAGGTTCGGGCCCTCTTGATGGAGGTAAAACCCTACGTCCTGCTTGATTAATATTGATGATGTGGGTTACAAGAGTAGATCTACCACGAGATCAAGGAGGCTAAACCCTAGAAGCTAGCCTATGGTATGATTGTTGTTCGTCCTATGGACTAAAGCCATCCAGTTTATATAGACACCGGAGAGGGCTAGGGTTACACAGAGTCGGTTACAAAGGTAGGAGATCTACATATCCGTATTGCCAAGCTTGCCTTCCACGCCAAGGAAAGTCCCATCCGAACACGGGACGAAGTCTTCAATCTTGTATCTTCATAGTCTTGGAGTCCGGCCGATGATGATAGTTCGGCTATCCGGACACCCCCTAGTCCGGGACTCCCTCAGTAGCCCCTGAACCAGGCTTCAATGACGACGAGTCTGGCGCGCATATTGTCTTCGGCATTGCAAGGCGGGTTCCTCCTCCGAATAATTTATAGAAGATTGTGAACACTAGGATAGTGTTCGGCTCTGCAAAAATAAATTCCACATACCACCGTAGAGAGAATAATATTACACAAGATCAATCTGCTAATGTATTCTGCGGCGTGACATCACACCACTTCCAAGCCTTTACTCGAATTGTTTTTATTGTTCCACCTCAGCGCGTTTAGCGAGGCGGTTTCCTTGGCATGTCTTGTCGAAGCAAAGATCGTGTTCCCCTTATTCCAGGATTCCCATCAATACGGACGTGGGTAACCCAACCGCGCCATTGACTACGGCGCTTGGGAGATAAGCGAGTTTTATCAGGCTGGTGGGGACGCGTGTTTCCGTCCGCCCATATAAGGGGATAAAGATCCAATCCTTTTATCTACGCCTTCTTCCTCCTTGACTTATCCATCTCCGCGAACCCGAGCTCCAGCGCCCAAGCCCGCACATTCCACCTCAACCTTCTCCGATCATGTCCGGAGCGGGAGGCAAATGGATGGCCTCCTCCGTCACGGAGGGGCATATCCAGAAGCTGCGCAGCGCCGGATACTTGTCCAGCGACATCGCGCATCGGCTCCCCGACGAGGGAGAGCTCATCCCCACCCCCAGGCCCCATGAGAGGGTAGTTTTCCTTCCCCA
Source organism: Triticum dicoccoides (assembly GCF_002162155.2). Lineage (NCBI taxonomy): Eukaryota > Viridiplantae > Streptophyta > Magnoliopsida > Poales > Poaceae > Triticum > Triticum dicoccoides. The sequence continues at coordinate 66,919,241 of NC_041393.1, forward strand.
TTTCCTCTGCGGACTGGGCTTCCCACTTCATCCCTTTGTCGGAGGGCTCATGTTCTACTACGGCCTTGATTTCCATGATCTGGCCCCGAATTTTGTCCTCAACATCTCGGTGTTTTATCATCGTGTCGAGACCTTCCTCTGCATCCAGCCCCACTTTGGCCTGTGGCTCAAGACCTTCAGTGTCAAGCCGAAGGTTGTGAAGGGCAGCCAAGCGGAGTGCAGAGGCGCCATGGTGGGCAGGATGTCCCACGTTACATGGCTGGAGGGCACCTTCGTGGAAACCATCAAGGGGTGGCAATCGGGGTGGTTCTACATCACCGAGCCGCGTGACGCCGATTGGGTGGCGGCCCCCGAATTCAGATCCGGCATCCCTACATGGCTCACCTCCTGGAAAGAGAGTGGCCTGATCTGGGGGAATTCGGAAGAGCTGACCGGACTCCAAGCCTCTATCCAGAAGCTGGTGGACAAGAAGCTCAAGCTTGTCAACGTAGTCCAGGTCATGCTCATCCGCCGGATTCTCCCGTGCCAACGACGGGGTTTCAACATGTGGGAGTTCGATCCGGCGCAGCACCAGACCCTGAACGGGCTTTTCAACACTACGTACGAAGATGTCTGGAAGGTGCTGTTCAAGGGCACCGAAGCTCCCGCATCCGCTACCGAAGATCGCGGATTCCGCTCGCAGCGCCCGGCTGACGAGGTAAATGATTTTGTCCTTTAAGGGACGCTTGTTATTCATAGTTTGACTCTATGCGGGATCTAAACTCCCTTTCCTTTGACAGGAATGGCGAAGAAGGCCGCATAGGCTATCTATCCGGCCCCATTGCCAGAGGACCCAGCCGACGCCCGCCTAACGGGGCTGCTGGCTCCGGCACCCCACGTGGTGCCGTAGAAGAAGGCCAATAAGGAGGCCACGGGGACTCGGAAGAGTTCCCGTTTTCAGGTGCTATCGGACAATGAATCCGAGGCCGACTCCTCCCACCATGGTGAGGAGGAGAAGAAGAAAGCCTCTCCCTTAGCGGGGGGAGGAAAGAAAAGGAAGGCCTCCCCAACAAGGGAGGCCGAAGGGTCCAAGAGGGGAAAAACTCTTCCCCCGGACTGTTCCGCCAACGCTAGTGACGATGGCGAGGACAGGCCTCCAAGGGCTAAGCCTCTGGCGAGTAAGTATCCGGACTCCCGAATAACTTCAAGGTTTTTTATTTCCCGCCACACGATGTCTTTCTAATGCCGTATTCAACCCTGAAGTCCGCCTAAGGATGATCTCCCCACTTCGTCAAGCGGGTCCTTAGGGGCGTCGGATATGGATTCTCTTCCGACTGCCTCCACCCCCCCATGATGCGGGTGATGCCGAGGTGGGATCCCAGGAAGGGAACCACCAGGAGGAGAGGGCCCCGGAGGTGTCGCAGGACAACCTCCCGGACTTTGCACCGGACTCAGCCCCGGAACCCATAGTGGCTCCGGAGTCCGGCGGGCGACCCCTTCGTAAGAAGGGCAAGACCGCGACGCCGGCTGCCTCCGTCCAACCGGAGGTGCTGGATAATTTGCTGGAGGCGCTCAATGGCGCCTCCATCGAAGAGGAACACCGCACTGTTATGAGTGCGGTGATTCAGAAGGTTCAGCTCGCCAAGAGCGGGCTGACCGAAGCCTACAGCAGCCTTCTAAGAGGCTTTGAGTTAAGAATTTCAATATATGTAAAATGGTACCGCATAGACAGTAGCCCCTGATGCTCGGTTAGGTGTTCGAAAAGAAAAGCCGGACTGAGGATCTTTAGAAAGATAAACGCAGGAGTCATGAAAATATGCCAATATGGGATTGCAGGCTGTCCTGCTGACCTCTGCTGCACTGACTGCAGAGGTCAATACTTTGAAGGGAAACCTCGAGCGGTCCGAGAACGAGCTCGGCCATGCCAAGAAGCAGCTCGAGGAAAAAGAAGGTGAGTAATACCTTATGAAAATTGTACCTTACAGAAAAGGATTTGGTTGCAAGAAAAATGACAAGGATAACTGGGGTATTGCAGGGGCCACTAACAAGGTGGCTACCCTGAAGGAGGCGATGGCCGCGGCCGAACGCAATGCGGCTGCGGAGCGCACCGAGCGAGAGAAACAGGAGGCGCGGTGGCGGAGGTACAGCAAGAGCTCCTGGATCTCGTGCAGAAACATGAGAGCCTGGAGCGTGACTTGAAGACTCGAGAGTCTGAGCTTGCAACGGCTCTTGAGAGTGCCAAAGCCGCTAAGGCCGAAGCCTACAAGGCCCTCCAGGAGATCGAGGCGGTAAAGAAAATAGCAGCGGGTAAGGCATTTTTCATGCAAAGTAAGCATGTGAGTGTTAATTACCTGTCGCTTACCCGAATTCGGAGCTCTACAGGAGTGTTCGCATATCTTCCTCGCAGCGTGTTCGATGCTGACGCATTCTACCGGGCCGAGGAGGGGAGCTCGACGGAGAAGGTCTTCTGGTCTTAGTATGCTGAGGCCGAACATCCGGTGCCCCTTAGCGACCAGCTGAAGCAGCTGGTCGAGCTCCACAAGGCGGCCGAACAGGCCATGAAGGGCCTCATAGTTCGGCTATGGCCGGAGGAGGCCATGCTTGGGAGCGACTTCGGCCTGGTGCGGTGGCTGGTGGACGCATGCCCGTGGGTTGAAGTTATCAAGCACTCTGCCTGTATCGAGGGTGCGCGTCGGGCCCTTGCCCACGCAAAGGTGCACTGGGGCAAGATGGATGCCCAGAAGCTTGTGACGGACCCCCCACCAAAGGGCAAGGAGTATCGTACGCCCGAGATGTATTATAAGAGTGTGATGAAGGGCGCTCGCACTATTGCGGGTGAGTGCTCCAAAGATGTAATATTTCAGTAGACTCGCATTTTGTTATCCTGTGCGCTGAAAACTTGGTTCATGTGCGCTAAGCAACGCTTGTTAATTTAAAATATTACCTTCTGTGCGGCTGTTTATCAAATCTGAGAGATGGCAAGTCGTCGGCTTCAGCCCCCATGCCACGAGTGCTGGGGTGTTCGGGATAAACTCGAGCGCTCTTGTTCCCATTTTTGGGTCCATCTAGGGAGGCGCTCAACACAACAAACAAGGCAACCGGACTTATAATGCTTGAACACTCTCACTTAGCCATAGAATTCTATAATTTTAAATTTCGGCGAAGCCCCTAGTTTTCGGAAGGCCGAATTTGGGGTGCTATCCACGCCTTGGCCGGACAGAATCCGGCTCCTCGCTCGAAGCGGCATAAGTCTTTAGGGACTCGCAAAGAACCTCTGGAACAGCGACCAGCTCTCGCCTCATCATGACGGTCAGTTTTAGCTTTCTCCACTGAGGCGTTAACCCAGCTCAACTGGGGCGCAATCGCAGTGGTTCTCCCAGTGCTACCTTAGCCGATAAAACGGAACGTAAGGTACCAAAACATGGGAGCCGGGCAAACCCAACTATTGACCCAAGAACATGATTCGGAGCCGATGCATATAATGCTATAAGTTCGGGGTGCCGCACTTGTGAAAGTGTTCGGACTTATCACACCATAACGCGGGAAACATAAGCCCCTGGTGTATTTAGCCGTACCAAAATGTATGGATGCAACATGTCATAGATGAACATATGTGTAAGAAAGAAATGCAATTAGAAGCAAAAATGTGCTGCATTGCTTTATTCAAGAAAAAACTGTTGTAAGTGCAGGACGATACAAGTGGTGCAGTAAGCAAGGAATGGGACTGTTTAACATGTCCCCCTCCAGGGGTAGGCTATGGTATAATGCATAAAACAGATTTAATGCTCATAATGGAGACCACCTGGATTTTCGTCGTAGCCTTTCTCCTTCCCTGGTTGTTGCATCGTGGGTTCGGCATGTCTACTGCCGGACAGGGCCCCTGACGAACGGAGTCCTGTAGGTAAAAAAGAAAAGGAAAAGGAAAAGAAACGACGCACTTAAGAGCCCCTGGTGCGGTTAAGCCGCAGTCTGGGCTTATCATGGTCGAGCCCCTTGCCCCATGCCCATGGTATCTTCAGAGCGTAATGGAGTACGCGAAGGGTCTGTCTTAATGTTTTACAGGGGCTGGGGTGGGGGCCGCATTGCTATGGTGCTCGGAACGTGCCAGGTGGTTGTGTTGTAGGTTACTCCGGGCACGCTTAGCTGTGTCCGGCCGCTTAGCAGCCGGACTCGAGTATTGCTTTAAAAGGCTGCTTTGTACTTCTGCCGCGAGAGCCGCTGTATGTTCCTCCATTCGGAGGGAGCGTTCAGTGTTTCCGTTGACCGTGATGACTCCTCTAGGGCCTGGCATCTTGAGCTTGAGGTATGCGTAGTGCGGCACCGCGTTGAACTTTGCAAACGCGGTACGTCCAAGCAAGGCATGATAGCCGCTGCGGAACGGGACTATGTCGAAGATTAACTCCTCGCTTCGGAAGTTATCCGGGGATCCGAAGACCACTTCCAGTGTAACTGAGCCTGTACAATTGGCTTCTACACCTGGTATGACGCCTTTAAAGGTCGTCTTGGTAGGTTTAATCCTTGAGGGGTCTATGCCCATTTTGCGCACCGTGTCCTGATAAAGCAGGTTTAGGCTGCTACCGCCGTCCATCAGGACTCTGGTGAGATGAAATCCATCGACGATTGGGTCTAGAACCAATGCGGCGAACCCACCATGGCGAATGCTGGTGGGGTGGTCCCTTCGGTCAAAAGTGATCGGGCAAGAGGACCATGGATTGAACTTCGGGGCAACTGGCTCCATCGTGTATACATCCCTAAGTGCGCGCTTCCGCTCCCTTTTCGGTATGTGCGTGGCATATATCATGTTCACCGTCCGCACCTGTGTGGGGAAACCCTTCTGTCCTCTATTGTTCGGCGGTCGGGTCTCTTCCTCGTCGTCGCTATGTAGCCCCTTGTTGCTGTTTTCGGCAATTAACTTGCCTGCCTGCTTGAACACCCAACAGTCCCTATTGGTGTGGTTAGATGGCTTTTCAGGGGTGCCATGTATCTGGCACAAGCGGTCGAGAATTCGGTCCAAATTGGACGGACCCTGAGTTGTTCTTTTGAATGGATTTTTCTGTTGACCGGGTTTAGAGCCTCTGAATCCGGCATTGACTGCCGTATCCTCACTGTTATCGCCATTAATGCGGCGTTTGTTTTTGTTGCGATGCGACCTGCCACTATGGTCCTTGATATCCGGACTGCCAGAATTTTTGTTGAGGTTGTTGCTGCGTGCTAGCCAGTTGTCTTCACCCGCACAGAAGCGGGTCATGAGTGATGTGAGGGCTGCCATGGATTTCGGCTTTTCCTGTCCTAGGTACCGGGCAAGCCACTCGTCGCGGATGTTGTGCTTGAAGGCTGCGAGGGCCTCGGCATCTGGACAGTCGACGATTTGGTTTTTATTGGTTAAGAACCGTGTCCAGAATTGTCTGGCCGATTCGTCTGGCTGCTGAATTATGTGGCTTAGGTCATCAGCGTCTGGTGGTCGCACATAAGTGCCCTGGAAGTTATCGAGGAATGTGGCTTCCGGGTCCTCCCAACTCCCAATTGACTCTGCTGGCAAACTGTTGAGCCAATGCCCCGGCTGGTCCTTTAAGCTTGAGGGGGAGGTATTTGATGGCGTGAAGATCGTCGCCGCGGGCCATGTGGATGTGAAGGAGATAGTCTTCAATCCAAACCGCGGGGTCTGTTGTGCCATCGTAGGATTCAATATTGACGGGTTTAAACCCTTCTGGGATTTGATGATCCATTACCTCATCTGTGAAGCACAGTGGGTGTGCGGTGCCTCTGTACTGGGCGATGTCGCGACGGAGCTCAAAAGAGCTTTGTCTGTTGTGTTCGGCCCGGTCGGACTTACTGTGTCCGGGGTGACGGTGATCGTCACCTATCGTGGGGCGCCCATGTGATCCATAGATTGATCTTGATTGTCTTGCCTTATCCTCCAATATGTCTCGCAGGTCCGGAGTGTTCCCCTGTGGCCTTGTGCTTTTCGAGCGATGCCGGGGTACGGGTCTAGTGAAGGGCCTTGAGGCCTCTCTGTCGCGACCATGGGGTGGTCGATCAGCCGTATTGTCTCCTGGTGAAGCGGGATCATATGCCTCCACCTCTAATCGGGGGAGCAGCTTGCGTTTGGGGTAGCTTTTGGAGGGGCGTTCGAGTTCATGTTCTTCGGCCGCGAGGACTTCGGTCCATCTGTCGGCTAGCAGATCTTGATCAGCTCTAAGTTGCTGCTGCTTTTTCTTGAGGCTGTTTGCCGTGGCCATAAGCCTGCGTTTGAAACGCTCCTATTCGACGGGATCCTCAGGCACGATGAATTCGTCGTCGTCGAGGCTTGCCTCGTCTCCGGAGGGAGGCATATAGTCCTCTACCTCTTCTTCGGCCGCTCTCTCATGAGGGCTGGCGTCCTCCTCCTCCTGTGCTGGATCTTGCTAGAGTGGGTTGTCTTCAGCGCTATCCGGTGTATTATTGTCTCCGGTGCCGGAATCCTCATTCTTGCTATGGCGGGATTTAGAGCGGCACCGCTGACGCCGGCGCTTGGGCTGTTTCTTGGAGGGATCATCCTCCGCTATTCCTTCGCCGTTCCCATCATTTGGGATATCCACCATGTATATGTCGTATGAAGAGGTGGCTTTCCAGTGCCCGGTGGGCGCTGGTTCTTGGTCGTCTCTGGCATCGTCATCCATACCGTCGATGTCCTCAGAGTCGTAATCTAGCATGTCGGTTAGATCGTCGACAGTGGCTACCAAGTGGGTGGTGGGTGGGCTCTGGATTTCTTCGTCGTCCGCATCCCAACCATCCTGGCCGCAGTCCGGCCAGGCCTCTCCTGATAACGAGAGGTACTTTAGCGAACTCAAGATGTCGCCAAAAGGTGAGTGTTCAAAGATGTCCGCCGCGGTGACCTCCATGATCGGCGCCCAATCGGATTCGACTGGAGGGGGCGCGGGAGGTCCAGAGTCCGGCAAGGAGTCCGGCACCTCGGAGTCACGAGCTTCATGGGGGACAAGATCGGTGTTCGGATCTATCGCCGTAGAGGTTGCAGCCCCCGAGGCGGTGTCTAGGCATCCATCCTCGATCTGCAGAGCTGGCTCCGAATTGAAGACCGGAGCGGGTTCGAGTGTGGCCTCCGGGGTACTGTCCGGCTGCAGAGCTAAATCATGCCCATCATGACAGTATGGCACGCTCGGCTGTGGCTCGAATCCATCGAGGATCAAGTCCCCGCGGATGTCAGCCGTGAAGTTCAAACTTCCAAATCTGACCTGACGGCCAGGGGCGTAGCTTTCGATCTGCTCCAGCTGGCCAAGCGAATTGGCCCGCAGTGCGAAGCCGCCGAATACGAAGATCTGTTCAGGGAGGAAGGTCTCACCCTGGACTGCATCGTTGTTGATGATCGAAGAGGCCATCGAGCCTATCGGTGACGACACAGCGGAACTCTCAATGAAAGCACCAATGTTGGTGTCAAAACCGGCGGATCTCGGGTAGGGGGTCCCGAACTGTGCGTCTAGGCGGATGGTAACAGGAGACGAGGGACACGATGTTTTTACCCAGGTTCGGGCCCTCTTGATGGAGGTAAAACCCTATGTCCTGCTTGATTAATATTGATGATGTGGGTTACAAGAGTAGATCTACCACGAGATCAAGGAGGCTAAACCCTAGAAGCTAGCCTATGGTATGATTGTTGTTCGTCCTATGGACTAAAGCCATCCGGTTTATATAGACACCGGAGAGGGCTAGGGTTACACAGAGTCGGTTACAAAGGTAGGAGATCTACATATCCGTATCGCCAAGCTTGCCTTCCACGCCAAGGAAAGTCCCTTCCGGATACGGGACGAAGTCTTCAATCTTGTATCTTCATAGTCTTGGAGTCCGACCGATGATGATAGTTCGGCTATCTAGACACCCCCTAGTCCGGGACTCCCTCAATCCCCCTCTGAAGAAGAATATGGAGTACGTGAAGTGACTAGTTCTGATTATGCCAGGATGAAGAAGACCTGTCTATCTTCTCGTCAGAAAGAGTAGTTGAAGGATGCTTACATTACTCCCCACAAGACCAAACTAAGTTCAGCTCAGAAGGACTAACAGATCTCCATTTTTTTGTTGTGATGCGCAAGTACAATGTTGTTCTAGATCTTTCCGGTGAGTTCCATTTTTTTTAAGTGTGCTCTACATCAACCATGTAGGTGCATGTTTAAACTGTCAGTTCATAGTACAGTTTGCTTTATACTAATCACTTCTTTTGTATTTGTGCAAACAGGGGTGCTCAGCTTGATTTCAATGGGAACTGCACAAAATGTTCATGAATACATCGAATCATTCATTTCCACCACAAGGAAGGAGGTGTCGATAAGTTCAAGGTGTTGCAACATATAAGGGCGAAATCATACAAGCTATGCGTGAATTTGGTTGATTTTGGTGGAACTGCACAAAAAGAACAGCTGGTTTATTTAGCACGAGGTGCCATGTCAATGTCCGAACTGATGGCAAACCATGCCCATTCCACAATCATAGGCATTTGATATTTTGGAATGGGAAAACTTTGTCAAAGATTGCTCATTGATGTACGCAAAACAACAAGCATTTGACATTTTGGAATGGACAACCTTGTCAAATTTTGCTCATTGATGTTAGCAAGAAGACATGCCTTTGATATATTCGAACAGGACGCCCTTTGCTGTCAGCAGTGTCGATCGATTTTTCTTTATTCTTTAGTTGTGAAGTAAATATTGGCTCTAGCATGTGAATCGCTGAGATGCATAATCATCAATTGTTTTGAACATTCTTTATGAATTGCCAGGCCTGTGTGTTTGATTGCAATGTACAGGAATGCAAAAAAGCTGCTCAAACTCTTTGTACTCCCTCTGTTCCTTTTTACTTCGCACATTGTGAAAGTTCATACTTTTTTCTATAAGATTGGTCAAAGTAGAGATACTTTGACTGCAGACAAAACTTTCATGTAGACTAAAAGGACCAGAGGAAGTACATGTGAAACTGTTGCAAACGAGGTGATCACCCTGGGAATAATGCTAGTACGTACTGTTTTGCATGTTCATCCAATGCCAGTGACACAAGAATTCGAACTAATCGAACTAAATTCATTCATACACGGTAGGATTTCATATAAACATGTTGGATTTCATTACATTTCATACATTCTTCAACTAAAAAAAGGGGTGCCTCAGCGGAGTAGGGGGGCTCCGCCTCTGTGCCAGCGGGGCGGGGCCTCTATGGAGCCAAAGGTGTCCTCTACCTCGTTGTTGGCGCCGCGGGGCCTCGGCGGAGTAGGGGGCGTCCGCCTCTATGCCAGCGGGGCGGGGCCTCTATGGAGCCGAAGGTGTCCTCTGCCTCATTGTTGGCGCCGTGGGGCCTCGACGGAGCAGGGCCTCGTCGATGCCAGCGGAGCGGGGACTCGTCGGAGCCGGCATTGTCCTCTGCCTCGTCCTCGGTCTCGCCAAACAGCGTCTCGCCCGCTTCATCGCCCTCTTTATAGGCGGCTACAGCCTCCGCCACCCGCATGTGATACCGCCAGCGCTCGAGGCGGCCTCACGGGTGGAGCGGTACAAGTCAAGCAGTGCCTCCTGCTCTGCCCGCTCCGCGGCGATCTGCTCCTCCGCCTGCAGGTGCTCCTGGAGGAGATGGTGGTTGTAGGCGGTGTCGGCCTGTGCCTCCCGGAACTGCTCCTGACGCTTCTGCCTCACCGTGTCCATGTATTGGGCACAGGCCTCGCCGATGGTCATGGTGCAATGCACCGGCGAGGATGGTGTGGAGGAGAGGGTTGGCGTCGGAGCATCAACTACCATGTTCTCCATTGGGACGTCGTCATCCTCCGGCTGCCTGCCGTCCAGCCAGCCGGCAGCAATGGCTGCCATCTCCTTTGTGCTCCGTTGTCCGCCCGTCCCAAACAGCGCTGGAGCGCGAGGAAGCCATTGTGGGCAGTAGTGGTGTGGACAGCAGAAAGGGAACGGAGGCGGATGACTGCAGCTATGGCCGGCACAGCAGTTTATATAGCAAGGGTGGGTGGCGGAGGGACAGACGTGTGGCGCTATTGTAGCCGCCTCGACAGCTGCATATCATTAATGTGGGCGGCAGATGGACGGATGGACAACACTTGTGTCATTTGAAGGCGGAGCAATCGCCTGCATCGAGAAGCGGGGCGGGCGGCGCTGACCGTTTTGGGCGAAAAGTGCACACGGGCGAGGGAGGCGGTCTGGGTGGGCCAGGGCAGGCAGACTCGTGCTTGGCAGCGGGTCGGTCCAGCAGCCGGACATGCTGGCTCACCAGCGAGCTCGCCGAGCTGAGCGATGACAATCAAACGATGGACGTAGCTTCCGACCAGGAGCCGGCGCCACTGTCCAAGCCGGTTCATGCCGTGTTCACCATAGAGCAGGTGCGGCCGCATTTCGACGCCCTAATGGCGGAAGAGCTACCAGCACATGAGGACTTGTGTTGCAACCTCCGTCTCCTCAACGAGCACCGGTGAAAAAGCGAACGACAATGTCATCGCGGACATGTGGCCCAATGATCCTGGCTTACCGAATGAGTAGTCGGCGATGTATCAGACCATCCGTAGGGCCCGCGAGGCCCTCTCCGTCATCCTTCGAGTTGTTGCGCTCGCCATGGCGCCGCCATCTCGCGTTGTCAACATGGTCAACGGACATGAGGAATGAGGAGATGACTTTACTTAGAGAGGATGACAGTGGGGACCCACCAGGGCCATAGCCGCACGTACGCAAGTGCCTCCTTATTATATACAACTGTTATTTTTTTTGGCTTCCTCCTGGTTTCCTGACATCATGGTCCCACACCATTGCCAACCTATGTAGTCAATAAACGAGAGAATTGCACAAGGAGCGGCTGGAAGCTGGGACCAAGCAGCTCGAGCAGTATTTGTGTTTTTGAGGTGTGAGCACTGCAGAGTTTTTCTTGAGCGATGTTTTCGTTGTTGTTTTGAGAGAGCAGGGTATTAACTGGGCGGGTTGTGGCCCGTCTAGCCCAGGCCAGATATCTAGCACAAATATTAATTTTTTTCAAGCTGACAATGGCTAGCCCAGCTATACTGTTTTTTAGGAATACCCAGGCAAGGTTAACTTGTTATTCTCCGCCCTGCTGGGCTGCAAATCTTTCCTAGGAGGGATGCATTAGGCTTAACAAGAAAATGGGCTTTAAGAAATAATAAATGGGATGTAATTATAAAAACTAGGCAGTAACTATAAAAAATGCACCAAACACATATTTACTTTATAAAATATTATTTTTCGATTTTGAAAATTTTAATTTTGCACGGGCAATGTTTCTTTGGATTTTTACGTAATACAAATTTATATTGAAATTCTATTTATTCTGACTAGAAATTTCGGGATAAAAATATTTCGAATCCCATCAAAATGTGGGAAATTTTATTGAATTATGTTTTGAACGGTTGGTTGAAATTATTAATAATTGTCCTAGCTAGAAAATGGACTGTACTTTTAACAAACTGTAAATGGGTTGTAGTAAATTCCACTACAATTCAAAAATGGGTTGTACATTCTTACAAATCTCAAATGGGCTATAAGTTCTCTACAACACACTTGTGGGCCTACTAAGTTGACGCGTCCCCTCAGAAAAATAAGTTGACGCGTATGTCGTGGTGGGCGCACGGCAGATGCCAAGGGAAGGCTAAAGAGGGGAGGAGGCTCGAGGGCGCTGGTGGGCTCCAGAGGCGAGGTTGGCATGAGCGGGCGTGGGACGCCGGACATACCCAGGTTCGGGGCTCTCCGGAGAGATAACACCCCTAGTCCTGCCGAGTGTAGTTGGATGTTTGATAGTACAATGTGCTCCTGGAGCTGTATGGAGAGGAAGGAAGCTGGACAAGGCTCGGGTTGCTCCTTCTCTCTAGTATGGCTGTTCTGGTGGCTAGTTCTATGCTTACTTGCCTTTCTCTTGTTACCTTACATGCCTCTGTGATCGCGAGCTCCTGGGGGGGTTTTATAGACCAACCCCCCAGGGGTACAATGGTAATGTTATAAGTCGGTCAGTCCGGATTGTCGGTGTCCGGGGACCCGGGCTGGGTCCCGCTAAGGGCTTGTGGTTCGCCGGGTTCCCCTAGGTGCGGGCCCCGTGTGCCTAGGGGGATTGTGCGTCGTCTTGTCGATCATCAGGGCATGGCCGAGTCGAGTTGTGTACAGTGGCTCTCTATCAGGTTGCCGCTTGTTGTCGTCAGCGGCGAGGGCGGGGGCACTGTAGCCACGCCGGCCCTGGTCAGCGGGCAGGTGAGGGGCACTGTTGCCATGCTCCGGCTGACTAGAGGCATGGGCGGGGCACTGTTGCCTTGGTCATCGGTGATTGAAGACTCGTCCCATCGTACCGCCTGGATGGGACGGGAGCTGACCCGCGGACGGATTGGGGAGCACACCACGGGTGGAGCTGGCTTGTTAAGGAAGCTTTGGTGGTGTCGGGTTCGGCTGTCTTGCGCTAGTTGTTGAGGCCGAGTCGACGTGTCTCTGCCAGGTCGGAGAGCTTGGCCAGGTTGCGGGGCTTGGCCGGGTCGAGCGACCTGGCCAAGCGCGTGCCGGTTTGAGGGGCGGTGCCAGCCCCGTTGTTTTTGAAGAGGATCCGGGTTCCGTTGCCTGCCCGGGGTTCATCCCCCCGACAGTAGTCCCCGAAACTGTGAAGGTCCGCCGTCTTCGGATGAGTGGGCTTTGCAGTTTCCCCCTTAAGCAAGGCGGACTCTGCGAGCGCCGGGTCCGGCATCACCCATTGTGTGCCAGTTTTCTCGGAAACCGGATCGCGACATCCCAGCTGTGGAGGGAACCGAGGAGTCCGTCGAATCTTGGGGCGATCCCTCGGGCTACACGCAGGCGCCACGTAGTGCCCGGAAGTCGGAGGGGCCTGACAGGCCACGCGCGTGACGGGACTGGGCGACAGGCTGGTGCCCGCCGCCGCGCGCCCTTGGCCCACGCGTGCAGATTTATTGCGGCGTCCGGGGGCCGGTTGCTCTTCCCCGGGCAGTTACTGTGTGTGTACGTGCACACTTATTGGGGGGTACTGGAAAGGGCGCGTGCAGACAATCCCACTTCCCCACATTCAAACTGAGGGTTATAAATCGGGGGCAGGGGGCGGCAGACATCATTCTCGCTTGCGCCCTCCTCCCACTCTGCTCTCGCTCTGCTCTTTGCAATCGACGCACTGCAGCACGCGCTGCCCTGAGCAGAACTTCTCCGTCATCCATCTTCTCCTTCTTTCGTCCATGGCGAATGTCAACACCGAGGACATTACCCAACTTCGCGCGGCGCGGCGCCTACACGGGAGACGGACGTCGACGCCATGCAGCAGGAGCGCGTGGTCTTCCTCATGCACTTCGAGCGCGGGTTTGGGCTGCCGGCGAGCACCTTCTTCCATACCTTCCTGGAGTTCTTCAGGCTTCAGCCGCATCATCTTGGCGCCAGCGCCATCGTCCAGCTCTCCGGCTTCGTCACCCTTTGTGAGGGGTACCTGGGGGTCGAGCCCATGATCGACCTCTGGGCGTGCTTCTTCTCCCTGAAGCAGCAGGGCCCGTCGGCCGGAGAGTTCGCCGACTGCGGCGCCGCCGTCATCTCGAAGCGGTCGGGGGCGGATTTCCCCAAGATCTCGCTAGAGGATTCTGCCAAGAAATGGCAGAACTCTTTCTTCTACGTCCGCAACTTGGGTGCGGACCGCATCAACCTTCCGGCCTTCGCCATCATGCCGCCGCTGGCGAAGACGAACTGGGGCTACTCGCCCAGGCGCCCTTCGCGGGAGATTGTCGATCTCTGCAAGCGGGTGACGGTGATGAGGATGCGGGAGGGGCTCACCGGCACTGACCTCATCGCCGCATTCATCATGCGCCGAGTCCTTCCACTGCAAAGGCGCTCCTGCCTCGTTAGCGAAATGGTCGGCCTTCAAGACCCCAACCGCATGGGGTTGACGCGGCTGATTGGGGAGCAGATCGCGCGCGGCGTGAACGACATCTCCAAGGCCAACCTTGGGGAGGACTAGCGGTTCGGCAAGGTGTCGTACAATGAGTCGAACCCGGCGGCGCAGGTGAGTGTCTGGTCTTCTTTCTTTGCTGCTGCGCACCTTCTCATCCGTCCTAACACGATGCGGGAGGTGCTTCTAAACGCGATCCGGCAGCCTTACGCCCGGGCTCCATCACAGGTGGCGCCGGTGGCGTCGGTGGCGCCATAGGAGCCCGCGGCCCACGGCGGGTAGGAGCAGGCCGAAGCCGACGCTGGCGCTGGGCGTCGTGCGGATAAGTCTTGTACTTTTCTTCACGTGTCTTGAATTGCTGATCACGGCACGATGCGGGCGATGCTGACGCCGGTTGTTGGTGTAGTGGCGTTGGACGGGGGAGGCGGCGATGCGGGCGGAGCTGGGTCCTCGCATGGAACGGCGCTGAGCCGCCCACATGGGAAAGACAGCGTCGCGCCGCGACCCCGGGCCCCGAAGCGCATGGTGGAGCCGGCCGGGCACGGGAGGCCAATCCCGGTCCTGGTCTTGTCGGGGTAAGCTTCGTGTTCCGGATTGTTGAGCTGGTGTCGTTTCTTTTTTTCTCATTCTGTCTTCTCCTTCAGTTTGCCAATCGCGCTGGCAAGGGCGGAGGCGGACGCCGCGGCCGCTGAAGGGGTCGCGTTCCGCGGGAGCTGGTCCGACCTCGCCGATCAGGCCAAGGTGGAGGCACGGGCCAATTCGGACCTCGGTCTGGACCCGAACGACGCCGAAGCCTTGGCCTGGGGGGACCGGAACAGGGCCGAGGCAGAGCTGGAGGCAGTGTTGGTCTGGGCATGGACCGACGCGGCGGAGGCATGGGCGCGAACCGGCGCGGAGCCAGCTTGGCGCGAGATGCCGGAGGGCACGGTAGTGGCGGCGACGGTCTTTGAGCCATCGTCGGTGAGGGAGCACGGCCGTGGAGGCCGGGCTGAGGTGGTGATCCTCGACTGGGAGGTCGTGGAGGTGGGGGACGATACCCCGCCGCGGGCCGACGTGGTCGGGCAAGCAGGGGCTGATGGTGGTGGAGGTGGCGCCGTCTTGGAAGAGGCGCTGTGGGCGGCGGTGCTGGAGGTGCCACCGGTTTTGGAGGAGGCACCGCGGGCGGTGGTGGCGCAGTAGGCCGTCCCGGCATCCGGATCGGAGGCGGCGACGCAGGGCATCCCGGCATCCGGGTCGTCGACGGCGTCGGGAGGGGCATCGGAGGAGGTGCTGGCCGCGTTGGGAGCGGCCAGCGGGGAGCACACCTGGGTGCCCTGGCAGGGAGGCGCCGGGCTGCCGAGCCACAGCCGGCGCGGAGCATGGGCGCCGTGATCTTCGGGCCTCAGACCCAGGAGGAGGCGGCGCTGAACGCTGTCAGCCGCCGCCTTCGTGGCCGGACGGATCGGCTCGAGGCTTTCGCCCAGGCCGAGGTGGAGCGAACGCGCGACCTGGAGCGTGCCATTTTGATAAGCCTTTCCATTCTTGCGATTTCTTCTTTGTGGGGGTGCGCTAGCGCACCCACTGGGTGTAGCCCCCGAGGTTCGGGCCAACTACGTAGTAGTTTGGTCGAATCTTTAAAGTGTTGGCCTTGTTCTGACTTCTGTCTTTTTCAGTATCTCGACGACTTCCGGGTCGCCGGCTACAACCGTCTCCTGGGCAAGCACCAGGAGCTCAAGGAGCAGCTCGCCGCCAAGGAGGAGGAGCTTTGCGTCGCCGCAGGTATCCTTGTGCTCTTTTCTAGTGGGGGCGCGCTAGCGCACCCACTGGGTTAGCCCCCAAGATTCGGGCCAACTGTGTAACAGTTGGGCCAAATCATAAGTCTTGTCTTCACATTTGCTGAACTCTTCTTTTCCGCAGCCGAGGTGCTGTCTTGGCGGACTTGTCTACTCCGGGCCGGTCATCACTATGACCGGCTCGTTGCCGACACCGGCCATCTTGGCGTCCAGGCGGCGCAGGCGAGGGCGGAGGCGGCCGCGGCCCGGCGGTCTCTTAATTAGCAGCTGGCGGGTCACAGGAGCCGCCTCGAGGCCGAGGTGGAGCTCCTTAAGGCGGAAGCTGCCAAGGTGGTGGAGGCGCAGCAGGCCCTGGTGGAGGCAGACCAGCAGCATGGCCAGCTGGCCGATGACAAGGGTCGGCTCCAGGCCGAGGTGGATCGCCTGCTGGGGCAGGTCACCACGGCTGAGGGGGACCGTCAGGACGAGGCCCATCGTCGTGAGGTGGCCGAGAAGGCGGCCGACGACAAGGACGCTGAGCTGAGGGCGTCCCTTGCCAAGGCGGCCGATCTGGAGAAGGCGCTCGAGGAGCGCGACCGCACCATTGAGCTGGAGCGGCGTGGTATGTTGCTCGAAGCGCAGCACCTGGAAGAGTCCTTCTCCAGTAAGTGCTTTTTCTTGCATTTTGCCGGGTCGAGATCCGGCCTTTCTTCCTTGTTGTTCTTCTTCTGATATACTTCTTCTTTTGTGGCAGGGGCCTTCCCGAAGACGCAGCGGCTGGCGGAGGAAGCCGTCCGCTACCAGCGCGACCCGATCGGCATTGTTGGGTCCGGGACGGATCCGCGGGTGGCCTGGACCTTCCCGGAGATCATCGCTACCGCTGAGGCCTGCCTGCGGGTCTTGGGAACGCAGATGGGGCGGATGTCCCAGGTCGGCACGGCGATGACAGCGGCCCTCTGGCCGGACTCCGTCGAGCCGAGCAGCTTCACGCGCCTAGCGCGTTGGTTGGAGATGGGGCCGGACCGGCTTGGCGAGTGGCGTGTCTCCGCCGCTCGTGCCGGTGCCGAGATGGCGCTCCGGTTCGCATTGTCTTAGCATCCGGATCTACAGCTGGATGCGTTGATGGGCTAGCGGGCCGGCTCGGAGCAGCTCTCGCAGGAGCAGGCCAGCCAGATTGCCTCCCGGGCTAGCTACATCGCCGAGTTCGCCATCCACGACGAGTTCCAGCCGGAGCAGACGGAAGACGGCAGGGTCGTGGATGGTGACGACTATGGCTTTCTTCTCCACAATCCGGAGGGGAGCTCGGAGGAGATGGGCGTCTACCGCGATGGAGGTGCCGAGGAGGACACCGGCACCTTGCTGGACCCGGAGGCCGCCAGGGGAGAGTCGTCGATGTCGCGACGCGGCGCTGGAGATGCCTAAGACATTCTATGTAAAATTTGTTAAGTAGTAGGTCCACCCACCCACTGGGGGTTTTTAGGGTGTAATGAACTCGGGCCATGGGCCTTTCCTTAAATATTTGTGTGTGAATATCGTGAGTGTTTTCACTTTTGCCTTCCATTTTTTGGACCGATTGCATGTGCTTTTCCTTTCTCAAACCTCCCCCCCCCCACGAGTCAGACGGTCGAGGCTCCGGTCCATGACAAGGAGTTCGATTTTTTGAGAGGAGCGCACAGGACTTGGGCCCTTCGAAACATTGAGTGCGAGTGAAACACCCACTGGGCCGGCTGGCGGCAATCCGGCGAAGCCGGTTGGTGAGCAGCCGGTCGTGTGGTTGTTTTTTTTATAACCGGCGGGCTGGGTAGATCGACCCGGCAGCCTTTGACTTAGTGTATGATTTGTAAAGGAGCTTTGGCCCGTTGTGCTTGCCAGCCGACAGCCAAAGCTGGACCTGTGGCTTTAGGGCGAAGTGGGGGACCACGGCATCCTAACTTTATCAGGAATCACCAAGTAAGGCGGCGGGGTGGCGATCGAGCCGGCCAGCCCCCAAGCCCCCGAGTCAAGCAAGTCGGCCGGTGGCCGGGTTCAGTGGCATAATGATGCAGGAAAATAGGGACACAATAAATTGGTCAACAAAAGGCAGCCCCCGTGTCTCATTCGGGAACCCCATAGTTTCATGCGTTTACAAAAGGCGATGATACATACACTCGTGCGGCTAACTGTAAAACGGGCGGAGGAGTTCCGCGTTCCACGGCCGAGTCGTTTCTTCGCCGGCGGTGTCCTTCTTGCACTTTCTTGACTTGCGTGCATCGATGAGGTAGTAGGTGTTGCAGTCGCGCAAGGCCCTGCTCACGATGAATGGGCCCTCCCATGGAGGGGACAGCTTGTGCTGGCCTGATTGCTCTTGGATGAGTCGGAGGACAAGGTCGCCCTCGCGAAACACGAGGGGCTTGATCTTCTTGCTATGGTAGTGCCTCAGGCCTTGCTGGTAGATGGCCGAGCGACTGAACGCCAAGAGGCATGCTTCTTCAAGCAGGTCGACACCGTCTTCGCGGGCTTCTCTGGCTTCGGCTTTAGTGTATATCGCGACGCGCGGCGAGTCGAACTCGACGTCGGTCGGGATGACGGCTTCAGCTCCATAGACGAGGAAGAACAGGGTGAACCCGGTCAATTGATTCGGCATGGTGCGGAGACTCCAGAGAACGGTCGGCAACTCGTCAAGCCAGCTACCGAGTGAGCGGATGAGTGGCTCGAGTCATGGCTTGACGTCGGACAGGATGAGTTCGTTGGCCCGCTCGACCTGCCCGTTGGACTGCGGTGTGCAACGGAGGCTAGGTCGAGGCGGATGCCGGAGACGGAGCAGTATTGCTCAAGCGCACCCTTGGCGAAGTTGGTGCCGTTGTCGGTGATGATGCTGTTCGGCATGCCATAGTGCACCGCTATGTCCTTGATGAACCGGACGGCTATTGGCCCGTCCAGTTTCTTGATCGGTCTTGCCTCGATCCACTTGGTGAATTTGTCTACTGCCACCAGCGTCATGCCGCCTCGAGCAGTTTTGAAGGGTCCCATCATGTCGAGTCCCCAGACCGCGAAGGGCCAGGCGATCGGTATGGTGCGGAGTGCTGACGCCGGCTGGTGGCTGCGTTTGCTGAAGCGCCGGCATCCTTCACACTTGAGGACGAGCGACTCGGCATCTTGGAGGGCCATGGGCCAGTAGAAACCGTGGCGGAACGCCTTGGCCACCAGGGATCGTGATGCAGCGTGGTGCCCACACTCGCCCTGGTGAATGTCGAGGAGGATGTCGATGCCCTGTTCCTGCTCGACGCAGCGCTGGAACACGCCGGTGGAGCTGCGTTTGACGAGCTCGTTGTTGATGATGTTGTAGGCGGACGCCCGGCGCTGCACTTGCCGAGCTTCGGTCTCGTCCATGGGGAGAACCCCGTTCTCCAAGAATTCCGATATTGGGAGGGCCCAAGATGGAGCTGTAACCACGGCGAAGACGGCCACCAGGGTGGGTTCCGAGTCGGCAGCCCCCGAGCCGGGTTGGGCAGCCCCCGGGGTCGGGGATGGCGACGGCCGGGTCCGGGGTGATGGTGGCCGGGTTGAGCTGAGCAGCCCTCAAGCCGGGTTCAGCAGCCCCCGGGTCGTCTGGAACGTGGATGAACTCGGAGTCTGGCGATGGCTTGACTAACGGCTTGCGCAGGTGCTCGAGGGAGATGTCGGACGGGATGGCTTGTCGGGATGAGGCGATCTTGGCGAGCGTGTCGGCTGCTTCGTTCTCCGCGCACGACCTGGAGGAACTCGCAGCCCTCAAAGGATCCGGACAGCTTCTGGACGAGGAAGCGGTAGCTTGCCATGTTGGAGTCGCGGGCTTCCCATTCGCCGGAGCACTGCTGCACCACCAGGTCCGAGTCGACGTAGCACATGATGCGCCGGATGCCGAGTTCCTTGGCAAGCCGGAGGCCGTGTACAAGGGCTTCGTACTCGGCGACGTTGTTGGAGGCAGCAAAGTGGATCTGGAGCGCGTAGCGGAGCCGGTCGCCCTTCGGGGATGATAGTACGATGTCGGCCCCCAGGCCGAGTCGCATCTTGGATCCGTCGAAATGCATGCGCCAGTGCGTCGAGTCAGGGGGCGGCGGAAAGTACTGGGTCTCGGTCCAGTCGACGAGAAAGTCGGCCAGGGCTTGAGTCTTGATCATGGTGTGGGGCTCGTAGAGGATGGTGTGGCCGGCTAGCTGGATCGCCCACTTGGCGACCCGGCCATAGGCATCCCGGCACCTGACGATTTCTCCGATAGGCGTCGTGCTGACCACGGTGATGACGTGCTCTTGGAAATACTGCTTTAGCTTCTTGGTGGTAAAGTACACACTGTAACACATCTTCTGGTAGTGCGGGTAGTTCTGCTTGGATATGGAGAGCACCTCGCTCAGGTAGTAGACTGGGTGTTGGACAGCTTGGACCCTGCCCTTCTCTAGTCGCTCGACCACCAGCACCGTGCTGACTGCCTGCGAGGTTTTGGCTATGTAAAGCAACAGCGCCTCCTTGTCGGTCAGTGCGGCCAGGACTGGTGCGGTGGAGAGCATGCGCTTGAGATCTTGGAAGGCCTCGTCTGCCTTGTCGTTCCATTCGAACGGGCTCGTCTTTTTCATCAGCTGGTATAGGGGTAGCGCCCTCTCGCCCAGCCGGCTTAGAAACCGGCTGACCGAGGCCAAGCATTAGGTGAACTTCTGGACATCGTGCAGCCGAGCCGGCTTGTGCATGTGCTCGATGGCCTTGATCTTCTCCGGGTTCGCCTCAATGCCGTGTTCCTAGGCGAGGAAGCCGAGTAGCTTTCCGGCTGGGACGCCGAAGACGCACTTTTCCGGGTTGATCTTGACCTTCTATTCAAGGAGGTTGGCGAATGTTTCCTTCAAATCGTCAAGGAGCGTCAGGTGCTGCTTGGTCTTCACCACGATGACGTCCACGTACACATGGATATTGCGGACGAGTTGTGGCAGCAGGCATTTCTGCATGCAGCGTTGGAAGGTGGCGCCGGCGTTCTTCAAGCCGAACGACATGGTGATGTAGCAATACGCCCCAAAGGGCGTGATGAAGGACGTCTTCAGGGCATCGGCCGGGTCCAGCTTGATCTGGTGGTAGCCAGAGTAAGCATCCAGGAAGGACAAGAGCTCACACCTGGCGGTCGAGTCGATGACTTGGTCGATCTGCAGGAGAGCGAACGGATCCTTGGGACAGGCCTTGTTGAGGCTGCTGTAATCGATACACATGCGCCAGGTCTTGTTCTTCTTCAGGACGAGGACTGGATTGTCCAGCCACTCGGGGTGAAACACTTCCATTATGAAGCGGGCCGCCAAAAGCTTGGCGACCTCTTCACCAATGGTTCTTCTCTTCTCTTCGGAAAATCGTTGTAGGGGTTGACGGACAGGCTTGGCGTCCTTGCGGACGTGAAGTTTGTGCTCGGCGTACTTCCTCGGGATACTCGACATATCCTTGGGGGTCCATGCGAAGATATCCCGATTCTCACGGAGGAAGTCGATGAGCTCGCCTTCCTATTTGCTGTCGAGGCGGGCGCCTACGACAATGTACTTGTTGTAGCTGGCGTCTTCCGGGTTCAGCTTCACTTTCTTGGTCTCCTTGGAGGGTTTGAAGGCGGCCTCGTCGGCCGGGTCCGGGGTCGGGATCGATGCAGCGGAGGCCTCGCCTGCCAGGGCGACGATCCAGTCGAGCTGGCGCCGCTCCTCGACAATGACCAGCGACTTGGCCAACTTGGCGCCATCTCGGGTGCACTCCAGGGACTTGCGGTAATCGCCGGTGATGGTGATGAGGCCCTTGGGTCCCGACATCTTCATCTTCAGATACGCATAATGGGGAATCACCATGAACTTGGCGAGTGCGGGCCGGCCCAGCAATGTGTGGTACGCGCTGGACAGGTCCACCACCTCGAACCAGATTGGTTCGCGTCGGAAGCGGCTGCTGTCACCAAACAGGACATCAAGCCGGACCCGGCCAATGGAAGAGCAGGAGAGGCCGAGCACGATGTCGTGGAAGATCGTCCGGGTCGGCTCCAGGTCCTCGGCCTTGAGGCCGAGCTTGGTCATCGTGTCGCGGTAGAGGATGTTGATGCTGCTGCCGCTGTCGATGAGGACTCGGGAGAACTTGCATGTGTGTCACGCGACGATGGTAGGGTTGAGGACGAGGGCGTAACCACCCGGACTCGGCATGACCGCCGGGTGATCCTCCCGGGTCCAGGTGATCGAGCGATCCGACCAATGCATGAACTTCGGCTTGGCCGGGACGACGGTGTTCACCTCCTGCCAAAGGAGGCGCTCGCTGCGCTTGTCGTCGCCGAGGCTGGTAAAGATGATGTAGGCCGCGTTCTAGTTCGGGTAGGCGTCGTCGCGCATCGTGCCTCCAGTTGGAGGCGGCGGTGGAGGTGGAGGCGGCTGTCCCACGCCTGGAGCCGGAGCCGAAGGAGGCGGGACGTCGCCCCTCATGATGCGCTTGGTGATGGCGCACTGCCGAAGCGTGTGCGTGGAGGGTCTTGTGCCGCTGTGGTGCTTGTAGGGGGCGTCGAGCATCTCTTCGAAAATCATGGTGGGTTGCCATGCCATCTTGTCGGTCTGCCGGCGCTTCGGCACCGGGTCCACCATGGGCTTAGTGGCCGCAACGAGCCGGTTGTCATGGCGCTGCACCGGCTGGTCAGCCTTGCGCTTGTTGTTCTGGTGATGCTGCTGCCGGCTGCTTTCGCCGGCCGGCTTCGAAGGGGGAACCGGCTTCGCCTTGCCGGCTTTGTCCAGCGCCACATAGATCTTCATGGCGGAGTCGGTGTTGGCGTATTTGTCCGCCGTCACCATGAGCGCGGCCATGGTGGCCGGCTCGGAGCGTAAGAGCTTGTGCTTGAGGAGAGTGTCGTCTCGGCATCCGCTGACGAAGTACTGGATCTCCTGGACTTCATGGACACCCTTGCAGCTGTTCCGGAGCTCGGTCCAGCGTGCGAGGTACTCGCGACTGGTCTCCATAGTCCCTTGCACGCACATGGCGAGCTGGCTAGGGTGGTCGGGTCGCTTGTAGGTCCCCGTGAAGTTGCGGACGAAGGCTTCCTCGAAATCGACCCACATGTTGATGCTGCCCGTCGGCAGGTTGTTCAACCACGTTGGGCCAACCCTTGGAGCATGAGCGGTGTGTAGCGCACGGTGAAACAACGATTGGCACCGGTGATGCCGATGCCGTGGTGTAGTCGGTGAGCCAGTCTTCTGGATTCACGGTCCCGTTTACTTGGGGGTGTCGCGGGGGAGCATGAACCCTTTGGGGAAGGGCTCCTCCCGGATGCGTGGGCCGAAGCACGCTGGCCCGATAGCGCCGCTCTCCTCCACCTCCAGGGAGCGAGCGAGCTGATCGAGACGATTGCGAGCGTTGGCATCATCGATGGCGCGCGGGCCGAGTCGACTTGCGGCCAGGCCATGGGGGTCCGGGTCGGTTGGAGCCGGACGCCGGCCATGCTGGCCGGGTCCATGCTGGATCTCTGGGGCGGGCTCGTCTCCCAACCCACCGGCGGCTGTGGTGGCCGGATCGCGCCGAGTCCGGGCTCGGCCGGAGTGTGCCTCACCGGGCGGCGAGGAAGTTATGTGTAGAAGTTCGTCGGGTCCACCAAGGCGGGCGGAGCCGGATCCCGCCGGCTTGGCGAGCTGGTTGAGGCGGTCCTGCTGGGTGTTGGCGATGTTGAGGAGTTCACACATCTGCCCGATGCGCTCCTTCAGCTCCTCACCCGTGAGCTGGTCCAGGCCGAGTGTGGCTGCCTGGGCAGCATGCATGTTCTTCGCTAGGGTCTCGTAGACGGTCGGGACGGCGCCAAGGGCCCGGCTAATCGCTCCTCCCCGGGCACGCACATCGGCGACCCGGCTTGGCTCGGGCGCGGTGGGCCTGAATCTTTAGGCGGTGTTGCGCTCGAGCTGAGCGGCGTCCATGCGACACTGAGTGGCGGTGAATGTCTCGGTCAGGTCCAGCATCTGCTGGCGCCTTTCCTCGAGCTGGGTTCGGGCCTCGGCAACGTTGGTGGCGTCGACGTTGGTGCCGATGGGGATGCGGAGGCTCTACATCGCGGTGCACAACGGATCAGACGCCATGGTCCGTTCCGCTGCGGCCCTGGCTTCGACGGCCTTCCTCGTCTTGCTTGACGAGGAGGAGGCGCCATCGCCGGTTACGAAGACCTCCACATGGACGTCCATTGCCCCGGCGGAAATTCCGCCGCCGAGGGAGAGGGGGGAGTTGGAGTAGCTGAGCACCTCGCTGGGGTACTCGTCGGCCTCGAACGCATCGGAGATGCGCAGCGTGGCGAAGGAAGCAGCGAGCGCGTCGACGACGTCGTCCGCCAGTGCGATGGACTCGTCGGAGTAGGAGAAGGGCACCGTCTGAAGCATGCTCCGGCAAGCTCCTCGAGCTGCCCCACGGTGGGCGCCAACTGTCATGGTGGGCGCACGGCAGATGCCAAGGGATGGCTAAAGAGAGGAGGAGGCTCGAGGGCGTTGGTGGGCTCCAGAGGCGAGGTTGGCATGAGCGGGCGCGGGACGCCAGACATACCCAGGTTCGGGGCTCTCCAGAGAGATAACACCCCTAGTCCTGCCAAGTGTAGTTGGATGTTCGATAGTACAATGTGCTCCTGGAGCTGTATGGAGAGGAAGGAAGCTGGCCAAGGCTCGGGTTGCTCCTTCTCTCTGGTGTGGCTGTTCTGGTGGCTAGTTCTATGCTTACTTGCCTTTCTCTTGTTACCTTACATGTCTCTGTGATCGCAAGCTCCTGGGGGGTTTTATAGACAAACCCCCCAGGGGTACAATGGTAATGTTATAAGTCGATGGGTCTGAATTGTCGGTGTCCGGGCACCCGGGCTGGGTCCCACTAAGGGCTTGTGGTTTGCCGGGTTCCCCTAGGTGAGGGCCCCGTGTGCCTAGGGGGATTGTGCTCGTCTTGTCGATCATCAGGGCATGGCCGAGTCGAGTCGTGTACAATGGCTCTCCATCAGGTTGCCGCTTGCTGTCGTCAGTGGCGAGGGCGGGGGCACTGTAGCCATGCCGGCCCTCGTCAGCGGGCAGGTGAGGGGCACTGTTGCCACGCTCCAGCTGACCAGAGGCATGGGTGGGGCACTGTTGCCTTGGTCATCGGTGATTGAAGACTCGTCCCATCGTACGGCCGGGATGGGACGGGAGCTGACCCGCTCCCGGATTGGGGAGCACGCCACGGGTGGAGCTGGCTTATTGAGGAAGCTTTGGTGGTGCCGGGTTCGGCTGTCTTGTGCTAGTTGTTGAGGCCGAGTCGACGCGTCTCTGCTGGGTCGGAGAGCTTGGTCGGGTTGCAGGGCTTGGCTGGGTCGAGCGACCTGGCCAAGTGTGTGCCGGTTTGAGGGGCAATGCCACACCCATTGTTTTTGAAGAGGATCCGGGTTCCGTTGCCTACCCGGGGTTCATCCCCCCGACAACGTATGCAAGGCTTTGTAACTTATAGTCAACACACAGTTCTAGCAGCAGCGGCCGTTGGATGTCGATCCAACGGATGTCGTGCTACTTCTTCAATCTCGGATATTCTAGCTTCACCCGCCCAAAAAATGATTCCTCCCCCTGACATCTAGGGTGCACTGTTTCCGAAGCTGACTTGTGGGCCTACTAAGTAGACGTGTACCAAGTACTTTGTCAACTTAGTCAATATAAACGATTCTAGCTTTAGTGGTCGTACTATGTCCATCTAACAGCCGTCGTGCTTCTTCAACCTCTGGTCTTCTTACTTCAGCAGCCCAAAGCAGCGCCGGTCGTGCCGCCTGCTCCTACCTCCCGTGGTCGGCTGTGCTGCCGCAGAGGCCTCACCGCCCCCTACTACTCCAACCGCTGGCTAGGCCATCCCTCCACTCACCCACACCCCCTGTTATTCTGCGGCGACGGCAGCCTCACACCGCAGTCAAACCAGTGAACCCTCGTACTCTTCTCCACGTGGGCATCCACTATCGCGTCTTCCCCGGCTCTGCGTCGTCCCCTTCCAAGGCCTCGCCGTCGTCCATCGCCTTGGTGTTCTCAGTGCAGCGTGGTCAATGTGGTCAACGACCGACTTCCATCGGAAGAGTACTGTATCTGGAGAGGCTGACAGTTGGGTCCACGATCGCAGCAAGGAAGTGCCTCATTATTACACGGAAAATAATGATTCCACCACTTGACAGCAGGGACCCACCGGACAGGCCACCGTATTTTGCAAAAAAAATGTTTCCCCCTAACTGCTGGGACCCACGGGCTACATCTTCGTACGCAAGGAAGTGCCTCAGTTGGGACCCACCTGGTCGAAGCGTATGTAGCATTGTCATTCTGGTCGCGAACGTGTACATACATACGATCGGTCTGTCTGCAGGCTGCAGCGTTGAACCGTGGGCGTGTAAGGAAGGGCACGTGTCGTAGTAGAGGCGCACACATAGCGTGTACACGTACGTATAGCGGCCAGGGTGCAAGAAAGAAAATATGGCCATGTACGTACATATGGGCGGGGCCTCGAGCGCGTACTCACGCATATATATACGGACGGCCAGGGCTTGTGTACATGGAGAGGCAACGGACGGCAGCAACAGCGTCTTGTTCATCGGGCAACGAACCAGCTGGGTTGAAACAAAGAAACAGCATCCTGTTCATCAAGAGGCAACCGACTACGTCGGAATACGTCGTGTTCATCGGGAGCCAACCTGCTTGGACGGAATAGTCGATGGAAACGAGGTCTGGTGTACCGCAGAACGGAGGAAACGATCTTGTGTTCGACCGACCACGGCCAAAACAGGATCATGTTCATTGAGATGGGTCTAGCGTATCGTAAAACGGAGGAAACAGACTTCTATTGGACCTCCTACGGGTCGAAACGGGGTCCTATTGATCGGGAGGGGTGTGGCGTACCGCAAAACAGAGGAAACGGACTTGTTTTGGAGCGCTACGGTCGAAACGGGGGTCTTGTTCATCGGGAGGGGTGTGGCATACCGCAAAACGGGACTCCAGGGGCCACTGTTCATCTCCACCATCGACCTCCTCCAGCTTCCACCTGCGACTATTCATCCACGGGCTCCTGTTCATCCAGCCTCCACCTCGCGCTTGTCCACCGGCTACTATTCAACCAGCCCTCTCCACGGGGTCCTGTTCAACTACCCCTTCATGGCCTACTATTCATCCAGCCCTCCACCGGCTATTGTTCAACCAGCCCTCCATGGGGTCCTATTCATCCATCCCTCCACGGGTCATGTTCATCCACCCCCAACCGGCTCGATCGATCGGGGTCATGTTCATCCAGCAGCAACACCACGGGGTCCTGTTCATCCAACCCCCCACCAGGAACTGTTCATCCAAACCCCACTCCAACAAGGCTCATTGTTCATCCAGAGGCAGCATCTTCAGTTAACAGTCATCGATCAATTGCTCGGGTTCAGTAACGCATAGCCTGCAGTGCAATCGCTCGGGTTCAGTTAGGCGACGCCTCGCTCGGGTTCAGTCAGAGCCCAACGCCTCGCACCCACGCGCGTACGTGTATGAGAGAAACACGCATCGCTCGGCCCCCGACCACCCACCGTAACTGGAAACTCCCCGATATTTTCCTCCCCCTTGCTTCTACCATGGTTTTTTTGTCATGCACGGCCCAGAGAATGTCATGCAGTTGCGTCTCCGGCCCGCCCAGGACGAAAAGCCCATTTTTTGTCATGGTTTTTTGTCATAGAAGTAGGATCCCACCACATCTATAATGATACTGGGTTTTGTCACAATTATCATCATAGAAGTGTCATAAGCATGACAAGAAAAAAATCGTTCGGCCCAAAATGTCACGGATGTGTCTTTTTTTGTAGTGCCTACGGTAGTACCGTGGCTTGCCATGGTAGTACCGTAACCCCAAGAATGTGCACATTTAGACAAAATAGAGAAACACGGCCTTTGCAAAGCAACCTTCAAGCAACCGGACACGCAAACGAGCACATACACGAGGCAACTCAAACACAAACACAGCTTAACAAGAAGGCAAAAGACAACGAGGATCAAACATGAACCAAAACCTCTCTAGAGGAGAGGGCGGTGGCCGAAGCCACCTATGTTTGAGTCAATTGGTATGGCACCGCGAAGAATTATCCTTGGGCCCATGACCAAAACTCGTCTTTGAAGCACAAGTACCATCAAGAATGGCTAATGTGAAAGAGTTGATCAATTTATGCATAATGGGGGGAGGAAGAGCTCATTGAGAGAACAACACTCCCCCTATGTCCATGCCTACACCTAAACAAGATACCAAGAAGAGTATGGTGGGGTGTGCAAGGGTTCATGCCACATTGCTCGAATCAATGATATTTAGCTCATGCCTTAACTCGCAAAATCTTGCTTCATCCAAGGGCTTCGTGAAAATATCTACAAGGTTATCATGAGTGTTGACATATTTGAGTTGGATCTCCCCTCACCTAATGTGATCCCAGATGAAGTGATACCAAATATCAATATGCTTCGTCTTGAAGTGTTGCATCGGGTTGAGAGAGATCTTGATGGCACTTTCATTATCACACCAAAGAGGCACTTCATCACAAGTGACACCGTAATCCTTTAAAGTTTGCCTCATCCATAGAAGTTGAGCACAACAACTACTGGCGGCCACATACTCTGCTTCGATGGACGAGAGAGACATGCAACTTTGCTTCTTAGAAGACCAACTCACCAAAGAGCAACCAAGAAATTGGCACCCTCCGGAGGTTGACTTCCTATCCACTCTGTCTCCCGTCTAATCCGAGTCTGAATAGCCCAAAAGGTTGAAGTTGGCTCCTCTTGGGTACCATAAGCCAAAGTTTGGGGTATGAGCCAAATATTGAAAGATTCTTTGACCGCCACATAGTGGCTTTCCTTAGGTGTGGCTTGAAACCATGCAAAAATTCCCACACTCAACATGATATCCGGTCTAAATGCCCAAAGGTAAAGCAAGGAGCCAATCATGGAACGATATACCTTTTGATCCACCGCTTTACCATTGGGATCTATGTCAAGTTGGCACTTGACGGGCATTAGAGTGGAAGCCAGCTTGACATCACTTAGCTTGAATCTCTTGAGCATGTATTGAGTGTATTTGGCTTGGTTGATGAAGGTTCCTTCTCTTCTTTGCTTGATTTCGAACCCTAGAAAGAACTTCAACTCTCCCATCACGGACATCTTGAACCTCGAGGTCATGAGAGCGGCAAATTCCTCATTGAACGCTTTGTTAGGGGAACCAAAAATAATATCATCAACATATAGTTGGCATACAAACAACTCCCCTTTGACCTTCTTAGTAAAAAGAGTGGGGTCGATTTTCCCAATTTCAAACCCATGATCTTGCAACAACTTGGTAAGGTGCTCATACCATGCACGTGGGGCTTGTTTAAGGCCATAGAGTGCCTTATCGAGTTGGTACACATGATTGGGGAACTCGGGATCCTCAAACCCCGGGGGTTGTTTGACATACACCAACTCATTAATAGGACCGTTAAGAAAAACACTCTTCACATCCATTTGTTGCAACTTGAAGTTATGATGAGAAGCATAAGCAATCAACAAACAAATAGATTCAAGGCGAGCAATGGGAGCAAAGGTTTCACCGTAGTCAATACCCTCGACTTGGGAGTAGCCTTGTGCTACCAAACGAGCCTTGTTGCGAACGATAATCCCATGAACATCTTGCTTGTTCTTGAATATCCACTTGGTTCCAATGACATTATGGTTCCCCGATGGCCTTGGCACCAATCTCCACACCTTGTTGTGCTCGTAGTTGTTGAGTTCTTCATGCATGGCATTGAGCCAATCCGGATCCTCGAGCGCCTCATAGACCTTTTGGGGTTCAACACAAGAAACAAACGCGTGATGTTCACAATAGTTTGCCAATTGTCTACGAGTGCTTACCCCTTTTCTCAAACTTCCAAGCACATTCTTCATAAGATGGTCTTTGGTAGTGAGCTTGGAAGAAATCTTGGTGGCACGATGCTCCAATTCGTCCTCAAGAGAAAGTTGAGGAGCAGTAACTTGATCATCTTGAGCATAGCCTTGAGCTTGTTCTTGATCTTGAGCTTGCTCTTGATCTTGAACTTGCTCGGGAGGGAGAACTTGAACTTGGGCATCACTTGGTGGTTCACCACCATCTTGAGGTTGATCTTGCCTTTGATCTTGTTCACTTGGTTGAGGGCCTTCACCTTGTTCTTCGGAAGCGTGCGGGTCTTGGGTTGGTGATGTCTCCACTTGAGTGGAACTTTGTCCTTCTCCTTCGGCCACAAGGGGTTCCTCAATGGGTATGATATGACCAACACCCATTCTTCTTATGGCTTGGGGATGAATTTCATCACCTACATCACAAGTACCACTTTGCTCCACTTGGGAGCCATTATTCTCGTCAAACTCCACATTACATGTCTCCTCAATGAGTCCCGTGGACTTGTTGAGGACACGGTAAGCATGAGAGTTTGTAGCATAACCAACAAATATGCCCTCATGAGCTCTAGCCTCAAATTTAGACAAACGAACACCTTTCTTGAGAATGAAACACTTACAACCAAACACCCGGAAGTACTTGAGGTTGGGATTGTTACCGGTAAGAATCTCATATGGAGTCATGTTCAAGCCCTTGCGGAGATAGAGCCGATTTGATGCATGACAAGCGGTATTGATGGATTCGGCCCAAAAGTTGTAGGGAGACTTGAACTCCGCCATTATGGTCCTTGCCGCGTCCATCAACGTCCGGTTCTTCCTCTCTGCTTCACCATTTTGTTGAGGGGTGTAAGGTGTGGAATATTGATGCTTGATCCCCTCATCATTAAGAAACTCATCCAAGGTGTAGTTCTTGAACTCGGTGCCATTGTCACTTCTTATTGTCAAGATCTTTGCATTGTGTTGACGTTGAGCTTCATTTGGAAAGTTGATGACGGTTTGTTGAGTCTCACTCTTCCTCTTGAAGAAATATACCCAAGTGTATCTTGAATAATCATCCACAATCACCAAGCAATACTTCCTACCCCCAAGACTATCAAAGGATGGAGGCCCAAAGAGATCCAAGTGAAGGAGCTCCAAGGGTCTCTTTGAGTAGATGATAGTCGTGGGAGGGTGAGCCTTCTCATGTAGCTTTCCTTTGATACAAGCACTGCAAGCACGATCTTTGGCAAAACTAACATTTGTTAGTCCACGGACATGGTCCCCCTTGAGAAGACTTCGCAAAGATCTCATACTGACGTGGGCTAAACGGCGATGCCAAAGCCATCCCACATCAACTTTAGTCATTAGGCATGTCGCGGTCTTAGTGGGTCACTCCAAAAAGTTAATCACATAAAGACCGTTCTCGACATGCCCAACAAAGGCTACTTTAAGAGTCTTGCTCCACAAGAGGGCCACGGTATCAATATCAAAGAAAGTGGCAAAGCCCATGATTGCAAGTTGATGAATGGAAAGTATATTGTATGCAAGGGACTCAACAAGCATGACTTTCTCGATCGTGAGATCATGAGAAATGACAACCTTACCAAGACCCAATACCTTAGACGGTGAGGCATCACCCCACTCGACGTTGGTGGGCATAGATGAGACCTTGTGCACGTCCACCACCAAGTCCTTGCTTTCCGGTCATATGATTTGTGGCTCCAGTATCGAGCAACCATGATCCCCCACCGAAAGCAAACACCTACAAGAGATCAATGCTTGGTTTTAGGTACCCATTTAGTAATGGGTCCTTTGATGTTAGTAACAAGGGTCTTAGGAACCCAAATAGACCATTCAATGTACTCATAAGGAGAACCAACAAATTTGGCATAAACATGCCCATCACTAGCACGACATAGCACATAAGAAGGGTTAAAGTCGCCGGCTTTGTTGGAAGGAGTGGCAATGCCCTTCTTGAAACCACCACCCTTCACATTGTTCTTCTTCTTCTCCTTAGGAGCACCCTCTCCCTCCTTCACAAAATTTTTCTTGAGAGGAAGAGGTTGTTTGGCCTTGTCATTCTTCTTCATGTTCTTGGACTTGGGTGCAAACCCAATTCCCTCCTTGCCCACAACTTCCTTTTGATTGCTCAAAAGATTGTTGAGGTTCTTCTCACCTTGTATGCAAGACACAAGGCCTTTCTCAAGTTGCTCCTTCAACTTGGCATTCTCCTCCACAAGATGCACATGCTCACAACACGGGTTAGTAGCATTTGCATTATCAATTAAGACCATATGAGGAAAAGTGGCTTTCTCCTTGGTTAGCTTCACTTGGAGTTGACCATGAGACTCCTTGAGGCTAGTATGAGCACCCTTCAAGGCCTTGTGAGCCTTGTCAAGTATCTCAAACTCCTCCTTGAGTCTAGCATGGTAAAACCCAAGTTTAGCCTTCTCGGAATTGAGCACACGAGATACAACAAGAGCATGATCAAGATCTTCGTTTAATTTAGCATGATCATCGTTGTGTGACTCCTCAAGAGCCAAATGATGACCACGCTCTTCCTCAAGCGCATTAGAGAGATACAATATCTCATCGGCATAGTCACGACTATGTACTTCCATCTTAGAGATGGTTCTTCGTGAGCCTCGATCATATCATTGGCTTCACAAGTTGTTCCAAGAGAGCAACAAAACGCTTCTTGGATTTACCCTTGAACTTACTCATAAAAGACTCAAATTCATTTGCTTCCTCATTAGATCCCTCACTTTCATCAATGCAATCCATCAAGGAAGGATTAGTAGTGATGGTAGTTTTGATGTTGGGGGTTACCTTGTTGGTGGCTTTAGCCATGAGGCACTTGGCGGTGATGTTCTCGTTGGGTGAGTCGAAGAGGGACACCCGTGGAGTTGTGGCAATGGCAACGGAGGCCATGGCCATCGCCTCACCATATTCATCATCCTCATTGTACTCTGCTTGAGCCACCAACCGCTTGGGAGGAGTCTTCTTGGTGAAGTTGTTCTTGTTGGGGAAGGACTTGGCTTTGTCTTTTCGGATAAGCTTGCCACCATTGTCTTCCCGCTTCTCGTAAGGGCACTCCGCAACAAAGTGGCTCACATTGCCACAATTGTAGCATGTTCTCACACGTTGCTTGCCCTTGGTGCCACTTGAGTTATTCTTGTTGAAGTTGGGCCTTGAGTTCTTCTTGCTCCAAAATTGCCATGAAGCGAGAGCCATGTGCTCATGATAATCATATTTTGTATCTTCGGGATTACCCTCTTCCTCTTCATCTTCATCCTCTTCTTCCACACTAGCCTTGGCCTTCAAAGCAAGGCCGGGTTTATTCACCCGTTTAGAGTGCATCACCGCATTGTCCACGGTCTTGTCCAAGATTCTCATAGCAACAAAATCATCCAACACTTCACTTGAGGACAAGGTATGAAAGTCTAGCCTTTGACGAATGACATGGCCTTGTGGTAGGGCATCATGGACTTGAGAAACTTGCGCTTGATCCAATTGTCATATGTATCCTTGCTCCCATGATCTCGGAGTGAGACCACGAGAGTGGTTAATCTTCGATAGAGCTCACGAGGTTCTTCATCTTCATTCATCACAAACTCATCGGCTTCATCTTGCACCACTTCATAGTTGGAGCGTTGAATGCTTGTGCTTCCCTTGTAAATGGAAACCACATGTTTCCATGCTTCCTTGGCCACGGTGAAAGGTCGGAGAAGCGCAATATCTTTGGGTGGAAATGCATCTTCAATAATGAAGAGAGCGGACTCGTTGAATTGATGATCTGCGGCTTCTCGAGGAGTGAGGTTGATTGGGTTATGCAGGTAGAAACCTTGCTCAATAATTCTCCAAAGGTTAGTAGAACTATGATTAAGATGACGTTTAAAACGGTAGACCCAAGAAGCAAAATCCTCATTTTTCACAAACTTAGGAGGACCAACATGATTCAAATGAGTGGAGGGAACCGGTCCTCCATAAGTGAGAGGCGGTTCAACATGGGCAAAGATGTCGTTTCCAGTTCTACCACTAGGCAAAGGAATTTTATCACTAGAAGCTTCCCCCTTATCGGAGTTAGCATCCGTCACCTTGGTAGCGGGATCGACCACTTCCAATGATGCGGTGGATAACTTAGGACCATCAAGAAACTCCTTGAATATGCCTTTGACCTCGTTCTTCATGGAGGTTTTCAATGTGTCCAAAGCCACATTGAATTCCTCACGTGAGACCGAGGATCCCTCATCGGCCGTAGACGAGGGTGGATTCACACCGGGGTGCTCCTCCTCACCGTCTATGGTGTCAACCATACTCTTTGGACGGTAAAGGCCTTAATAAAGAGACGAGGCTCTGATACCAATTGAAAGGATCGATATAGTTGACTAGAGGGTGGTGAATAGGCAACTAACAATTTTTAGCTTTTCTTTACCAAAATAAACTTTGCATCAAAGTAGGTTGTCTAGATATGCAACTAGGTGAGCAACCTATATGATGCAACAACAACAAGCACACAAGCAAGCAAGGATACAACACAATATAAGCTTGCACAAGTAAAGGTGAGATATAACCAAGAGTGGAGTCGGTGGAGACGAGGATGTGTTACCGAAGTTCCTTCCCTTTGAGAGGAAGTACATCTCTGTTGGAGTGGTGTGGAGGCACAATGCTCCCCAAGAAGCCACTAGGGCCACCGTATTCTCCTCATGCCCTCCCACAATGCGAGATGCCGTGATTCCACTATTGGTGCCCTTGGATGCGGAGAACGAACCTTTACAAACAAGGTTGGGGCAATCTCCACAACTTAATTGGAGGCTCCCAACGACCCACAAAGCTTCACCACAATGGAATATGGCTCCCCAGTGACCTCAACCGTCTAGGGTGCTCAAACACCCAAGAGTAACAAGATCTGCAAGGGATTAGTGAGGGGAATCAAATTACTCTTGGTGGAAGTGTAGATTGGGGCCTTCTCAACCAATCCCTAGAGAATCAACAAGTTTGATTGGCTAGGGAGAGAGATCGGGAGAAAATGGAGCTTGGAGCAACAATGGAGCTTAGGGATGGAAGAGGTGGTCAACTTGGAGAAGAAGACCCCCTTAAATGGTGAGAGGAAAAACCAAACTGTTACCCACTTACTCAGCCCGCGACATGCGGTACTACCGCACAACCATGTGGTACTACCGCACAGGCCTGTGGTACTACCGTAAGGCACTACGGTACTACCGTGTGTGCGGCAGGAGCCGGACAAGGCCCTGTTGCATTGAAGCAATGAGCGATACTACCGCGCGCCCTTGCGGTACTACCGCAAGGCAGGGTTTGTCTAGGCTGGGAAGGCACGGACTAATAAAATTACATCCGTGGCTACTTCCGCTGGGTTTCGGTCTCTGGCAAAATCCGACACGGTAGTACCACATGTAGGGAGCGGTACTACTGCGTAGGGTGCGGATGTAAAAGATTACATCTGCTCCTACTACCGCGCGTGTCACTGTGCTGGGATAGAGGTCACAGAACTACCGTGCCCGAGCAGTGGTACTACCATGTAGCGCGGTACTACCGCGTCCCTAGCCGGTACTGCCGTGGGCCACTGCGGTACTATTGCTCCCTTGAGCAGTACTACCGCATGCCATAGCACAATATCACTCGAAGTCCTTCATTTTGCAAAGACACGGATAAACGGTCGGTGCTCCAAAGAAGCAAAGGAAAGGTGGTGCAAAGGAACAGACGTGTATGTGTTGATTCCACCCTAACCTTTCTGACGCGGACCCCCTCTTAATAGTACGGCTTTCCTATGACTCAAATCCACCGAAAAGAAACATAGAGAAACATCGTCTTCACTTAGGCTCCGAGGGGCAACGAATCGTCTTGTGCCTAGACATGAGATATCTGAAATTCTCAATGCACATGATTAGTCCGCAAATGCATTGTCATCAATCACCAAAACCACATAGGGAGAAATATGCCCTTACAGTTACAACTTCTTCTTCTCATTTTCACTTGCGCAGTTTCTCTTTGCATCGGCATTGGCCCGAACTAGATCATCAGCGGGCTCATCTGATGCCTCTTCTTCAGCTTCTTCCCGCATTGCCGGCTCAGCTTCTTCCCCCATTGTTGTACCATCATATTCAGGGAACCCATGGCCAGGATAGTTGTCGTCGTCCTCTTCTTCTTCATTGTCTTCCATCATAACCCCTCTTTCTCCGTGCTTGGTCCAAACATTATAGTGGGGCATGAAACCGGACTCAAACAGGTGGCGTGAATGGTTCTTGACTTAGAGTAATTCTGATCATTCTTACAGCCAGCACATGGACAAGGCATAAAACCATCCGCCCGCTTGTTTGCCTCAGTCGCAAGAAGAAAAGTATGCACGCCATTAATGAACCAGGGAGAGCATCGGTCATCATACATCCATTGCTGGCTCATCTTCATTACACTGCACCGAAAAGACCATAATACAAGTTCATACATAAAGTTCATACAACACTTATTCTCACAAAACAACATACAAATAACTCTCTAGCTAAAGCATTTAAATGCAACAACAAATGCGACCAAGATCGCAACTAAGGTAACAATTGATCCAACAGCATAATGATACCAAGCCTCACTATCGATGGCATGTTTTCTAATATTTCTAATCTTCAAGCGCATTTTCTCCATCTTGATCTTGTGATCATCGACGACATCGGCAACATGAAACTCCAATTCCATCTTCTCCCCCTCAATTATTTTCAATTTTTCTTTCAAATACTCATTTTCTTTTTCAACTAAATTTAACCTCTCGACAATAGGGTCGGTTGGAATTTCAGGTTCACATACCTCCTAGATAAAAATATCTATGTCAACTTAATGTGCATAATTTGTCATAAACATGGAATGCAACAAATAGTTTTAAAAGAGAATATACCACATCTGAATCATAACCTAGACGAGGGCCGGCGGGGACGGATATCAAAACCATGGCACTATGTATAACAAACAGTGTACGGGTACGATAATTATACAATGAACTATATATATAAATCACACAAACATGATTTTTTATATATAAAAAAGATAAGAACAAGAGGCTCACCACACCAATGTCCTCTAACCAAGGTGGTGCCGGCGACGGGTTGGTGCGGACGATCGACGGTGGTTAGAGGACGGAGACGGGAAGGCACTAAGTAAACCACACCTACATATACAAACTAAGAGTTATTTTGACCTCAAATTGCATATAAATCAAATACTACCACATATAATTCCTCCCAAAATAAAACCCGCAAATCACTATACTTATAGAGCATTGCAAGAGCTAATCTAGCAATGAGATATGAAAGGACAAAGTTGCTAACCTTTGTGATCACTTGGATGGATGGGGTGCCTTCAAATCTTCACAAATTTTGGCAAAAATGGAGTGTGAGCTTGAGAGGAAGAGGAAGAAAACAGAGGAGAGGAAAGGGGAAGAACAGAGCGCTCGGGCTCGATGAAGGGGTTTATATAGGAGGACCTTTAGTACCGGTTAGTTAGACGAACCGGGACTAAAGGTGCATCTCTAGTCCCGGTTCATGCCATGAACCGGTACTAAAGAGGTGGTGGCAGGCTGGTTCGTGGCACGAACCAGTAGTAGAGGTGTTGGTGGGGCCGCAGCCTGACACCAGCTTGCCACCACCTCTTTAGTATCGGTTCGTGGCACGAGCCGAAACTAAAGGTTAGCCATGAATCGGTACTAATGCGAACCGCCCGCCTAGCCATTGGAACCGGCACTAATGGTCACATTAGTGCCGGTTCAAATACAAACCGGGACTAATGAGCTTCACATTAGGCACTTTTTCTACTAGTGCTAGGCCCTCCATGCCGTCGTCGATCAGAAGCCAGATGGTGCGCCGCTGCCGACCGCCTCACGCCACCGCTCGAACCGGGCCAGCCACCGCCCGTGACCGGGCTGCCCAACGCGCCTGCAGTAGCCATCGCCCGAGGTAGGGCCGGCCACCACCGTCGTCGCCTCACCTATCGCCACACTCTGCAGGATCGGACGCACCTCCACATGTGTAGGGGGCCCCGCACCACCCCTGAGACACGAAAGGGGATTCCCCTGCCATCGTCATCGGCCCCCGGGCGTAGCCCGGCGGCGAGAAGGGAGGGGAGGCGGGAGTGCTCGCCACCGTTCCTCTAAGCCATGATGTTTAAAGTACACAGTGGGAAAAGTAGCTAAGGTTTTACCAGCACCTTTCGGAAGGTGAAAATCACACAACCATGTTAAATGTGAAGAGCGACTAACAAAAATTAATTGACATCGAACTAGGCGAACTAGGTTGTACACAACCATCTGATAAACCCACTTCTCTACGGTGAAAATATATGAACAGTTTTGGGGAAATAAACTAACTGAATCCCAAATCTACAGCATGGAGCATAGTTTAGTATAGAGCCATCTTTGTGTGCCCGAGTGGGTAAAGACTTCAGAGAGTTAAGTAACTCTAACATCCATATACGAACCCCATATTGAATAAGTTCGTGATAGATATGCAGCACGGAATTTTCACAGTCCTTCCAGTTGGTGTTAATAACTTCACTGCACAGAATGTTAATAGTACCTGTTAGAGTTATATTGATGATAGATTTTGGCCTTCTACATTCTAGCCTTTTGACTTTCCCTTATACTTGTATATATGATGGCTTTGGCCTTTCAATAATATTAAGCTGCTTTTCCCCTTTTTAGGAAAGGAAGTTAAACCTCCAGCCTCTGCATCAATTGATGCATACAACCATCTTTATTAATTTTTTCACGAAGGTCTAACAAGAGCATACATCAAGCCACCCGAAGCCACCCTACTCACACTTACAAACTTGATAATATGGAGTGCTCTCACTCCCTATATCTAAAAGACTAAAACCAATGTCGTCGCCAATCCATCCATATAACATATCGAAACCAACAACCAGTGCAGTAGACCTAAAGCGTACACCACATGCACACATTTTAGAAGCATCCATCATCATTGAACTGTTATCCCATCTTTAGGAAAGAGATCCGCATCATCCTTGTCAGTCCGGCCATCTGTCAACGCCGCCACGGCACCCAACTACGCGGCCGCCCTGCGATCGTCCATCCCGACGTGGAGACTCTGGAAGATCTGTCATGCGTAGCACCTGCCGAACAGGTATGACATAGTGTAGCACCTGTCAGCTAGGCATGACTTGACATCTCCATCGAAGCTCCGTTCAAGATGAAGACGCTCCACCTCCCGCCTCTGTCTTCCAGCGCTGCTCCACAAATGATGCTCCCAAGAGAGAAACGACACCGTAGTGCCGCCATTGTCCGATATGGAAAACCAGATCCTAGGGTTTCTCCCGGAGCAGCACGAGTGGGTCAATAGTATTTACGCAACAATGTCTTCATCAAGGTACCGCCATCGCCTGCCTTCGGCTCAGTTTTCACCGGCAACAATGTCTCCATGTCTCGTAGCGGAGACTAGATGACGGATCTCAAGATCCGACCACCCAGCCTCAAGCCGACCACCTCCGCCGGAGGAGATGGCCACCACTTCTGGTTGCATCGGCCAGAACAGATCTGACCGGAGGTACCGCCGAGCAGTCTACCAGGCCCCCACGCCTCCATCGATCTGTAGCCAGATGGCGCGCCGTCGCAGCATAGCCAGCCGCCGTTGTCGACCACCTCCAGCGGAGGAGATGACCCCCACCTTCGGCTGCGCCGACTAGAACAGATCTAATCAAAGGTGCCGCCTTGCACTCCACTAGGCCCTCCATGCCGTCGTCGACCAGAAGCCAGATGGCGCGCCGCTGCCGACCGCCTCACGCCACCACCCGAACTAGTACAGCCGCCGCATGCCACCGCCTGTGACCAGGCTGCCCGATGTGCCTGGAGCCGCCGTCGCTCGAGGCAGGGCCGGCCACCACCGTCGCCGCCTCACCTATCGCCACACTCTGCAGGTTCGGGCGCACCTCCACATGTGTAGGGGCCCCGCACCACTCCTGAGACATGAAAGGGGAGTCCCCTGCCATCGCCGTCGGCCCCCGGGTGTAGCCCGGCGGCGACGGAGGGAGGGGAGGCGGGAGTGCTCGCCACCGTTCCTCTACTTCGTCTACGTCCGCGTCACCTTCGTCATCACCATGTCCACCCACCTTTGTCATCACCATGTCCACCACCAACGAAGTCGATTGATTCGCTGACGAGAAGCCCGCTGCTGCCAAGAAGGTCGCCGAGGAGACCGCTGCCGCCGCGGCTTCTGGCAGGCCCACTGGAGTAACACGTTTATCCCGATCCTGTTTATTTTCGTGTGAGTGCAGTACTAGCTATTTGCGTAAATATTTCTACTATCTGCCTATTACATGATTATCTGGTTAGAAATCAGTACTATGCTCATGATTTATACGTGGATTAATTTAATAAAAAATCCGCTCATATGCTCAACATGTACAAGACGTGAGTGAGGATCAAGATATTGTGGCTCCTTGTGGGTCAGGGTCATCAAGATACATCGATCACAATGACGATGTACAAGTGATGTATACTTCCCAGAAAAATTATGCGTCAAATATATTGGCAAAATGACACTAGTTAATGTTACACGCATGCATGTTGATGCATTGCACATCATATGCATGGGTGGTTGACCAATCGAATAAGGATGTTGCATGCTCAAACAAGTACTGCAGAGATAATACGGTCGTGCATTTTAATTTAAAGGAACATCATCAAGGAGGCTATGGTGCTAAAGCTGCAACTTTAGCCGGCAACGACCACCAGATTAGTGGACACGCAAGTGGGACAAGTTTTCAACCTGGACAAGCATGACTCTCCCTCGCAAAAAAGAAAGAAAAAGCATGTCTCTGCAGGAGATTGGATTGGATAGGGCCCACCAGAGGAGACGTACGACCAATCAAATTGATAAATACTAGGACTAGAAAAAAAATGTCAAGATATAAAAGGCAAGTTTTGCAAACCAAGGAGAAAGTTGTGTTCGGTCAATTTATTAGGCATGTTTGAGTCAGCTAGCTATACTAGTATCAAACACAATATGGCCGAATGCAAGGGCACCCTCTCACTATGTTCACATTGGCAGAGGCGCATTATGCGGTGCAGCGAATGGCGAGAGAGGTACATTGTGTGTGCAGTGAACATGTGTCTTTGTGTGTGTGTGTGTGTGTGTGTGTGTGTGTGTGTGTGTGTGTGTGAGAGAGAGAGAGAGAGAGAGAATTCACGTGTTTTGTCCTTCCTGATTGGCCAGCCCCTCAGTGTTCTCCCCACGCACGTACCTCGTCTCTTTCCGCACGCCAACAGCCGATCTCAGCGTCGGCAGATCTGGTGAGCGTCAGGAGGAGAAGAACAAGCCTGCGAGGCGACGATCGTGGGGGAATCGACCAGATCCGCCGCGTGCCCGTCTGGAGGAAGGGAACACGGTGACGAGGGCTGGTTCGTTGCGCACCTCCGCCACCGAGCCTTGCATCACCGGCCACCATCCCCTCCTCTCACACGCCGCCACTATCAAGGTATGTCGGTGCGCCCCTCCTCACCGTCAAGCCGCAGGTCAGGTTCTTCCGTAGAAACCCCCTCCCCGCGCTCGCTCTTTCCAGCCCACGCCGCCTCTCCGACTCCTTCCTCCTTCCTCGCCGCCGCTCCCTCTCTTCACCTGCAACTCTGGCTTCTCACCATAGTCGCTGCCCCCTCCCCCCTCATGTGTCGATCTTGGTCGTACCCATCGCCGGGAAGAGCGAGGGGTCTCCCCTGCAACTGCTCAACCCGGAGAATCTCGCCGTCGTAATCACCAGACCGTCTTCCTTGTATCGTCCAGGCTATTCTTGTATAGCCGGAAATTGCTCTGACCCAACGATCCCCTCCCCCTTGCTATTTTTTGAAATCTTATTGGCTGATGGTGTTCATATTTAGAGAGGAGCCACACCATATGTGCTCAATCAATCAAAAGAAATATTCATCCTTTCCATAAATCAGTTTCAGATGCGTAGGTGGTGTTTAGGCCAAGGTTTTCATGTGATCCATTCACTCTGCTTTAACTTGAAGAACTCATTGTTTTATCAGGCGACGCGTGGTAATCCTTCACTTGAGATCCGTGCTTTGGAATGCAAAATATTGAAATGTCTGAAGAGTCAGGTTCAGATAAACCTACCCAAGCCTGCTTATTTTTCATATATTGGTAACTGATCTTCCCAAGTTCTTACTCTATGTGTTCCAAAATTTTCTTTGAAGGTGCCACAAGTAAGTACAACGATGATGGCCAGATAGATGATTCGCTGAAATCAATTCAGAAAATACGGGATGAAATTGTATGTTATATGTCTTTTCTCTTATTTCAGGAAAAAATTATGCTTGCTTTCTATAATTTCTTCTAGTTGAGAATCTGATGTGAACTCTCCTATTCTCTCTTCATTTCAGCTTCGCAAGGAAAGCATACTTCAAGAACGAAGTGCTCAGTGTGATATGGACATCCAGACACTCTTGAGTGGTATTCTACCCATGTCACATTTTAAACATGGTTACATTTACAATCACACTGTAGAACTGTTACAATTTTGCGGTCAACACTGTCGGCAAGTTTTCCTCTGAGCCATATGTTTTCAAAAGTTCTGCGCTAAACTGTGTTGTATCACACTTTTCATTGTGGACAAATCGTCCACCGCACTTTGTGATGTACAAATTGTCCGTCGGAACTGTGGCCAATTTTGGCAAGATGTTTTTTTTGGATTTTTTTAATGTTTTGGCAAGAAGTTGCTTCTATATTAGTTCCACATTTCTTGTACTCATCATGTTTTAAAACTTATGCAGAAGGAAAGATGACACCTAAAGCTGTATCAATAATAAGCAAATACAAGGAAACTTGCTCAAATATGACAGAAGTTACCAATTCATCTTGCTTTGGAGATGGTGGCCAATCGATCACTAATAAGAAGAAATTGAGGGAGGCACTCCTCCGACAATGCAAGGTAAGAAACCTCAAGCTGAATCTATGTATTACAATTTTAAATGCCACTGGTACCCTAACACTTGTCTATGCAGGAGCTTGATCTGATCTGTCATGGGGCCCATTGGATACTCCCAAGATACACAGTATTACCTTCAGTTTCAGATGGTATGTACAAATGTTTACTTTTATCTCCTAGATATTCTAGATAGGCAAGTATTAGGTCCTTGGACCATGTAGGCATAACAATTAGGAATATCATATGAATGTATCCTATGCCACGTACTTCCTGATTCTCATTTATCGAATTCAATCCCTATAGGTCCTGGTTCGTTTTGTGAATTGAGATGATAACATACATAGTGTGCTACGCTAACCATGCTTAGACGAAAAGAGTTTTCAAGGTGTCAGGTCAATAGGCAGGGTTTGCTCTCTTGATGTCAAAGTAGCAATCCAAATAAGCCGCTTGCTTATTTTTCATATGTTATGCTCTGTTCAAGTGTTAGGTTTGTTTAACATTCGATCAGTGGTTATCTTAGATCAGACTGATTAGGTCCCCACTTAGCAATAACCAGAATTGATGTTTGATTGACTATCATCTTTGTATGTATGTGTGTGTGTGTGTGTGTGTGTGTGTGTTTCGACTTTTGAGCACTTCTTCAACGGTCCTTTTCCTATCTTTTCAGGAATGTACCATGCCAGTGTACGTCTGAGATGCCTAGATTTTGATATGAGCCTCACTGGTGGTCTTCGTCCTACCCCATACGAGGCGAAGTGCTCGGCGGCTGCCAATATGATACTGGAGCTTCACAAGAAGGCGGAAGAGCAAGAAGAGTAGGGTACCTGATGCAAAATCACCTTGTTAAACTCCTGAATCCGGGAAACCGCGGGTGGCTGAACCAGTTGCTTAGTCATTACAACTTTGAATACGACTTCTTGAGAAACCTAATTGTGTTGGTACCTTGTTGTTAGCTATTTTACCCTCCGGAGGTTGACTCCTTGTGTTGCTGTTGGTATTATAGCCTGTTTATTAAGGTCGTGATAAACCTCAGGCTGGTATTTCAGAACTCTATGGTGCTTCAGTTACGCTGACTATTTTATTATGGGACCCACACCGACGTGTACCGCGGGGCCATCGAGGCCCGCGCGTGCTCGACATCGGCAACAACTTTATGGCAAGCGATGGCGCGTTTGACGAGGCCGTCACAGCCATCCGCAACGCCTCCCATGTGTGGAGGTGATCGGTGAGCTGGGATGGTACTTCGTCGAGACGGCCTTCGCACTCACGGCGCGCGTCATCGGGAAGCGCATGGGCGACGAGATGCAGGAGTACTGGATTGACGATGGAGTCTATGGCTCCCTCAACTGTGTCCTCATGGACGACTACCTGCCCCGCCTGAGGCCGCGCGCCACCCCATGCGCTGACGAGGAGACGTACACATCGACTGTGTTTAGGCCAACGTGCGACTCACACGACACAGTGGTAACGGGGTACCGGCTGCCGGAGATGAGCGTGGGGACTGGCTCGTGTTCGGTGACATGGGCACCTACTCCATCGGCTCCGGCTCCGATTCCCATTTCAACAGCTTCTCCATGTCCAGACATTACGACATTCTTGGCCTACTGAGTAAATTGCATAAAACCACCACTTTGAGGGCTAGTTTTGCGAAAAACACTAGGATACAATTTCTCTGCAGAAAGCACCACATCTTGCGTAATTCTTTTGCAAAAACCACTGATCGGCGGATCGAGCCGCGTTAAGTGAGTTTATGGCAGTTGGGGCCCATTTCTTGCCTACGTGGCATAACATTTCGTGGCAAATCAGTGTTATTCCAAATTTACAAACGAGTCCTTAGATTTTACACAGACACCCCTAAATAAAAAACATAAACGCAATCCCCTCCCCAGGTGCATCAACCCCGACGCCGCCCCTCCCCCCTCCTGCGCCTTCTCGCGCTCGCCGGCGAGCGACGACGACCATGCCTCACCGCCATCTCCTCCACAGGCGCATCAACCCCGACGCCGGCCCTCCATCCCGCCTCCCTGCTTCCTCGCGCTCGGCCGCGAGTGCCTCACCACCGGAGCTTCAGCGAGCCAACGACGATGACCACCAGGACCCCGACGCCACCAGATCCGCCCGTCCTCCGCCGCCCTTGCTCGTTCCTGGCCGGATCCCGCTGGTAGAGCCCCGTCCCTGCTGCCTCCTCTACATTGGCCACCGCCTGTGGCCTCCTCTGCCTCGTCCTGTTCTGGATCAAGGAGAGCGACGACCCGATCCGTCGTCCTGTTCTGGGGCCGCGCCCATGGAGGCTTGGGGCGGCAGATGAACCTCGCCGGCGTCGAGGTCGAACTGCTCCTCGGCCAGCAGGCGGAGAGGGGAGGGCCACGGGAGGCGTCCTCTGCCTCGGTGCAGGAACGGCGACGGCGGCCTCTGCCTCGTCTGGGGTCGGGATGGGGG
The DNA here is from genome assembly GCF_002162155.2 of Triticum dicoccoides. NCBI lineage: Eukaryota > Viridiplantae > Streptophyta > Magnoliopsida > Poales > Poaceae > Triticum > Triticum dicoccoides. Next base: position 66,964,095 of record NC_041393.1, read on the forward strand.
CTGCCAAGGTTGGAACGAGTGGTGGCCGTGGTCGGGAGGGGCGACGGCGGTCGGGGTCGGGATGGGCGCCGCCGAGGTTGGAATGGGTGGTGGCCGGGGTCGGGAGGGGCGACGGTGGTCGCGGTCGGGATGGGCCTGCGACAAAGTTTTTGGCAAGGAGAGAAATTTGGGGGGCTTTTTTGCATGAAACCTAAACTGTTATGCCACGTAGGCGAAAAATGGGCCCCAACTGTCATAAACTCACTTAACGCAGCCCGATCCGCCGATCAGTGGTTTTCGCAAAAGAATTACGCAAGACGTGGTGCTTTCTGCAGAGAAACTGTATCCTAGTGTTTTTCGCAAAACTAGCCCTCAAAGTGGTGGTTTTATGCAATTTACTCTGGCCTACTCGAGCTAGCTAGTAGTAGGTCAGAAGCAATTAAAATATGGACATGTACCACACGTTGTTAACTTCTTTCATGTAGTTGTACTTATATTTACATATAAAAAGAGTTGCTTGTAGTTAAGCTCGTGTCCGCTCCAAATGTAAGGACTCGCATTCGTTTGACAGCCGATGGATTACAAATAATATATAATTGTGGATAAAGGAGGAAATGGCATGATCTGAATGAAACAAACTAAGACCTAAAGACACTGATCAAGCTTAGCATCATACACAAATCCATATAGCTTTGAGTTATTAAGGTGAAAACAGCACAATCTGAAAAAACCAACTAATTGTTCACAAACCCAACCAAGAGTCAACAATTACAGTACATTTCTCTTCCCCTCACATTTTTTGGACGCAAGCCCATGAAAAGCACCACCAAGCTCATTGTGAATAATGCACAGATCCATCCTCTCACGACTTGGCAAACTGGCAAGTGCACATAATATAAAACTTCAAGAGCATGTACATGTAAAATGGGCTCACTGGAGCCCATCCTACAACCACCACCAC